>NC_137342.1:41432357-41944857 GCF_965287045.1 Carcharhinus amblyrhynchos | reverse complement strand
TTTTCCTGACCTTGACACTGCCGATTCCTCGGGCCTCGCTTGGACTTTCTACAGAAGCCACCAGGCTTGTTACGTTTATCCAACACTTCCTGCGTTTATTGCCAATTTCCAGCATCTGCAGGGATTTGCTTTGATAGGAAGCGGTAAGTGGTTCTGTGATGGCTGGTGCAGGTTTTTTGTTAAAAAAAAAGCTCGCAAACAGCATAAAGTGAAAATTAATCAGGGTAAGGATCTTTGACACTCGAGAAAGATAGGTGTAGCGAAAAGTGATTGACAGTCAAGGAGCTAAAAAGCACTACAAAACCAGCGAGAGGAACTCACAGTGTACTAAACACTGGCAGAGCCAAAAGACTGAAATTAGAACATTTCCTCCAGTCACCACACTTGTAAAATTACTATTTGTATTAAACTTAAGAAAAATATGTCCTTCAAGACATCCCCTCTATTTAATATGCCCATCTGGCCACAGCAAATGTACAAATAACTAAATATAATAAAGATCTTGTTTAGTTTCCAGATTTAATTAGAATTCCCCAAGCATGCCAGCCTCACCGTACACAAGCCAGGCACTAATTACACGTGTCCATAGCAACCCCTAGCAACAAACATGGAAAACCTTACATAAAATGATCATTAAAATGTTGGCTCCACACACGGTACATAGTGTGCTAGTTTATAAAAAGCAACAAGCTTCTGAAAACAAAACTCCATCACACAAACAAGCAAGGCTGACATTCGCAACCCTCAAAATGGCTAAACCCCATTTGATGGGCTGGTTTTGGAGGGATTCGACAGGTTTCCTGGGGGGGGTGGGGGGTCCCCCACATTCTTCCATCATCGCCCTCTTCCAAATGTTTGCTCTACGCAGCAGGATTAACAAGGATATCACCTCATCTGGATTTTTTTTCCCCTCCCCCCGTACACACGCACAGCAAGCATGTTTCCCCAAGGTATGCAGAGGATCTGAGAACTGGTCACGTGTCAGGGTGGAACTGGGATCTCAACTGAACGGCAGCAGAGGGACAAGTCACAAAATCACTCCATAAACCTAAAACTCCCATATCCAGTTCTTAGATGGCGAATCAACTGATCAAATTGGCTGACCTCAACCCCACATTAAATTCTCAACTCAAAGTCAAAAAGATTCAAAGAGTACATCGCCGCTGGTGGCTGTTCATTGGGATTCTCCAGTCCCACGGCAATGGGGTGAATGGCTGGAGAATCCCGCCCACTATCTCCAAGATACTAAAGCTGCGCATTGAAGCAGAATCAAATATTCTTTAAGCTTTATTCCCAAGACTGTCCACTGCTCCTCTCGAAACGCAAGCTGGATGGCTGGAACCCCACAATCTTCACGGCCACAACCCTTACAAGCAAAGTCAGGCACCACGTGAAGGGGAGGAAATAAACAGTACGGTTTTTCCTCATAGTCAAGTGAACCCAAACTGCCCCAAAATTCCACCAACCCCCAACAAAAATCATAAAGCAACTGAAGTTCATTCCAACTACACCATTAGCTTGGATTGGTGCTGTGAAATCAAGTTATAAAAAAAAATCTACAAGTTTGTTTATTAGTGTCACAAGTAAGCTTACATTAACACTGCAATGAAGTTACTGTGAAAATCCCCTAGTCGCCACTCCGGCACCTGTTCGGGTACATCGGGGGAGAATTTATCATGGCAAATGCACCAACCAGTATGTCTTTCAGACTATGGGAGGAAACCAGAGCATCTGGAGGAAATCCACTTAGACACGGGGAGAACGCGACCCAAGCCGGGAATTGAACCCAGGTCCCTGGAGCTGTGCAGTAATGGCGCTAACCACTGTGCCACCCCATTGAAAGTCACGGCCTTCAATGAAAACCTGGAAACTGCTACTGACAACTTACATGCTACATCTTCTTTAACATAATAAAACTTCCCAAGTTTCCTGACAGGAGCACTATCAAGCCATACAAAAAAAGAGATGGCCTTTCAGATAGGAGACCCATGAACTTGTTTAATGAATCAGCTTGGAAGCGTCATCTCAAAATGAGACTGTAGAGATTGCAGGAGATAATTCCAGACCTTAACAAAATTAATGCACGAAACAGAAGGGGGCGTTTGCATTTGGTACCAATCTCAAAACTGCAACAGTTTAACAGGGCTTGGTTGGCAGCGCCCAGGGCTGGTTCAGTGCAAGGCCACAAAAATGCCCTCTGCTTGCATGAGAGCAGATTACAATTGCTCAGACTGCGTGCAGCAATTTCACTGATTCTCCCCAGTGTTCAGCAGACCTCCTGTCAATACCTCATTACAACTGCCCTCCCCTCGCCACCTCCTGGCCAGAGTTGAAGGGATAAAACCTATGAAGTGAGTTTCGAGTTTAAAAAGTTTATTTATTAGTGGCACTGGTGGGCAAAGTTAGAGTGAAAATCCTTTAAGTGCACATTCTGACAACATCATCCAACACAGCCTGGGCAGTATGGTACACGATTGGCAGAGTTGAACTCTAGAGATTACCTTTCCCTTTGGGAGCTGTAGCAATCAAAGGCATTGAATTCAAGTATCAGTCCTCTAGTCTGAACCTTTTTAGAACAGCCCTTTTGTGTGGTGTACCCTGTTCCGCTTGCAAAAACAAACAGCACTTTAGTGGTTTGCAATGGTTACACTTTGGAAAAAAAAGAGACTCTAACCCAAGTATGCAAAGTTCACTGCACCTCAAGGCATATTCTTCCAATGCTTGGCACACATCCGTGTGTAAACACTCAGCATTATGAAGCTTTTTATTCATCACTGACATTCTTTGGCAAATTCACGGACACACAAGTACTTTTCACCGAGCACAGAATCTCTCATTCTTCCCACTTTGCAAGTAATGGAGACGACGCCACGCGTTCTACACTGAATGGCTGACTCATTCTCGATTGTACGATGCCAACCTCTCTCTTTTCAGATACCAGGTGCATTGCCCTCGGGAAATAAAACTCTCCTCGGCCACAATCACCGCAAACCAAAAGCCAACGAGCACTTTTCCAGTCGCCCTTACAACCTCTGGCCTTGCCCACACGAATACACAACAGGTTCATTCCACCTCTGAGCCAACCCAAAGTTCCATTTGGCTCTGGGGTGCATCATCATTCGGAATGCTGCAAGTGAAAAACTTCCAGATCATCATTTCCAAAGTCAGGTTTTCAACCAAAAATATATCCCGAAGCAGCCTCTCCTCCGACGAGGAAATGGAACTGGCCTAACCCAATGGAAAATTCCAAAAGGAGAGAGATAAGTTAGCATTTCAGAGAAGTAAACTGATGAAAGAGTCGTGATTTGCGTGGAGAGCAATCTTAGTGATTCTGATGAACAAAAGACCAGCTGTGTAGCATCGTTCATTCCAGCTTCTCTTTCAATCATGATTGGCCCTATTTAAAATTATAACTTAAAAAAGAAATCTACCTGGATTTAAAATTAATAAGTCTCTCAATACCAGGTTAAAGTCCAACAGATTTACTTGGAATCACGAGTTTTCGGAGCTGTGATGACTTCAGCCAGGCTAATGAGGTTGGCTTGCTAGAGTATCAACTACCTGATGAGCCAGGAGTCCCTGGAGACAGAGCATGCGGTGTCCACGGGCGCAGTAGACGCCTTCCGCGCCCGTTGGGCACCGCAGGGGCTGGGGTGTGTTATCGAGCCTAATAATCACCTTTTGATTTAAAGTTTCCTTTCGACTTTGGTTTTTGTTCGGGCTGTCCCCCCTTCCTGGGGGTGGGGGGGACTGCCCCTTTTAATTTGTCCCCAAGTTAATTTGAGTTCATTTACTTGTTTGGTATGCAGAAGAGCTACCTGATTAGTCTTAATTGATGGTTAATTTAGGGAGACTCATGCTCCCTATTCAAAGCTGGTGTGTCAAACTCCCAGCCTGCATTCAGCAGGGAGCAACAGCAGAGCTGGCTGTGTACAGATCATAGAAATCACAGAAACCCTACAGTACAGAAAGAGGCATTCGGCCCATCGAGTCTGCACCAACCACAATGCCACCCAAGCCCTATCCCCATATCTATACATATTTTACCCACTAATCCTCTAACCTATGCATCTACAGTCAATTTAGCCTGGCCAATCAACCTAACCCACACATCTTTGGACTGCTGGAGGAAATTGGAGCACCCGGAGGAAACCCACGCAGACACGAGGAGAATGTGCAAACCCCACACAGTGACCCAAGCCGAGAATCGAACCCAGGTCCCTGGAGCGGTGAAGCAGCAGTGCTAACCACTGTGCTACCGTGCTGTCCGTTGTAAATAAAGTAACTTGGTGACGGGGCTTTTGCCTCCATGGAGTTACTACAGCAGCGCTGCTCCTTCCTCAGGTGAGTGGCTTGATGTGTTGGTTAGGTGCATTAGCCATGCTAAATTCTCCATACCTCTCACCTGATGAAGGATCGGCCCTCCGAAAGCTGGTGATTCCAAATAAACCCATTGGGCTTTAACCTGGTGTCATGGAGACCTCTTATTGTGCCCGCCCCAGTCCAATGACAACATCCCCACATCCTGATTTAAAAGAAAACTATGGCTATTCTTTATTTTTTGTCCCCAAAAACAGTGTTCCAGTTTTCTTAAACTCACAGACTGCTCATGGGCAATCCAAAGAAATGATCTTTTGAACGGTTCCATCGATTGCATTTTATACATATTGCACTCCAACAAAGAGTGTCAGATTGAATTCACAACACGTTGACAGTAAACTCCAATATGTCCGTCCCCGGTGACACTTCTGCTTCGCTGGGATAAAAATCATAGTCCGCTTGGAGAAACTTGATTAATGATTTGTCTGAGAAACAATCCTTCGATGAAGCAATGATCAATGAGGAGACAGTGATCGTTGCACACGTTGATTTGCAAAAGGCATCCGATAAAATGTCACAGGGGAAGGTTGAGGTTACTATGTGCAGTGCCGCAGGGAATCTGGCGATTCAAAGTCAGTTGATGAATAGAAAATGGTCAGGTTTAAAATCAAACTGAAGAGACATGAATTATGGGGTCTTCTGATGGTTAGTGATAGAATCAGTGATTTTTCTTTTTAATATTTTTCTTTTCTTGCACACTATCAATATTCTCAGATGATGAAAACAGGAAACATGGCTTATTATAAAAGGACATTGCTTAAAAACAAAAAAGGTTGTCGAAGCTTTTTGTCTTGTACTCATCAGGACAGATCACAAGGTTACCAACAATAAAGGGACCAACAATTTATACTACGTGAGAAGAGAGTTCTGATTGGTTGGCAAGTGGACTCTGATTGGCAGAAATAGAGCATGCAGCAGGGAACAGTTAACTGCCAAGATTTTGGTCAAAATCAACCCAGGCAGGTTGATTCTGACTGGTCAAGGCATTTCCATCAAGAATAAATCTTTAATTTAATTGAAAAAAATAAGTTCAGTGTTCCTTCTGTCTGTGTAATGGCAGGACCTTGTGTGAATATAAAAAAAAACAGAAAATGTTATAAAATCTCAGCGGTCTGACAGCATCTGTGGAGAGAGAATAGAGCCAATGTTTCGCATCACATTAAACATTGGCTCTAATCTCTCCCCACAGATGCTGTCAGACCTGCTGCGATTTTCCAGCACTTTGTTTTTGTTTCAGGTTCCAGTTTGTAGCCTGCCTTTACCCTGTGTGAATATACGTGGCTTCTACAATGTGCAAGTGAGCCAGCCACACTGACTGCTGACTGATCATCTTAAATTGGTTTTCAATGCAATTCAAAAAAAAAGGATTTTAGATAACATCAGGAAGGCACAGCTATTTACTGTTAGATCGTACAAATAGTTACCAGCATATTAATTGTATTTAATTGTATGCAGGTGGTGGGATTTCACTGGGCTTCACTTGAACCTCCTATAAAGGAGGCCACAGACAAAAACTATGGTTGTTGGGTTGGGAGGCATATGCTTTTAATTTGTAACTCTGTAAATAAATATAGATGTAAAGATTCAGCCCAGTTCAATCTTTTGCCAACTGGCTTTCTGGACTATGACACAGATACAAGTAGGGAAAATATACTACGAGTGATAAAGACTTGAACAGAAGTAACTGAGAAATTTACTCAACTTACCTGAGAAATTGACTAATCTTTAGACAATGGAGAACAAGCTGATAAAGCAGTGTTTAAAGAAAGGCACATGACATTTTTGGATTGATATACAAAGGGCTACGGCATCCAAAACCAAAATACAACCAGCAATATGTTATAAATCAAGAGGGTTCAACTATGGTTGTCCACATTATCCATAGAGAGATAGAAAAGAGGTGCAGGAGTAGGCCATTCAGCCCTTTGTGTCTGTACCACCATTCAATATGATCATGCACTTTCAGTATTCACCCTTCTGTTTTCTTTCCTTATCCCTTTAGCTACAAGAGTCACATCCAACTCCCTCTTGAACATACCTAATGAATTGGCTCCAGCAGCTTTGTGGTCGAGAATTCCACAGGCTCACAACTCTGAATGAAGAAGTTCTTCCTTATCTCAGTCCTGAATAGCTTACCCCCTATTCTTAGACTGTGACCCCTAGTCCTAGACTTTCCCAACCTCAGGAACATTCTTCCTGATTGAGCCTGTCCAGTCCCATCAGGATTTTATATGTTTCTATGAGATGCCTTCTCATTCTAAATTCCAGTCAGTACAAGACCAGTCAATCCACAGTCTCTTCGTATGTCAGTCCTGCCATTCCAGGAATCAGCCTGGTGAATCTTCCCTGGACTCCCTCAATAGCAAGAATGTCCTTCCTCAAACTAGGAGGCCAAAACTGCACACAATACTCAAGGTGTGGCCTCACCAAGGATGTTTAGGACATCCTTACTCCTAAACTCAAATCCTCTTGTTAGGAAGGCCAGCATACCATTAGCTTTCCTCACCATCTGTCTGTAACTCACGTGCCAAACTTCAGCGACTGTTCCACCAGGACACATTACAATTCCCCTTTTCCTCAACTGCCACCGTTGAGGTAATAATCTTCCTTCCTATTTTTGTTACCAAAATGGATAACCGCATATTTATCCACATTATATTGCATTTGCCAAGTATTTGCCCAGTCAGCCTGTCCAAGACACCCTGCAGCCTCTTGGCATCTTCCTCACAGTACCCACTGCCACCCAGCTTAGCATCACCTACAAATTTGGAGATGTTGCATTCCATTCCTTCATCCAAATCATTAAATGTCTATTGTGAATAGCTGGGGTCCCAGCACTGAACCCTGCGGTACCCCACTAGTCACTGCATAGCCACTCTGAAAAGGACCCATTTATTCCAACTCTCTGCTTCCTGTCTGCCAACCATTTCTCTATACTTAACACATTTCCCCCATAGTATGAGCTTTAATTTTGTCGACTAATCTTGCGTGGGATCTTGTCAGGAGCCTTCTGATCGTCTAGATACACAACATCCATTGGTTCACCCTTGTCTACTCTACTGATCACATCCTCAAAAAATCTCTGGTGCTGAGTGCTTCAAGATGATCAGAGTATTGGAGGAAGGACAAGGAGAGATTTACCAAGCTTATATCAGGAACAAGAAGCCTTCAGAACAGAAAATGCTGGAAATACTTTGCAGGTCTGGCAGCATTGGTGGAGAAAGACATGCTGGTTAGGTGCATTGGGCATGCTAAATTCTCCCTCAGTATACCCGAACAGATAACTACAGGATTTTCACAGAAACTTCATTGCAGTGTTAATGTAAGCCTACTTGTGACACAAATAAATAAACTTAACTTAAACAACATTCTGAGTCCGTATGACTCTTCTCCAGAGCTCAAGCTCTCAGGATTAACTAGAAAAAAAAAGGCCCTTTTCAATGGGAACATTAAGAGGTGATCTGAGGGGTGTTAACTTCAGAATATTTTAAAAAAAGAAAAAATATTTCTAATGGCGAGTGAAGGACGAGCAGACATAAATTTAACTGCAACTTGTAAAATTTAGTGCCAAATTAACAATTCTCTACGTAAATGAAATGAAGTTACGGAATTCCCTACTAGAAAATGGGGAGGAAGCAGAATCCCAAGCATTTTTTCCAAAGCAATCCATAAATATTTGGAAAAGTTACTGAGAAATTGCACGACCTGATTTTTCAAGATGGCGCCGGAGTGAGGTGGCTTCTTGCAAGCTGTGCCCAGCATGCCTTCCAATTCCGTCTTTTACTCTCATTCTATGCCTCTAGAATTTCATTCTAACTCTTTTCCTCCCGTCCATTGACTGTCTACACTTCCTGCTGCCTTGGCAACGTGGCCAGCATAATTAAGGACCCCACGCACCCCGGACATTCTCTCTTCCACCTTCTTCTGTCGGGGAAAAAGATACAAGATTCTGAGGTCATGTGCCAACTGACTCGCGAGCAGCTTCTTCCCTGCTGCCGTCAGACTTTTGAATGGACCTACCTTACAATCAAGCTGATCTCTCTCTGCACCCGAGCTACGACTCTAACAATACGTTCTGTTCTCTCTTGTTTCCTTTGCTATGTACGGTATGCTTTGTCTGAACAATATTTTCAATGTATACATGTGACAATAATAAATCAAATAAGGTCTTGCAGACAGCCTGTATCAGCACTCTGGGTCAAACGATCTCCTAATTTCTGCGCAGTGCTGCTAATACTCTGAAGAATTGTGACCAACATCTCTCTGCTATCTCTACCTTTGTTTCCATTAGCTCCTGAGGACATGCTCCATTTTGACTGGGGGGGCTGCCTAACTTTGAGTAATGTTGATAATCTTCTGAATCAATTGTTATTCCATCCATTACTTAGTGTAACCTTCACATCTCCTGTGCCCTTGGTGAAGACAACAGCAAAGTATTGATTTCATATCTTTGCCGTGATTTCTGTACTTCACGTGGAATTTTTCCTCAGGGCTCTTAACAGGTCCAAGTTTTGTTCCCCCCCCCCACCTCCCTCCTCGGAAACTGCTGCCTTAGGAAGGCATTTCTCCCAGAAAAATTCTAAATGTCACATTTGCGTTAAAACTGGAGTAAATCACGCTGGTTTTTTTTCAAGCGGGAACGTAAGAAGAATCTCCCACACTCTACACTGCAGGAGTGCCTGAGCATAAAATTACGCTCAAAAATCAAGGAGCGGGGCTTATTTCCAGCGTAGCGCTGAGTGGAGCACGATGCGTGTGTCCATCTGTCTGCCGGCCTCCCAACGGCTGCCCCCTCCGCCACCCCTTCCCCAGCAGGCTGAACCCCCTCCCCACACCACCCCGATGCCCAGCCCAGCCTTCCTCCCTCTGTCACTCAGTCCGAGTGCAGAGTGGCGGCTGGACCCTCCCAACTCACCTGATCATCCCCGCCCCCCAACTCAGGAGCCCTGCCCCCATTATTCTGATGCCAGCACTTCTCCTTGTCAGCATTTCACCTTCGATATTTTCTTTCCATATTTATTGCAAACTGAATTCAGTTCTGGTCACTGAGATAGTAGCACCAATATTGCGCGTGCCTCTTGTGGGATTTCCCAGATAAAGCCAGCATGCAAGGTGTAATATAGAGTCATAAAAGGCCAATCGGCCCATCAAGTCTGACAACATCTACCACTAAAGGTCATGCTAATCCTATTTTCCTGCATTTATCCCATATCCTTGAATGTTATGATATTTCAAGAGGTCACCCAAATTTTTTTGTTTTTAAAGGTTGTAAGATTTCTAGCCTTCTCTACCTTGCCAGATTCCCACCACCCTCAATGAAAACATGTTCTCAAATCCCTTCAATCTCCTGCCCCTCACCTCAAACTATGCTCCCTTGTGATTGACCCCTCAACCAAGGGGAATAGCTGCTCCCTATTCACTCTGTCCATACCCCTCAATCTTACAAACCTCAAACATGTCCCCCCCTCCTCAACCTTCTCTACTCGAGAAAACTATCCAAGCCTATCCTGTCTCTCCTTATAGCTCAAACGCTCCAACCCAGGCAACATCCTGGTCAATCTGCCTCATACCTTCACTAATGCAGTCACATCCTTCCTATAATGAGTTAGATGACTTGAAGTTTCTGAAAGTTGATTTTTCCCCAAACCCATGATGATAGGCTTAGTGGGAAGTTTTAATTTCCTTTTAACGACCATTATAGCATTTCGCTCACTCAACCACTTGAGGGTCCAGCTCCTCTCGGATATCATTCTATTCAGTAATAACCAGCTTCTTCCTTAACCTCATGTTCCATGGAGTACTCGAGTGATTTGCTACCTGTGTACGTGCGCGCGAGTGGATCATCAAACACTCATCGACATTGTTCATTCAATCTCCAGAATAACCTCGGCTACTTGAACAGAAACAATATCATTGTGCAAAAGTTCAAGCACCACTATGTACAACTTTATATAATTGAGTTTGAATTACAAAATCACGCACTTCTGTAGGCAAACACAAACAAGTCAAGTTCCAGAGAGGCAGAAATTGTATTCTAAACAGTAATCAATGTATTTCTTACTCCTGAAGTTGGAATATAATTGCACCCACCTCAATAACGCCTGAGGGTTCTCCAGCTTGCATCCTGTGCAAGTTGCATCTGGAACCTGAAAGAAAAAGAAACACTCAACAAAAGGACAAAAAAAAGCCACTTGGACTGAGAGTGACCAATAAGCTTAAGATATGGAGATGGCGACGTTGGATTAGGGTGGGCACAGTAAGAAGTCTCACAACACCAGGTTGAAAAGTTCAACAGGTTTATTTGAAATCACGAGCTTTCGGAGCACTGCTCCTTCATCAGGTGAGTCACTGCCTGTAGTTTTGGTCTCCTTTTCTGAGGAAGGATGTTCTTGCTTTTGAGGGGGTGCAGCGAAGGTTTACCAGGCTGATTCCAGGAGTGATATACGGAGGAGAGATTGACTACGTTAGGATTGTTTTCAGATGAATGAGGGGGAGATCTCAGAGACTTATAAAATGTTAACAGGACTAGGCAGGGTAGACGGAGGGAGGATATTCCCGGTGGTGGTGGAGTCCACAACCAAGGGGTCACAGTCCGAGGATTCAAGGTAGACCAGTTAGGACGGAGGTGAGGAGACATTTCTTCACCCAGAGTGGTGAGCCTGTGGAATTCATTACCACAGGAAGAAACTGATGCCAAAAACTGAATGTATTCAAGAGGCGGCTGGATTTAACACTTGGGGCGAATGGGATCAAAGGTTATGGGGAGAAAGCAGGATTAGGCTATTGAGTTGGACCATTAGCCATGATCATGATGAATGCAGGCTCGAAGGGCCAAATGGCCTCCTCTCTCTCCACCCTATGTTTCTATTGGGTGAATCAGCTGATGAAGGAGCACTGCTCCGAAAGCTCCTCGTTCCAAATCTGTTGGACTTTAACCTGGAGCTGCGAGACTTCTTACAATGAAGCTGAAACAGGGAATGTTCTGGAACTGTCAAAGGACATGGAATGCGTTAGCAGCAATTTGAGAATGCAACTTCTCAGAAACACCTTCAGAATCTCCAATCCGCCTTGCAACTTGAAAACAAAAAGATCTCTCGAACGCAGAGGGAATTTGGTTCAAAAATTTGATTTTTTTCCCAACTCGCAGCTCGACGCTTCATCACAAATCAAGACAGAATGGAACCATAATAACCTGGACATGGTCACTAAGCCCATGGGGAGCTGGAGGTTAATCAGATTCTTGTAATTTGATGATGACATATACACCAATAAATACATCCTGTAACACCCTGCACAGTTTTCCTTTAGACGGCTGACTACACTTTAGAAAGCGTGTAGTAGAAGTCCAATTCTCACTCATAAAAAGCAGAGAAATTAGAAGGAGGAACAGGCCACTCAAGCCTGCTCAGCCATTCATTTTGATCATGGATGATCATCAAATTCAATATCATGATTTCCCTGCTCTTCCCCACCCCCCATATCCCTTAATCCCTTTAGCTCCAAGAACTATCTTTAATTTCTTCTGGAAATCACAGCGTTTTGGCCACAACTACTTTGTAGTAGTGAATTCCACACACTCACCACTCTGGGTGAGGAAATGTCTCCTCACCTCAGTTCTAAAAAATTTACCCCTTATCCTCTAACTATGACCCCTAGTTCTGGACTTCCCCCACCAATGGGGGCATTCTTTTTGAATCTAACCCTGTTAGAATTTTATAAGTTTCTATTAGATCCTCTTTGACTCTATACTCCAATGAATATAATCCTAACCGGTTTAGTCTCTCCTCATATGACAGACTGGCATTCCGGGAATCAGCCTGGTAATCTTTCACTGCACCCCCTCTATAGCAAGGACAGCCTTCCTCAGATAAGAACACAAAACTGCACACAATACTCCAGGTGTGGCCTCACCAATGCCATATACAATTGCAGCAAAACATCCCTATACTCAAATCCACAATGAAAGCCAACATACCATTTGCCTTCTCTACCTGTACTATCAGCAACTGATGCACTAGGACTCCAAGGTCTCAATGAATATCCCCCTCTATCAATTTACATTCAATCAAATAATAAATCTGCCTTCCTTTTGTTATCAAAGTGGATAACCTCACATTTATCCACATTATGCCACACCTGCCATGCAGATGCCCACACACTTAACGTGATTTGGACAGGCTAAACCATCATTGCATCCTCCTCACAGCTCACCCTTCCACCCAACTTTGAATCATCTGCAAATTGGAGGTAATACATTCAGTTCCCTCCTCCAAATTACTTATGTGGACAGTTGGGGTCTCAGCATAGGTCCCTGCAGAATCCCACTAGTCATAGCGGTCAATCAGAAAAGAACAATTTACAACAACTCTCGGCTTTCTATCCATCTCAAAACATTACCTGCAATCCCACTGCTTTAACTTTGCAATAGTAATCTTATCTCAGAGCCTTTTGAGAGTCTAAATAAACCACATCCACTGGTTCTCCTTGGTCTACTCTACTAGGTAAATCTATTGGAATTTTTTGAGGATGTATCAAGCATGATTTCCCTTTTGTTCTCATCACTGCCTTCCAAATGCCGAGTTATGGAATCCTTGATAATAGACTCAAGCAACTTCCCCAGTACCGATGTTAGGCTCACTGATCAATAGTTCCCTGTTTTCTCTCTTTTTGAACAGCAGGGTTACATTAGTTATCCTCTAATCTGTAGGAACTATTCCAGGGTCTAAAGAATTTTGGAAAATAACCACCAATGGATCTACTACTTCCAGGGCCACTTCCTTAAGTACTCTGGGATGAAGATTTTCAGGCCCTGAGGATTTATCCACCACCCCTTCCCCAATCCCATCCCTCTCCTAATGATGATTTCCTTTAGCTCCTCACTAAAACATGTTTCTCTCTTCTGGCACATTATTCATGTCTTCCTTTGTGAAGACTGAAGCAAAGTACAAATTTAATTCTTGAGCCATTTCTTTATTCCCCGTAATGAGTTCTCACTTCTGATAATAAAGGGGCCTACATTTGTTTTTGTCAATCTTTCTCTTTACATATCCATTAAAAACTTTTACAGTCAGTTTTTAAAATGATCCCCGTGAGCTTACTTTATACTGCATTTTTCGCTTCCTCGTCAATCTCTTCGTCTTCCTTTGCTGAATTTTAAACTGCTCCCCATCCTCAAACCTACTGCTTTTTCTTGCCATTTTGTATGCTTCTTCCTGGAAGCGGGTACAAGCAATAATTTGGCCACAATTCCCTTCCCACTCTTGCGCCAAACAGGAATACACAACTTCTGGAGTTCACCTATTCATTCTTTAAATGGCTGCCATTGCCTGTCCACTGTCTTTCCTTTCAGTAATATTTCCCCGGCCCATCATGGCCAACTCATGCCTCATATCATCATAGTTACCTTTATTGAGAATCAGGACCCTGGTCTCAATCAACTACATTATCCACCTTGACAAAAAGTTCTATTATGATCACTCGTCCCCAAAAGGTTCTCTTTCAACTAGACTGCCAACTAATCCTCTCTCACTGCACAACATCCAGTCGAAGATGGCCTGCTCCCTTCAATGTGTTGGTCCAGAAAACTATCTTGTACATACTCCAGAAATTCCTCCTCTATCGTACTGTGACAAATCTGACTCCCCACGCTTCTTCAGAAGGAACTCTTCAAATGCAGACAATAAGAAAATTTACTCCAACTTGTAAATCAAAGAAATGGTTGAAAAGAAACACCATTACTCCAAACTTAGGGCCTTGCCCTGGGCCACTCCAAGCCTACCACAATTCTAAAACAGGTTTTTCTTTATAGGGAATCAGGTTGGTCAGCTGACCATCACATCATTCTGTAATTGGATTCATGGGTTACTGGGTCAGCTCACCCTTACAGCTCGTTACCACTGGTCACATTACATTCCATACAAAATTGTCACCGGTTACATTTTAACATCTCAATCTATATGCAGATTAAAGTCATCCATAATCACAAGATGTTCCTTTCACACATGCATCTGATTTCCTGTCTAAAGCTTTTCCCAGCATCGTCGCTCCGGTTTGGTGGCCTGAATACCATCCCCAGCAATGATTTTTGCCCCTGGTTGGTTTTTAACTTGCTCCATCCAGATTCATCTATGCTAATATCTTACTTCAATATCATCTATCAACAATGCAACCTGACCATCTTTCCCTTTCTGCCTTCCTTTCCACTCAATAATTCCTGAACCCCAAGTCATTAAGCTCCAACTGCTTGCAAACTAAGTAGTCCTTGGGCACAATATAGAAAATAGGAGCAAGAGGAGGCCATTTGGCCCTTCGAGCCTGCTCCGCCATTCACTGTGACCATGGCTGATCATCCAACTCAATAGCTAGATTTTGCCTCCCCCACTATATCCTTTGATCCCCTTCACCCCAAGTGCTATATTTAATGAAAACATGAAATGTTTTGGCCTCAACTGTTTTCTGGCGTAGAAAATTCCACAAATTGGGTGAAGAAATTTCTCCTTACCTCAGTCTAACCTGTATCCTCAGACCGTGACCTCTGGCTCTGGACACTCCCACCACTGGGAACATCCTTCCTGCATCTACCCTGTCTAGTCCTGTTAGAATTTTATGGGTTTCCATGAGATTCCCCCTTCATTCTTCTGAACTCCAGTGAATACAATCCTAACTGACTCAATCTTTCCTCGTACATCAGTCCCACCATCCCAGGAATCAGTCTGGTAATATCATGTCTGATATTACTGGGGGTCCTTATGCACAAATCGCAAAAACCCAGTCTGCAGGTGATCAAGAAGGCGAATGGAATGTTGGCCTTTATAGCAAGGGGGATAGAATATAAAAGCAGTGAGGTCTTACTGCAACTGTACAGGGTACTGGTGAGGCCGCAACTGGGGTACCGTGTGCAGTTTTGGTTGCCGCATTTGCAGAAGGATATATTGGCCTTGGAGGGAGTGCAGAGAAGGCTCACTAGGCTGATACTGGAGATGAGGGGGTTAGCCTATGAGGAGAGATTGAATAGACTGGGTCTGTACTCGGAGTTTAGAAGGCTGAGGGGGGAATCTTATAGAGACATATAAGATAATGAAGGGGATAGATAGGGTAGAGGTGGAGAGATTCTTCCCACTTAGAAAGGATAGCAGGACTAGAGGACACAGCCTTAAAATAAAGGGGGGGGTGGCGGGCAGTTTAGATCAGAGTTGAGGAGAAACTTCTTCACTCAAAGGGTGGTGAGTCTCTGGAATTCTCTGCCCGTTGAAGTGGTGGAGGCTACCTCGATGAATATATTTAAGTCACAGGTAGATAGGTTTCTGGTTGACAAGAGAATTAAGGGTTATGGGGAGAAAGCGGGAAAGTGGAACTGATCCACTTCAGATCAGCCGTGATCTTATTGAACAGCGGGGCAGGCTCGAAGGGCTAGATGGCCTACTCCTGCTCCTGCTCCTATTTCTTATGTTCTTATTAGTATGATGGTGACTAAGTCCATCTATTGATCCTAGATTATGTGCAGAGTATCCATGGTTTGCACTGTTTGAGCCCCTCGGTTGCTGTGGAGTAAAAGGAGACAGGAGCTCTGCTTCTTCATAAAATATCTTTATTTCTTTATTCCAACTTCACACACAATTCTCCACCAACAAAACCATGCAACCTGCGGCCTCTTCAGCTAAGGTGTTCTCCAAGGCAGCCTTCGCAACACGACAACGCAGAATCACTGAGCAGAAACTGATAGCCAAGCTCCGCACACACGAGGATGGCCTCAACTGGGAATTTGGATTGATATCACACTGTCTGTAACCCCCACGACTTGCCTGAGCTTGCAATATCTCATTAACTGTACTGGCTGGAGCCAATTCACACCTCTAAACGTGTGCTTAAAGCTCTCTCCACTCGTATTGTCTGCACACGTAAAGACTTGATTACCTGTTAAGACTCGCATTCCAACCATTATCTTGTAATTGAGTCTGCGTCTATATATGCCCTGTTTGTGAACCCAATTT
The DNA here is from genome assembly GCF_965287045.1 of Carcharhinus amblyrhynchos. Classification (NCBI taxonomy): domain Eukaryota; kingdom Metazoa; phylum Chordata; class Chondrichthyes; order Carcharhiniformes; family Carcharhinidae; genus Carcharhinus; species Carcharhinus amblyrhynchos. Next base: position 41,928,487 of record NC_137342.1, on the reverse strand, counting down.
CCAATCACCTGATAAAGGAGCTGTGCTCCGAAAGCTTGTGACACCAAATAAACCTGCTGGACTTTAACCTGTGCCCACCCCAGTCCAACGCTGGCATCTCCACATCATGACTTCTAGTGAATAACTGACATCAAGTTAGACATTAATTTGAAGATCTGTGAGGCCATTCCTAACATGCGCACTTGAGCAAACCCCGATTGCTGTCACTAACTAAATGAACAAACAGAGATGGTCCTTCGCAAAAAACAAGAACGCTGAATTGTTGGAAGACAATCAAAAGAAAAAGCAGCTTTGAACCAGTGCATGACTGATTTCTCTCTTTACATCTTACACGACGTCTGTGTCTTGGACTGAACCCAAATTAACTGCTGCATGCAAAACACCTCACTGCTGTACCCCTGAAAAAGTCTTAAAAACATGCAAATCCTTGGCTTTGAGAAGTCAGTGTTAAGGCAGAGAGTACCTCTCCCAGACAACGGACAGCAAACTCTTCAACGCCCAACCTGATGGCCACCTGCCAAATGCTATCATTGGATAAAAGCAAATTACTGCGGATGCTGGGGATCTGAAACCAAGAGAGAAAATGCTGGAAAATCTCAGCAGGTTTGGCAGCATCTCTAAGGAGAGAAAAGAGCTGACGTTTCCAGTCCAGATGACCCTTTGTCAAAGCTAAAAGGCAGGAGAAAGTGGGAGATATTTATACTGCAGGGCGAGGGAATGAAAGATGTTTGTCGTAGCCACACAAACAAGAGGAAATGCTGCTAATGGCAGTCCACGGAGAGAATAAAAAGTGTGAATGGACTCGAAACGTCACCTCTTTTCTCTCCTTAGAAATGCTGCCAGACCTGCTGAGATTTTTCAGCATTTTCTCTTTCGCTACCTTTATCACTGGCTAACATTAGGGCTACGTTTGACACTGTCTGCCCAAACGTCGGGTTTCAGGTAGACATGCCTCCAAGTTGTGGCTCCTTCTAACAACCCAACACCCCCCTTCTTCCACTCAGCAATACAGCAACCATGTTGCGTCCAGCAACCCTTCCTTGGCCAAATCCTATTTTCTAGGAACTGCTGGAGTAACTCAGCAGGTCTGACAGCGTCTGAGCAGAGAGACTGGAGCCAACATTTCTCCACACTCAAAACGTTGGCTCTATTTTCTCTCCGCAGATGCTGCCAGACCCGCTGGCAGTTTCTGTTTTTGTTTCAGATTCCAGCAGCCGCAGTTTTTTTGCCCTTATGTTACACAGAGAATCTCACCTCAGCTCCAAGGCTGACGAGAGATTAAAATGCTCCAAGTTGCTTTCTTGCTCTCATTTAGATTTGGGAACAGGCAGAGGAGGACACAAAAAAAAACCATAAAATGGCTGGAATTTTTCATCAAATGCAAAAAAGTGAAGGCTGAAGTCAAAAGTCATCATTTTCAACTGGTAGATTTCCGTAATTCAATGCTAATTTTATATATTATTTTCTAGGGAGTGACACCCAATTCCAAGCAATAAAATGTAAACAATTCTGTGACAGCATTTTAATGATGGATAACATGAGGAGTAACGCGGACTCGTCTCTTGTGTATAGAATTAAACAAGCTCTACGTCTCCATCTATTGGACACTGAGAATTCTTTTCCACTCGGAAACTCAGTGAGGTGACAATGCCGTGCCAGACAGTAAGACGCCTGGGCTTACGAGGACACCTACTGGATCAGAAGAATTGCACTGATTCGCAAATAACCCACTTTCACTACACGTAAAACGTATCAGAGAACCACTTCCACTCGGTACAAGGAGAATTTGGCAACCCCACCTTTTCTTAAACCTCAAACTCATTGCTAGAACACAATAAAGGTGCTCAGTTTGCGAAATTATTATTTCTGCTATTTCATCGAATCCCTACGGTGCAGAAAGAGGCCATTCGGCACAACGAGACCACACCAACAACAATCCCACCCAAACCCTATTCCCATTAAGTCGTGTATTTAGCCTGCCACTCTCCCAGACACTAAAGTTAGCACGGCCAATCCACCTAACCACACATCAAGCGTGGGAGGAAACCTAAGCACCAGGAGTAAACCCACACAGGCACGGGGAAACCCACGCAGAACGTGCAAACTCTACACATAGGATGGGATTTTCCAGCCACTTGTCAAACCCTGCAAAGGTAAACAGACTTTTCCACAGTCCTCTCCTCGCCTGCTCCAATTCCTGTGGCAGGTGGGACGGTGAAGTTCCAGCCAGTCACCCGAGGCCGGAACTGAACTCAGGTCCCTGGCACTATGAGGCCCTTGGATAACTTCTGACACAAGACAAGTCAAGCCAATAGCTGACAATAGCAAAATACCAACACTGTGACTGAAATTTGAAATATAAAGTTCAAAATGGTTCACAAGCAGCACAACAGGAAAAAGTGGACAGCTAGGGACAGGATTTTGGGTTCCTCTGCCCTGCCAAGGCTTTTATATTTCACCCTCCCCTCCACCCCCATGCCATCTGTGGCACAGTGTGAAGATTGCACACTGGATTTATCCACCATCTAAGAATCCATTAAATTGGAATGAAACCAAATCCACTTCAATCCCAAGGGACTGCCTAAGTAGTGGTAGTGTCGGTAGCTAATCTAACAGGTTAGGTAATCATGTTTTTTTAAAATTATGCCTGCATTTACTCACACCAGCAACAGGGGAATAAATACGTTTTACAAGGACTTAATTGACAAAATGGATCCTTTTTAAATTTGAGATGGCCAAGTCACAGGAGCTCAAAAGTGACAAACTTCAATTAGCAAATCCACCTGTTAATACAATGGGTGGCACAGTGGCGAGCACCGCTACCTCATGGCACCAGGGACTTGGGTCCAATTCCAGCCTTAGGTCACTGTGTGGCATTTGCACATTCTCCCTGTGTCTGCGTGGGTTTCCTCCAGGTGCTCCTGTTTCCTCCCAGTTCAAAGCGGGTTAAGGTGACTGGCCATGTTGAATTGCCCCTTAGTGTTAGGGGACAGTAGCAGGGTAAATACTTGGGGTTATGGGGATAGGGCCTGGGTAGGATTGTTATTGGTGCAGGCTCAATGGGCCAAAAGGCTTCCTTCGGTATTGTAGGGATTCTATGATTTTACAGGCAGAAACTTACTAATTAACCACGAGACCAAGACTGAAATTAATAGCCAGGATCAGAATCCATTTGCACAAACACATACACATTTCCACAGTCACCGTACAACTAAGGTTGTGATCATGAACTGCTCTGTACAAAGATAAATATAAAAATGAAAGCTGGAACCTCTTTTTGCCAAGCGGAGTGGGATCAATGTTCAAGCTTCATGTTTACAGTAAATATTCAGGCAGCTGATCAAATGTGAGTACACACCTGCCTCCAAGGTCACCTTAGCATGCAGCAACAACCAAAAAAGATTCCTCTCAATAGTCAGCGGACATTATATCGCCCATGAACTAATATAGTTAGAATTGTGCCACCTGGTTTGCCGAACCGTACCACTGAAGTCTAGAACTTGGCTGCAAGGAGCAGGAGAGAGACCACGAATTCTGTAACAAGGAACGAAATCAAGAAACAGTCCCTCAGAGCCACTCAGAAGGCAGCGGTAACACTGCCATGTCTCTGGAGTGGAGAAAACAATCTTCCACCTTCAATTAATGGCACAATCACCTACAGATGGATTAGAGGGGTTGGCCACCCATTTTGGTAGGAACAATAACAAAATCTTTAAATAGTGAAAAATTGCAGCATGCTGCTGTGCAGAGGGACCTGGGTGTCCTTGTGCATGAATCACAAGAAGTTTGTTTGCAGGTGCAGCAAGTAATTAAGAAGCAAGTGGAATTTTCTCCTTCACTGCTAGAGGGATGGAGTTTAAAAACAGCAAGGTTATGTTGTAGCTGTATAAGGTGCTGGTGAGGCCACACCTGGAGTACTGTGTACAGTTTAGGTCTCCTTACTTGAGAAAGGATATACTGGCACTGGAGGGGGTGCAGAGGCAATGCACGAGGTTGATTCCGGAGTTGAGAGGGTTGACTTATGAGGAGAGACTGAGTAGACTGGAACTATATTCATTGGAATTCAGAAGAATGACAGGGCATCTTATGGAAACGTAAGATTATGAAGGGAATAGATAAGATAGAAGCAGGGAAGTTGTTTCCACTGGCAGGTGAAACTAGAACTAGGGGACATGACCTCAAAATAAGGGGATCAGATTTAGAATTAAGTTGAGGAGGAACTTCTTCACCCAAAGGGTTGTGAATCTGTGGAATTCCCTGCCTAGTTAAACAGTTGAGGCTACCCCATTGAAATGTTTTTAAGGCAAGGATAGATACATTTTTGAATTGTAAAAGGAATTAAGGGTTATGGTGAGCGGGCTGGTTAGTGGAGTTTAGTCCACAAAAAGATCAGCCATGATCTTATTTGAATGGTGGAGCAGACTCGAGGGGCCAGATGACCTGCTCCGAGTTCTTCCGAAACGAGAAGTGGAGAGAGTGAACAGATGCAAAATGCTCATGTTTCATGTATGCTTATGATCAAATGGGAGTAACGGAGGCTTGTATTGTGGACTGTGCGGCAAAAGGAGGATCACCATTTAGATTGTATTTTATTTTCCCCCCGCGAATTTTACTTTCCCCAAGATTCCATTATAGTTTTACAATTTCGTTCTCCAGTAACTAAGCAGGCAGGGAGCTTGTTTATGCAACACATGGAATTGCAAAAATTCCAGGCGTGGGAATGAATTTCAGTCTTAAAATACGTCACCAAAATTTAGCTGGAAATTCAGCAGCTGTCTGGAAGAGGTCTACAGACTTTTTCTGATGGAAAGTTGGCTGCAGGTGAAGAGACAAAAAAAAGAGGCAGGATACGCGAGATGCATCTTTCCAACTGCTATCCAATAACTTTGTCGGTTAACTGCTGGTGTGTGACTTTAGGTGAGGATAGAGGCAGCACTGGGGTTAAGAATGATTCTGATCATGGTTAAATAGTCAACACAATGTCTAGCTCCACCTAGAGAAAAATGGGCTGTACTCTTAGGAATAGAGATAAAATTTTTTTTAAAAATGTACATTGGACTCCAATCCTGCACACAATTGATGGTGTGTTCCTCGTGCAAGTGACAAATTCTGGATATCCCCTTGCTTATTTTGTGCGTGTGAAAGAACACAGGAGTATTGTGCCTAGTCAGGGGAGGCCAGGCTGACTATCACTTTCAGCATTGAAGCAGCAGGCAGATGAGCAAGTGCTTTGTCATTTGGTAACAGTAATTGCATTCATAATGCTGATTTACCCACTGGCATCATCTTCTTGAAAATAGTGGTCGAAAAAAGATAAAAAATAACAGCAATCTTCCAAAACGTGACAAGGAAAAGGAAACAAAAATGTTCTTCTATAGTTAAACAAACTAAGACAAGATCAACTCCATTGTTATGGAAACACCATGGTCCTGGAATTGAATTGCATGGAAATTATCCCACTGGCACCGTCATTCCTACAGCTTAAATAACAAGGCAGCATTAAATCAGAATATCATTTTGGATTTAATCTAACAGTGACCAAGCAACACAGGGGCACGTGAGAGGGGGAGAAGAAGCGGGTGCGCGAGAGAGAGAAGGGGGAGGAAGAGCAAGAGAGAAATAGAAAGAGAAAGAACAGAATAGAGAAAAAGCAAGGGGGGGGGGGAAAAGAGAGAAAGAGAGAGAGAGAGAGAGAGAGAGAGAGAGAGAGAGAGAGAGAGAGAGAGAGAGAGAGAGACACACACACACACACACACACACACACACACGAGAGAGTAAAATTGAGCTTTATCAACTGGAAAATTATATTTACTCAACATATTTAACTGGCAGATCACAGTTATGAACAAAGTATAATTTTTAGATATACACGTGTTAAGAAAAGGTAAAATGGTTTCAGTTCTTTGGTAATGGGAGTCTGGAGAGACTCTGACTTCAGGCAAAGTCTTTTGGGTTTCATAGTATAAATACATTTTTAAATGAGGTTTTACAACCTTAAAAAAAACTTAGGATCAAAAGCAGTTATTTTGAGGTTTAGGCTTTGTGTGTGGGGGGTTTAGGCTTTGTGTGTAAGCATCCTGATCAGAGTGCAAGGCTAATGGGGCAGTTGTTGATTACTGAGTTCTGTAAGGGACTATTCCAAGTGATTAGCAGAGGTGAGTTTCGGGAACTCCACTGTTTACTCTGCAGTTGAAGATGAGTTCACAGTGCGGTGTCTGGGTGCTTCAGGGACTGCTACAATTTGGGTGAGAAGCATGAAGTGAATGCTCAGGTAGTCTCTAGAAGAAAACCCCTTTGCGACTGTGCCAGTCTCAAGCTAGAAAGCCTTCTGTGTTCGACTAATGGTAACTCTTCACTGGTTTATGTGCCTGTAAAGATATTACCAGGGCGACAGGAAGAGTGGGAATTTGAAGCAATTTCTTGTGTTTGCACTGAGATCCTTCCAACCTTTGTGCCTGGTGTAAGAGAGCTCAGTTTTCATGTTTAATAAGGCAGACCTCTTACGAATTTATTTAGTAGCTTTTCGACATGGTTTCTAAAGAAAAGGTTAGGATCTGTCTAGCCAGGTTTTACTCTGGGATTGGACTTGCTCTGTAGTACCAGCTGGCCTAGCAACACCACCAGGACTTGGCCTGCTCTCTTATGAAAAAGGTATCTCTGAGATACGAACTTACTGATGCATCATTCCTACACAAGTTCCTCTTGTTTTAGTTCTTCTCCTTGGAGCATCATCCCCTACATTTCTTAATACCTGGGAAAGGTGATCAGTGTTGCTTTCAACCAACCGCCCAAAGCAGGTAGTTAATGCTGCCTGGAGACGTCACCAGAAGAATAATACAATTAAAACAAACTATTTAGCTACGAAGAGAGGTTGGAGAAACTTGGTTTGTTCTCAATGGAACGACAGAGGTTAAGGGGCAATCTGATACAAGTCGACAAGATTGAGGGGCATGGACAGAATGGATAGTCAGAAGCTTTCTCCCAGGGTGGATGGGGCATAAGTTTAAGGCATGAGGGGCAACGTTTAAAAAGGAGATGGATGAGGCAAGTGTTTTTTTTTTTTACAAAGAGGGCGGTGGGTGCCTAGAACTCGCCGTCGGGGGAGGTGGCAGAAGCAGATACGATAGCAAGTTTTAAAAAGGGGCGTCTGGACAAATACATGACTAGGATGGCAACAGAGGGATATGGTCCCTGGAAGGGTGGGGGGGATGGTTTCAGTTCAGTTGGGCAGGGTGATCGAGACAGGCTTGGAGGGTCAAATGGGCCTGTTCCTGTGCTGTAATTTCCTTTGTTCAAACAAGATAGGAAAAGTTGGCTCATTTGGCCTCTCAAGCATGCTCGGACGTTCTATGAATTTGTGCCGAGTTCCGAATTTCACAGGATGAGAATCATATCAGCCATGATGGAATGTGGAGCAGACTTGATGAGCTGAATGCCCGAATTCTGCTCCTTGTTTGTTTATGGTCTTACCTTTGATTCCCATGCCTCAAGGATCTGTCTACCTCTGCCTTAAAAGTATTCAGTGATTCTGCTTACACTGTCTTCTCAGCCAAAAGAATTCCAAAGTTGCACAACCCTCAGAAAATTCTTATCTCTATCTACTAAGGTTAACCCATAATTTTAAAACAGTGCCCCCAATTCTGGACTCACAATTGGGTGAAATTCCCCTAGTCACCACAGTCTGACAGCTGTTCGGGTCAATGCACTTAACAGCACGTCTTTCAGAATGTGGAAGGAAACTAGAGCACCTGGAGGAAACCCATGCAGACACAGGGAGAAGGTGCAAACTCAGACAGCGTGGGAATTGAACCTGAGTCCTTGGCACTGTGAAGCAGTAATGCTAACCACTGTGCTACCATTGCCGTCCCACTTGATAGAAGGTGGAAGAGAATGTCTGGGGTGCGTGGGGTCCTTAATTATGCTGGCTGCTTTTGACGGGGCAGCAGGAAGGTGCAGACAGAGTCAGATGGATGGGACACTGGTTTGTGTGACGGAATGGGCTATATTCACGACCTTTTGTAGTTTCTTGTGGTCTTGGGCAGAGAAGGAGCCCATACCTTTCCATGGTGTACCTACATAAGTCGGAGAGAGTCATTGCTGGCATGCCATATTTCCTTAGTCTTCTGAGAAAGTAGAGGTGCTGGTGGACTTTGGCAATTAATAATGTTGGTATGCAGAGGTAACAGAACAGGTTGCTGGAGATGTGGACGCCTAAAAATTTGAAGCTCTCGACCCTTTCTGGCGAGTAACTTTGGTTACTGTCAGACCGACATTGTGTGCTCTTCAATCTTTTTGTGAAGAATTATTAACGTGTGCTGATTTTAGAAACATGTTGCTTAGCCTGGGAATCTGTGCAACAAGGTCAGCATCATTACAGATGGTGTGACTGTCACACTGTTTGGGTGAAGCTGTAACAGCTTTGGTGCTAATAAACAAACAAGAATCCTGGGGTTCAGAGTGTGGCAGAGGGGAAGACCTTGTGTTACAAATCACAGAGTTCCAGCACCTGAGGTGTGGAAACATTTCAATGGTTTTGAGGCCCAACGACATTTGTCAACTTCAGTTTCTCCTCGTCTTCCAGATAACTCTCTGTTTGCCTTGATCTAGGTACACATGGTCAGTCAGTGTTGCTGTGAGAGTGTTTATGAATGCCACTGTCTTTTTGGTGTCACTCAGTTGCCATCTGCACCTTTTTTCTGTTTTGTTTTGAGCCAAGCATCTGAAATGCAGAGAGAGCTAAAAACTTGACATGTTAGTATTGGCATTTTGTGCGTGCGGTCCATCTGTATCCATCCATTTCTCTGCTGGCTTCCTCCAACAGAATTTGGGCATCTCTCTCTCTCTGTTGGATAGCAGAATCATCTTCTGGTCGACATCAATATGCTTCAGTTATACAGGGTATTGGTGAAACTGCATCTCATACTGTGTATAGTTTTGGTCTCTGCATTTAAGAAAGGATGTAAATGTCCTGGAGGAGGTTTTCCAGATTGATACCTGCAGTGAACAGGAGATCAGTTGGAAAGGCTAGGCTTGTTTCCGCTGATATTGAGGGGTGATGCAATTCGAAATATTTCGGATCCTGAACAGTATTGACAAGGTAGACGTGGAAAGACTATTTTCTCTTGTAGCCCATTCCATCCCACAAACCAGCGTCCCATCCATTGACTCTGTCTACACCTTCCTGCTGCCTTGGCAAAAGCAGCCAGCATAATTAAGAACCCCACGCATTCTCTTCCACCTTCTCCTATCAAGTGGGACGGCATGGTAGCACAGTGGTTAGCATTGCTGCTTCACAGCACCAGGGACACAGGTTCAATTCCCACGCTGTCTGAGTTTGCACCTTCTCCCTGTGTCTGCATGGGTTTCCTCCCAGGTGCTCTGGCTTCCTTCCACATTCTGAAAGACGTGCTGTTAAGTGCATTGACCCAAACAGCTGTCGGACTGTGGTGTCTAGTGAAATTTCACAGTAACTTTTATTACAGTGTTAATCTAAGCCTTACTTGTGACTAATAAATAAACTTTAAATTTTAGATACAAGTCTGGAGGTCAGATACCAACCAACACAAGAACAGCTTCTTTCCTGCTGCCAGACTTTTGAATGGACTTACCTTGTATTAAGTTGATCTTTCTCTACACCCTAGCTATGACTGTAACACTACTTTCTGCACTCTCTCGTTTCTTTCTCTATGAACAGTATGCTTTGTCTGTATAACACACAAGAAACAATACTTTTCACTCTATGCTAATACATGTGACATTAATAAAATCAAATCATCACTTCATTTATTTTATTAGTGTCACAAGTAGGCTGACATGAACATGGTGATGAAGTTAGTGAGAAAATCTCCAAGTCTCTGGTGCCCATATATTCACCATTTGGGCTTTGACAATTTTGGCATTGTGATTTTAATTCCAATGTCATCAAATTGAGAGACAGTGGTCCAGAAAGAGGGCAGAAAAAATACACGGGACGGAATTTTACGAGATTGATTCCAAGTGTCCAGCTAGCATGAAAATGGGAGAGTTTCTAATGTGTTTTTTGGGCGAGTTTTCAACCTTCTGTACTTCGACACTGAGGAAATGGTCTAGGCTATTGTTATGCTCAATCGCAATTGCAGGGGTCTGACAGACAGAAAGCTGTCAGGCCCCTGCTACTGCAGGCAGCCTGAATACAGGTCTTCTCCTCCCACACTCCAACCACCATCACCACACACACACACACACACACACGCCTGCGGCTGATCGTGAGTCCCCAGCCTAGACTGACTGGGACCCCCCCCCTCCAGACTGATCAGCAGGGGAGGCCCCACAAATCGGACTACAGACCACACAGCAAGCCTACCATGTCCCCTCCCCAATCAGGCTCCCCACTCATGGTCCGCCCCCCATTAGGCCCCATCCCCTGGGCACTGCCCAGATACAGTAAAAAGTCTGACAACACCAGGTTTTCGTCCAACCTATTTATTTGATAATATACTCGCAAGCTTTCGGGTTAGCCCCAGATGCCAGGCTGGCACTGTCCAAGAGGCAACTCCACCCCCTTGCCCTCAGCTTCTTGGGGCCGGGGGGGGGGGGGGGGGGGGGGGGCCTCAATTGTCTCCAGTTCCATCGGCGAGGCCAACAGGGCTATTCCCCATTCATGGGAAGCAGGTGTTTTCCCTCATTAGGAGGAAACCTCTTCTGGCAAAGCCATAAAGGCAAGTGAATCCGGACAATTGGGCGCCAAGCCCACTTGGAAATGAAGATTAGAATATATTTAAATAAATCATTCAACTTCCCGCCAGAAATCCGGCTCTCAAAATCACTGTTGTCCATCGACCAAGGTGTCAACCAAGTTGCAGAACGGGCACGTATTTGGCAAATATTTTTCTTACTTCGCTGGCTTGACATTTAAAACTAAAAAATTTTAAAAAAGTCACTTTGAAAATAATAATCCAAAAAAATGGGGCAGTGAAGCTAAGTGATTGGGGAATACAAGTAAGGTCAAAATCCAAGCATTGTAAGGGGTGTTGTTTCGAGAGGAGCAGGATTAGAAAGTGGAACATTTATACTAAACTCGCACTGAAACAAGTCCGCGCTTGGGAGTTCTGTGGAGCGTTCAACATTATGCAGAAAGGTGGACATCTGGAGAAGGTCCAATCCAGATTGTCAAGGACAATATAGGAAACACAAGCTTACACCCATCAGCTAAAGAACAACAGGCTGGAGTCTCTTCTCTTGAAGAAAGAGTTGGCTGTAATAGTGACCTATTTTTTTAAAATTATGAAAAGGTTTTGCAACAGCAGAGAGAGGGAGGAATCGAATAGACAGTACAGTGGTGCAGAAACAGGAGGCTGTCAATAAAAGACACTTACGAAGAAATCAAAGAAATTTCTTTACCAGGAGAGTGATGTGAAGGTGGAACTTGCCATCTCAGGGAGTAATGAAGCAAATAGTGCAGCCTTTGATTTGTCACTATCACATGCATTAGTATACAGTGAAAAGTATTGTTTCTTGCACGCTATACAAAGTATACTGTTCATAGAGAAGGAGAGGGTACAGAATGTAGTGTTACATTCGTAGCTAGGGTGTAGAGAAAGATCAACTTTGTGTGAAGCTGGTCCACTCAAACGTCTGACAGCAGCAGGGAAGAAGCTATTCTTGAGCCGGTTAGTACGTGACCTCAGGCTTTTGTATCTTTATCCCGACGGAGGAAGTTAGAAGAGAAAGTGTCCGGGGTGCGTGGGGTCCTTAATTACGATGGCTGCTTTATCAAGGCAGCAGCAAGTGTAGACAGAGTCAATGGATTGGAAGCTGGTCTGAAGTTGCAATAAAAGGTTTGGGGGGGGGGGGGGGGGGGGGGGGTGGTGGGAGAGAAGTGGGGGCAGATACACCTTATGAAGAAGGAGAAGGGTTAATGCTGATGGGTTTAGATGAGGAAGGATGGGAAGAGGTTAGTGGGGGATGAACAGCAAGGACTGGCTGGGCTGAGGGCCCTGTTTGATTTATATACTCTCTGTAACCTTGGCAAGTCTTTGAGATCAAACATGTCAGCTTTTGGCAGCTGTGTTCAGCCACTTCTCTAAATGACGCAGGTACCGATTTCTAATTGAAAAACAACTCAATTTAATGCCAAGCTCGTGCTTCAGAATCCACACTGCTCTGCATAAAAGAATTTTCTGGCTTTTTAAAACCCAGGCTGTTTATCTTTCTCACTATTTCATAACATACACCCACCTTTAGCCTTGAGATTGCGGCCTAACTGGAAACCTGTATGCAGCTGGTGAGTTATCTTCTCCTCAACCTGTAACAGCCATCTTGCCATGTCCCTTTTGTACAACAGCTCCCTTGTACATTGATGTACACGTGTGAAGACACAGACTCCCTGAGCTGACAAAACAACATCAAAAAGGGGCAACTGCCTCAAAAGAAAGATGCAAGGCAGACAAACATGTGTTTTGTTCTTAACTACTCGATATGCTAGGCCCTGGATCAATCTTTGCCACTCATACTAACCCCAAATAAACAGGGCATGTGTGAATCACCACACTGGGGCCATACAGAGTCAATGGTATTCAAACCAAAACTCAAAACAATTACAATGCAATACATTAAACAAAAAGCAGAACAATTCTCAACATCCAAGTAAAACGATCAACACCTCAAAAGGTCAGCAAAATTAAAAATACGCTCACAAGCACGGAATGAGTTTCCAAGCTAACTCGCTGGAATCCTGCCTGCCACAGGAAATGGAGCGAGCAAAGGGCAGACAATGGGAAGCTCCACTGACGTCGAGATTTTCCGATCTTGGACTTCCACTGGGCAGAATTTTACCGGCACATCCGCCCAAGGTTCATACCATCCCACCCAAGGCCAAAGAGGAACACCGTTCTTGGAACCTCGTCCGCCCCCCGGAATCACCAGTAAAAATTCCGGCCACTGTGTGGGGGGCGGGCCATCTTTCTGTATTAAGATGCAGTTTCCAAAACCCCCGACATGAACTTCGAGATGACCGATTTGAAGCCAGGATGATACACTTTTCAGGTGTCAGTGGATTTGCTGCATGTTCTGCTCTTATTTCACATTCACCATCTCACCTTTGTCAAACAAAATATCTTTTGCATGAAGTAACATTCATCCAAATGACCAATACAGTTTTCATGGGCAAGTTGGAGCAAGCCATTGTGACGCCTGCAATAGGACGCACATATACATATATATATATATATATATATATATATATATATTACACACATACACACACACACACACACACACACATATATGTGGGGGGTAAATATTCAACCACAAGTTGTTGAATAGAAAACATATGCACTAACTGTAGCTGCCAATAAAAAAGTGTGTGTATGGTCTACGTAGATACCCTCCATCAATTTAGTTTATTCGTCACAAGTAGGCTTACATTAACACTGCAATGAAGTTACTGTGAAAACCCCCTAGTCGCCACAGTCCGGCAAAATTTAGCAAGGCCAATGCTCCTAACCAGCACATCTTTCGGGCACCTGGAGGACACCCACGCAAAACATGGGGAGAACAGAATGTCCCAAGCCAGGAACTGAACCCAGGTCCCTGGCGCTGAGAGGCATGATGTGGAGATGCCAGCATTGGACTGGGGCAAGCACAGTAAGAAGTCTCACAACACCAGGTTAAAGTCCAACAGGTTTATTTGGTAGCACGAGCCACAAGAGTTTAGAATGCTGCCCCTTCATCAGGTGAGTGGGAGTTCTGTTCAGAAACAGGGCAAATAAAAAGACACAAACTCAATTTACTGTGAGGCAGCAGTGCTAACCACTGTGCCACCATGCTGCTCAGTATGGATATACTTATGACAGCAAGTAAAATGCAAAGTTAGAGGGTCAAAGTGGGAGTTAAGCAAAGTCAGGAGGTATAATGGGTCACCCAGGACACGAATTCCTTAGCAAACCTCATGAAAATTTCATGAGCATCACTGGCATGGACAGACTCAGTTCTCTTTAGAGGAACAGGCCTGACAGGTTTTCCTGACTTCCCAGAATAGATTAAAGGAAAACAATTAAACAAGTCTCACCTGCTGGCACTGTCCAGATGTGGATGTGCCGGCATTGGACTGGGGTAAACACAGTAAAAAGTCTGACAACACCAGGTTTTAGCCCAACTGATTTATTTGATAGTAAACGCACTAGCTTTCCAGGTTTCCCTCTTCGTCAGGTGAATGGAGAGTTCTGGCCTCAGACAGAGCATATAAAGCACAGACAGTTTAGAGATTACTGATTAGAATGCGAATCTGACTTGAACAGCAGGTTAGGTGTAAAGATTCGCATTCTAAATCAGTAATCTCTAAACTGTCTGTGCTTTATATGCTCTGTCTGAGGCCAGAACTCTCCATTCACCTGACGAAGAGGGAAACCTCGAAAGCTTGTGCGTTTACTATCAAATAAATCGGTTGGACTAAAACCTGGTGTTGTCAGACTTTACGGCACTGTCCAGCACAGAGAGATCAAGATAGGCTTGGGAAAGGGGGAAAAAAAACTGGGAACTTGAGCCTCAGTAACAAAACCACATGAATTAACTCAGCTTCCAAAAAAACACAAAAGCTCTGATTTGCTTGGCATTAGTAAATAACCTTGAATCGGAAATTGCAAGTCACTTTGTTAAAAAAAGCTCACCCCTCATTAAATACACCCAATGATTTCCAAATCTTAAAGCTTTCCAGCTTCTATACTTCAAAACAATTTTCAACAACTCTTCATCATCTTATGCACAACTTTTGTAGAATTTAACCTAGGGAAAAGACATGTATAAAGCACCATTCATAACCCCAGGACCCTGCACAGTGCTTTACAGCCAACCAGGTACTTTTTGAAGCTTGGTCATTGCTGTAGTGTAGGACACATAGCAGCCAACTAGCACACAGCAAGCTCCCAGAAACAGCAGCGTGATACTGCACAGGACACCAGGATTAAATCCCCTGCTCTTCAGAGCAGTACCCCAATCCGAGGGGGGTAGGTGGCCTCAGTTTGACATCACATCTGAATGCCTACTGCAGCCACAATGGTTTGTTTGGTGTAATCCACATTCCCTTTCACCTCAGTATACCATTGTATTAACCTCAAGCATCACAGACCTCTGCAGCAGGTTTGTTCATTATCTTTAGGTGCAAAGGACAGAGCATAGACTGCAAACAGCTGCAACTGAGCTGCCCACGCCTGGGAGGATTCAGATTACACCTCGTACCATCAAAGCTCAGACCTGATGTATGAGCCTTCTCTCATCTAACTCCTGACTGCGTTTATCCCCTTGCTTTCCTTCCACCACCCAAAAATCTCTTACTTCCTATCCGAGACAGCCAGATCCCTGTTCCTCTGGGTTCCATCTCAGCCGAATCATCTTGTCGGCTGTTCCTCTTGCCTGTATTCAATTGAAATCAAGGTTCATTGCGATTATAGTCTAACCCACTTTATTAATGGGACAATGAACTGTGCAACACCTTACTACTTTGTCCACAATCCATAGGTGTTTAAAATTGAATTTTGTTTCCCAAGTACCAGTAGATTTGTGTGTTTATTTGTCACAGGTAGGTTTATAGTCACACTGCAATGAAATTACTGTGGAAGTCCGCTTGTTGCCACACTCCGGCACCTGTTCAGGTACACCGAGGGAGAATTTAGCACAGCCAATGCACCTAACCAGCACGTCCTTCAGACTACGGGAGAAAGCTGGAGCACCCTGAGAAAACCCACGCAGATACATGGAGAAGGTGCAAAACTCGGCAATGATCCAAGCCAGGAATCAAACGCAGGGCCCTGGCACTGTGAGGCAGGGCTAACCACTATGCCATAATGCACATTTGTACTTTGTCTCCATTTCCTGTAGAATTTGGCTACTCCAAATCTGAACAAAAGCCAGCTAACAAACCAACCCTGTCTAAAGACTTGAGGTTTTTTTTGAATGTGCGGGCACACATGGCAGATGCAGTATAAATATGGATAAATATGAGGTTATCCACTTTGGTAGCAGTAATGGGAAGACAGATTATTTGAATGGGCATAAATTAAGAGAGGTAGATACTCAATAAAACCTCAGATCAGGATATTGCATATGATAGGCAATGGTCAAAATTAATGACAGAACAGGCTCAAAAGGCCTACTCCTGCACTTGTTTCTAATGTTTTATAAATGAGGCAACCAGCTCCCAGGATTTCAACAGGACCCAACAAGTGCAAAGAAGCAGCCAAACACACGAAGGACGAATAACAGCGTAACTGCATCACGTACATCTCAAATCATTCAACTAAAGATCGCAGACCAGTCAACAAAACACACTCCCTACATTCAAGTCCTGTTTAAAAGCTGCGCAAAATAAAATTATAGGATGGGGTGGTGTGAAAATTACTGAGATGTCACTGGAATAGTAATCCAGAGGCCCAGACTATTGTCCTGGGGACATGGGTTCAAATCCACCAGGGTAGTTGGTGGAATTTAATTTCAATTACTAAAGGAATCCGAAATTTAAAACTAGGGCTGGAAATGTTATGGCTGTCTATGCCAGTGGGATTCTCCCATCCTGCTGCAGTGAATGGAGACCTGGCTGAGTGCCAAATCATCCGATCTCACTGCAGTGGGAGTGTGGTGTGAACGGCTGGTAAGAGAGTGTCTCCCCCACCCAAAAAGTCTCATTAAATGGTGACCATGAAATCATCATCTACTGTCATAAAAATCCATAGGACATCAGTGAATCCAATAACCTTTTACCTGGTCTGGCCTAGCCTACATGTGACTCCAGATTTATAGCAGTGTGGTCTTTACTGCCCTCTGAATGAATGGCCTAGCAAGCGACACAATTCAGGGGAAATAAAGGATGGGCAACAACTGCTGGCCTTGCCAGTGACATCCACATCTTGTGAAATAAATTAAGAATATTTCAAAAAGGAGCAAGGCTAATTTCCTACAAAAAGGAAAACATTATGGTTAAGAGATTCAGATGCAGTCCTGCCTGCTTTTCTACATCTTACTGAAGACAGCCCATTACGAATCTCAGAGTCTAATCTTTAAGCCAATATGGATAATGGAATGAATGCTATTTGTGCTTTAAGTGCTTCATTGAACAAACTGCTTTCATGTTACTTAATTTCCACAAAAGACAGTTCTACAGGTACAAGAACTCGGTGCATTAAGAAGTTTTGAACCATTTGCTAAATCTTCTTTCTTCCCAACAAGCAGAGAGACATCAGGATCTTGGGCTCTCCCTCGACACCGCCATCTCGAGGTTAGGCAGGACAAAGGTTAAAAACCCCAACCTCACCATTTCAACTATACAATTGTATCTCCCCATGACAATTGCTTCCCTACCAGCGAGTTCAGAGTCAACCTGCTGCTCCAAACTGACTTCTCTATCTCCCTAGATTCCAACAGTCTCCCTTAATGCTCAGGCGATACTGACTGCTCAGGCTTGAAACCTCCAACACTGGAGAGTTCCCAGCAGAGCTTCAAACGCCATCTCTCTTCAAATCATAAATACTATTTCCATCCTTTACATACTGCATTCACCAGCAGTTTGTGTGGTGTCCCCCATCAAGCCCCTATTCATCAAACTCCATTCCTTTCCAGAGGCACATGTGCATTCTGAAACAGCATCAGTCCCCCCCCGACTTTACCATGCCCCAACCAATTCTCAGGCTACACACTCTGCTCCATTGGCCCTTTCTCCTCTTGCACTGTTCCTCTGCAGCTGCTGGAACCTTCTAAGCAGCTTCCAATCTGCAGCATTCTCCTCCTAAACTTCTAAAAGTTTCTTCCACACCCTGTGTGATTACACCTTGCCATGCTCATTACTCTGATGCCCAGTAATGGTACAAGTCATCAAGAGAAGTGTGAAAAACCAGGCTAAGCTGAAAATGCTTGAAACATTTCAATGACAACAAACAATGTTTGATGTCAGGCTCCTCAAACTATTAAATCCAGGTTCCTTTCCAAATACAAAACAATTCCACCTCCACTCACGTTGAAGTGTTTGCCAGGATTGGTTTTACTTCTTGGGTGAAAAACTTTCCCATCCCGCCCGCAATGGGAATTGCAGTGGGGAGATACAGACCACGCAAAGATCTGTTTACCTTGGGTGAGATTTTATGGTTTTCAGGCAAGCGCAGTTGGAAAAATCCCACCCCGCTCTGTTCAACTCCCTCTTTATTCAAGTTGTTCCAGAGAAGAAACAAAAACAGGTCAACACCATCAACCTCTAACAAACAGAATCGAGGGGCCACTTCTCACAGCGTGCTTGGGAAATTCAAGACATGTAGACCTCTTGTCAGGTATAATCTAACCAGATAATTAATCAGATGCAGCAATGCCTCAGCATCAAGTGGTCAGGGCTCCTCCATTCATCGGATAAGGATGGGTATTTATAGTCTTCACAGGTTCAATTCCAAGTGAATGAATTTTGAAATGACAGATGCAGACACATTCAGTTCCCCTTTTTCACAATGAAACACTCAATTAGAATCAACATTTCCACACACACTCTTCATTCAAATGCATGCCGAATGCTATTCAGCCCATTGAGTCTGCATTGACTACAATCCCACATTTTTACCCTACTAATCCCCTGGTGTCAATTTTGCATTGCCAATTCCATCTAACCCACACAGACATGGGGAGAACATGCAAACTCCAGACAGGCAGTGACCAGAGGGTGGAACTGAACCTGGGTCCGTGGCACTGTGAGGCAGCAGAGCTAACCAACGTGCCACTGTGCTATCCCCTCTCACCCATCTCAATTTCCCTCCAAGTCTTCACTCTTCCTTGTATCTGCAATCTCCTCCCAACCTACAAGCAGTGCCTGCTCACAGGCATTGAAACATATCCTGGAACATAGCTGGAAATCAATCACGCCCCAACTCTGAAACCACTTTGCTGAACCACTGCTCTGGAGCTTTCTGGTCTGTCCTGACACCTACTCTGTGCAGCGCTTTGGGTTGTGGCCATTGAAAAGGTGATTTTTAATCTATGCTGTTACTCCAGTCTTGACGATATTGTTAGAAGAAGTTAAGTTGGCCAATGTGAATTCCCTGCTCTTTGAGCAGTGTATAAGATTGGAACATCTACCTGATGGAGTGAAAAGACAGGCATGACTTTCCTTTAAACATCTCATCTAGATGACAGCACATCTGGGAGACATTACGGTGCTGTGTTCGAAAACTACACAAAGCTGTGTGCACACGTCATGCATTAAGATTTGAATTAACAATACTTCAAGACTCACAGTGAGATTTCATAGCCCCTCCCACCAGCAGGATATTCTGGCCCTGCCGTGGTTAATCCACGCCCCAGTTTCGACAACTGGACTGGCAAGCCACACAAAACGCCATAAACTTCAGTAGCATCAGAAGATCCTGCATGCAACCAATGGCAAACCACCTTGGTCTCATGTGGGGGGAGTTTCCCTGCCAGTGAATTTGAAGGGCATGAAGCCATTTAAACATAGCAACAGGAACAGCAATAGGGTGGCACAGTGATTAGCACTGCTGCCTCTTGCAGCACCACGGACCCAGGTTCAATTCCTGGCTTGGGTCACTATCTGTGACCCACAGCTCACTGTGTGTGGAATTTGCACACACACACACATTCTCCCCATGTCTGTGAGAGTTTCCTCTGGGTTCCTCCCACAATCCAATGATGTGTGGGTTAGGTTGATTGGCCATGTTAAATTACCCCTTTAGAAGGGTAACTACATGGGATTATGGGGATAGAGCCTGAGTAGGATTGTCAGTGAAGGTTTGATGGGCCAAATGGCCTCCTTCTGCACAGTAGGGATTCTATGATTTGACCTATAAATCCTTCATGCTTATCATGCCATGCAATTAGATCATGGTTCATCTGCACCTCAACTCCATTTAGCTGCCTAAGATCCAATGCCTAGCATTTGCAGCCCTGAGGATTGGGCTTGTCCAAGAGCTCCCAATTTCCATTGTTATGCAGAAAATTTGTTCCTGGTTTGCATCCTAAATGACCCAACTCCAATTCTTCTTGATTTCCCAAAGGAAATGTTGTCAACTGCTTATCTGGCATTTTAAACATCTCCCCCACCAATGTTCAGTAACGCATGCAATGCAAATTAGGTTTACACAACCATTCCTCATAACCAAGGTTCAGGGGGTTATGGTGTCATTCTGCTGTATAAGCTGTGCACCTACTCCAGGGCAGTTACATCCTTCCTAAGGTGTGGCACGCAAAAATGGAATACTTCCAATGACAGCTTAGCCAAACAGGGGTTTCAATAGATTGGCAACTTTTAAAATCAGAGGCATGGTGTAAAAACTCTATGGAGGCACAAATCCCTTCACCAAAATCCCTTTACTTAGGGACTCTAATCAGCAGTCCACCTGCAGGGGTGTCAGAGGAACTGACACATCCAGTTGAGTACATGGCAAAGGCTCCCTGATTGGCCCATCAATTGGATCCTTAATCAGGGAGTTGGCCAACCTCAACGGCCCGAATGAAGTCATTACCCATTGGGAATTCATTTGGAGGGCAGATAGAACAGTTGAGCGGAAAGTCAACCAAGTATAAACAACAGGAAGAAATGAGTATTCGATGGCTGACAGGCTGAAATGTGGATCGAGGCTGAAAATGTTTCGGTTGGTGCTCTTTAGGATAGAGGCGGCAGCTCATATTAGGGTGGGGCAGGACACTGGAGGCTATAAGCAACATGGTTCAGCCCAAGGTAGTGGCCAGGGGAGAGAGACTTCAGCTGCTTCGTCTGAGGAAGTTTGAACTCTTCAGCAGACTGAATGTCAGACCGGCAATCTGACAGCACAGCGTTCATGCAATGTGTGGTAAAGCAACCGTCAAAGTAATTAATGACCAGGATGTACAGTAAAACAACAAGGAAGTGGAATAAAACCAGAGTAGCGCAGTGAGCTGACCTCAACAGCTGGCAATATTACCCACACACTGTGACCAATGTACAAACTGTGAGCCCCTCCCCCCTTTGTACAGAGTACATAATGATCGTTAGGATGCCTGGAGCATGTAAATACAAAGCTTGGCAGAGCTGGCAGGCAGGGGATTACTGACAATACTCTTTAAAAAAAAACACAAGATAAAAAACCCCAAAGGGATATTATATGGCACCCCATGGAACAGGAGTGCTTCTGCGGATGCCGTACATACTTGTGGAAAAGTAAATTTTTCCCCCCCCCGACCAATTTCTTTATGTCCAAAAAGTCATGGGGTCAACTTTCACATGGGTAACATCCGAGTGGTTGACATGTGTGTTTGATTTGAGCCCAAGTGAAATCCAAACCGAACAGTAAATGAACCGCAGCAGTTAAAAATGAACCAGAGTTGAAACCAGTAAGTAATTAATGAATCACAACACAGTTTGTCATTTATAATTAATCACTTTAATCATTCTCAGACAAAAATGTATGAATGTTTTAAACATTTACTTACTGGTACTTCTTGCGTCTGTATTCAAATGTGTTTATACATCCTCAAATTAAATCTAGTCAACATCTACAGGATGCTTAGTTTCCTGAATTTTGGGACTTGGATTGCAGGGGGGGATTCAGGGCAGAATTTCCCCTATCCCAGCCACTGCAGGAATTGTGCTGAGCGGGACACAGGCCACACAAAGATCTGCTGACCTCAGATGGGATTTTCCAGCCTTGGTACAAACGCAGCCAGAGAATCCTGCTCCAAGTCCGAATTTTACGCAAAGCATTTGAAAAGATGTGTCTCAAAAAACCATGGGGCTAACTCTGACACCAGATTGACTTTCTGCACTATTACATATACGGTATTTCCCCACCTCCTCCTCTGCCCAGCACCCTCCACCACCTATCCCTTCCAGGTGTGACCACTTCTCCTTTGTTCAATGCTGTCACATCTCACAGGGATACGGTTCACTGACACCAGCAGCCCTTTGGAACCTCAAAAAGACTATTCTGTGCTTATTACTCCAAATATTGACAAGAAACAGCAATAGGCAATTTCTCAGGCCAGCTGTAGCACACCCCACTGCTGTTCCAGCCTAGAGCAAGTCACTTGATGTGTGGATTAGATCAGAGATTTGCTGGCCCATTGGGCAACTGTTTCTTCACCCCTCCACCCTTCTCCAAAATATCGCGTTAACATCCTCCAAGATTGAAAAACAGTTAGTTTCAGACTGGCAGCATGCAAGCTTGCAAAAAAAAAAATCTATGGTACTAAACCGGAGTCCAGAGGAATCTTCAGCAATTTATTTTAAAATCCGTTGCCAAAATAAATCCAACTTCGTTGCTAATAACCAAAACCACTAGCAAAATCCTGTCCTGGTTTCTTCCCCACCCCCAACTCTTAATTTATTATCCTGGATTTTGTGGTTTCAATGGCAATAAAACTGTCAGCTCTCACCGCCATTACAACTGTCAAACCAGGAACACCTTCTGGTGTGGTGACACTGCAGTTAAGTGTGAGAGAATAGAAGTGCCTGTTGGTGATTCTATACTGGGTTCACTGCTTGGCCATCCCCGGAGGTGGAAGCCTTGACAAATTATTAGAAATATAAATTCACTCTAATTCAATGTTTATTTCTACTGTAATCCTTGGAAAGTGTTGTACCTTACTGAATGAGGTGCAAATCTTTTCTTTTAAGGATGGTGCACCAAGTTCCTAACTACTGCTGAACAACCTCTGTGACCCAGATAAAGAACGTAATTGGGAGGCTCGGTGGCACAGTGGTTAGCACTGCTGCCTCAGTGCCAGGGACCTGGGTTCGATTCCCAACTTGGGTCACTGTGTGGAGTTTGCACATTCTCCCCATATTTGCATGGGTTTCCTCCCACAGTCCAAAGATGTGCTGGTTAGGTGGACTGGCCACGCTAAATTGCCCATTAGCGTTAGGGGGACTGGCTGGGGTATACACATTTGATTATGGGGTTGGGAGGTGGGTGGGATTGTGGTCAGTGCAGACTCAAATGGTCGTCTCCTGTATTGTAGGATTCTTTGATTCTATTAATTAGACCTGAACAATTTCTCAAGGCCAAAGTAAAAAAATTCAGATTTCTACAACCTATCTCCATTATGATACCCATCAATTTTTTTTGAAACAAGTCTTTAATATTTGTTGGCACAGTGGTTAGCACTGGTGACAGGGGTTAGCACTGCTGTCTCTCAGCACCAGGGATCCAGGTTCAATTCCCGGCTTGGGTCATTGTCAATGTGGAGTTCACATGTTCTCCCCATGTTAGTCTGAAAGATGTGCTGGTTAGGTGCATTGGACATGATAAATTCTCCCACACTCTGAACAGGTGTCAGAGTGTGGCGACGAGGGGATTTTTCACCATAACTTCATTGCAGTGTTAACGTAAGCCTACTTGTGACACTAATAAATAAAAGCTTTCTACCTTAATTACATATGCATAGCCAATTATTTCAAAAGTTTATACATTGATTAAAAAATTGAAGGATAATTAGTTATTTTTCACTTCCCATTTTGAGAAAATGCATCACTGCCATTGGTTATTTGGCTTAAAAGCAAATTACAGCAGATGCTGGAATCTGTGACACAAAAATGGAAATTGCTGGAAAATCTCAGCAGGTTTGACAGCATCTGTGGCGAGAGAGAATAGAGCCAATGTTTCAGGTCAGGATGACCCATCTTCAGGGTACTGATTAAAATTAGGAATCGCTTCAATCATGCCTTATTTAGCATAATGCTGGAAAATAGGGAGGGGGTGTTTGGTGCCACAGGAATTGCCAGATCGCTGTGAAGGCTTTTCTTTAACGTCAGTGACAAGCACTGTTTTTTGCCCCCCCCCCCCCCGACTGAAAAATCCAGGCCATTATTAAAAATAGCCATGACCCCATTACCAACAATCACCATAATAAAACCATTCTCAGGTTAATATAGAAAAAGGGACAAGCAAATGGAAATGCCTTACCCTCACATAAATCATCTTTTTCACACTTCCTATCTTCTCCAAAGCCAATTCGTAAGAGGCTATGTAGTTCATTAAAATCCCTACAGTGAAGAGGCCATCGAGTCTGTGCCGACTCTGACAGAGCATCTTACCCAGGCCCTCTTCCCTGCCCTCTGTAACCATGCGCATTTCCTGTGGTTAATCCACTGAACCTACACATCTTTGGACACAAGGGGTCAATTAAGCATGGTCACTCCACCTAACCTGCACATCTTTGGACTGTGGGAGGACACCCATGCAGACACAGGGAGAATGTGCAAACTCCACACACAGACAGACAGTCACCCAAACTGGGAACTGAACCAGGGCCCCCGGGCGCTGAGAGGCAGAAGTGCCAGCCAGTTAGGGATGAATTGAAAACCGTGAAAGAGCAAACCACAAGAAGTTCACTGAAGTAAGAACAACGGTCAATTTACCTCATGTTAAAAGGGATTTCCCCCTTGTTGTCTTCTACCCACACCTGTGGAATTTGAAACAGAGGTGATAGTGGGGAAAATCAGGAAATTATTGGGGGGATTTTCTTTCAAGGTTGGTGAGTGATATCATTAATTTAAAACACAAAACACAAAGTTTTTTTTTAAAGAATAGGCAAAATTCATCAAGGGAAAGTAGCAATGTGTTACAGCACTTGTGAATTCAAGAGACAAAAAAGGTGCTGAACCTGTGCGGGGGAAAGATGTTACAATATTCTCTCCGTTCATTACCCTTTTCATTCGACAATTTTCTCTTTCCATAGGGACAGAAGAACAGCAACCTAGGACATCAGTTCAAAGGGGAATCCAATGAGTGGGTAGAGTATTAAACTCCTCCAGAGATGTCTTAGGATACTTTTGTTCATTCATTATAAAACCATTAGATACGGAAAAGGCTATGTAACCAAGGGTCAAAAATTCTCCATATAAATTATGTCTACTTCATTCGTCAGTTTCTAATTATCAGAGGAAGGCAATGCACTGTGTGGGCCAACATGTTAAGCCATCAATGGCAGGAGAGCAATTACCATCAGCAGAAATGTGCCCAGGAGTCAGCATCTGAAGGAAAGCGGCGCAATAATATAGCAAACAACGTAATATGAAAACAAGTAATTAAACAAACACTCTTGCAAATCACCTGCAAAAAGATTACAGAGACATGATAAGAACCCTGGGATGGATTAAACTGCTGTTGTCCAATGTAAAATCGATAACTAGCCATGACCACATGCACTTACTGTAGCCAAGAATGCCTTGCACACAATAAGCGCACGGTTACCCAAATAGGATCTATATGTGCAAAATGTGACTCTTTAAAATATGATATAAATGCAAAATGAATTCATCAGCTTCTTTTCATACTTTGTTCTTGGGATATCAGCATCACTGACAAGGCCAGAATTTGCCCTTTTGTCTAATTGTCCTTTGGCAGGTAGCAGTGAGCTACTCAACTGAATAGCTTGCTAGGCTGTTTCAGGGGGCAGTTAAGAGTCAACCACATTGCTGTGGATCTGGGGTCACAAGTCAGCCAGAACAGGTAAGGATGACAGCTTTGCTTCCCTAAAAAGAACATTTGTAAACCAGAAGCATTTTTCTGACAATCGGCAATGGTTTTGGGTTCATTGTTAAAGCCTTTTTAAAAAAGGGAATTCAAAATTTCACCATCTGCCATGGTTGGATTTGAACCCATGTCCCCAGATCTTACCCCAGGTCTCTGAATTACCACTGCCTCTCCTACAGTCTGATCTTCATCAATGAGGCAATCACTTGACTCCAGATTTATTAACTTAATTTCAATTCTTCCAGTGGGATTTAAAGTCATTTTTAAAACATTAGTCCAGTTAACAAAATTGGTGATGTGGACTGGGGTAAGCATAGTAAGAAGTCTCTCAACACCAGGTTAAAGTCCAACAGGTTTATTTGGCAGCACTAACTTTCAGAGTCTCAAGTTCCTTCTTCGGGCGAGTGAGGACTTGTGTGTCGATGGTAGCCATCATGTGGAGATGCCAGTGTTGGACTGGGGTAAACCGTGCAAGAAGTCTCACAAGTCCTCACTCATCTGCAGAAGGAGCTTGAGGCTCTGAAAGCCAGTGCCAACAAATTGGTAACAATACAACTATGTCACCATCCTCTATGAACTGATCAGATAAAACATGGTTTAGTGTCGCTCCTGGCTTTTTAGGCAGCAGCGCTCGAACATCCTGCTGATATGATGCCTTGTCCCTGCTCTCCATCCTGAAACACAGTTGGATGTCTCTCTTCATAGGCCACAGGCCTGCTGGAGCTGCCAGTCAGCGGCTGGCCTGGATTTCTCTGCTGGCCTCCAGCTGTTACTCAAGTCAGGTGACAGCTCTGCAGCTCCACACGATCTTGTTGATAAATCTGCGTGGCCAAATCCAGGATCTCACCCATGTCATAGAATCAGAGAACCCTACAGTGCAGAAACAGGCCCTTCGGCCCATCGAGTCTGCACCGAGCACAATCCCACCCAGGTCCTACGCCCATATCCCTACACATTATACCCACTAATCCCTCTAACCTACACATCCCTGGATACTAAGGGGCAATTTCTTAGCATGGCCAACCTAACCCACACATCTTTGGATTGTGGGAGGAAACTCACACAGACATGGGCAGAATGTGCAAACTCCACACAGACAGTGACTTGAGCCCGGAATCGAACCCAGGACCCTGGAGCTGTGAAGCAGCAGTGCTAACCACTGTGATACCGTGCCGCCCCAGCCATGCACCATTTTAAAAGATGACTGATCAGCTTTCATGTCCAGATCAATGTGGCTTGTGCAAATGTCGTCAATCTTATCCAGACAATTGTAGCCAGGTTCCACTTCATTCCCCTGCACTGGCTAGCATCATTCCATTGAGGACAATGACGGACACACAGCAAGAAATGTGCTTTTGGTAGGGTTCGTTCATTTCAGAGCACTTGTGGCCCAGTGGGGAGCATCCCTGTCTGAACCAGAAGCCCCACGAGGGCTTAGAACCATTGAATCCCTTCAGCCCATCGAGATGGCACTGACTCTTCGAAACAGCAGCTCATTTCCTGCCCCCCCCCATATATATATAGCATTACCAATCCATCTAACCTGCACACCTTTGTGGATTGAGGGGGGAAACTGGAGAACTGAGGAAACCTCCGCAGACACAGGGAGAACACGCACAGACCGTCAGCCAAGACCAGAACTGAACCTGCTAGAAGGCAGCAGTGCTAATCAATCAATCATTGTGCCACCGGTGACCTGATGGCCATGGATGGTGTACCAGCCTGTAAACACTTCCCATATGCCTGATGACAGGCAGCAAGAGTGGAAGAGTTCCCTGGTCAGCCATACTGCAGACGGAATGGCAAACTATTGCAGTGATGTGGAGATGGCAGCGTTGGACTGGGGTAAACACAGTAAGTTGTCTCACAATACCAGGTTGAAGTCCAACCGGTTTATTTGGTAGCACAAGCCACTAGTTTTCAGAGCGCTGCCCCTCTTCAAAGGGGCAGTGCTCTAAAAACTAGTGGCTTGTGCTACAAATAAACCTGTTGGACTTCAACCTGGTATTGAGTGACTTCTTACTACTGCAGTGTCAAGCATAATCATAGCCTGACCCAATGGAAGCCCATGGTTGCCTCTGCCCTCTGGAGGGCACAGTACCTGGGAGGCGGCAGCAGCAGCACTGGTAATCTTCATCTGGTGCTCCACTGCATTATTCCCATGAATTAGTTATTCAATTCTCCTCGTTAGGAAGCTCAAACACATTCCTTGCATAGCACCTTCAGAGCTGCCCCAAACAGGTTTAAAACCAATCCTCAATGTTTGTTCCAGTTCAGTGGAAGTATCTGTGACAATGTGAATGCTCCATGGCAACTGAAATGGCACCAATTTCACAGGAACAGAATGTGCCCTAACAGTCATGCCAAGACCCCTTTAAAAGACAACAATAAGCGTTGATATGATAAACTATTGGGCAAACATGAACAGCTACAATGGGAGCCAAAATTCCAAGACATACAGCAATTGCAAAGATCACAGACTGTTTCCATCGAGTTCAGTTTGTTTTTGAACTAATATAAAGATGACGTGGGAGGAAAATAAAAAAAAAAGTGAAAATCCCATAACTTGGAAAAACCAGTTATCAAATTTCCCCCAAATTGTATGAATGGGTGCATTCGCAAAGAAAACTGGGGACTGAGTAAAAGCACTTCAGTGGTGGCACGATGGCAAGGTGGTCAGCATCGCTGCCTCACACCACTAGGGACTCGGGTTCAATTCCTGGCCTGGGTCAGTGTCTGTGTGGAATCTGCACATTCTCCCCGTCTCTGTATGGGTTTTTCCTGGATGTTCCGGTTTCCTCCCACACATCTGGAAGACGTGCTGGTTAAGTGCACTGGGTACACTGAGGGGGAATTTAGCATGGCCAAACAGGTGCTGGAGTGTGGAGACTAGATTTTCGCAGTAACTTCAATGCAGTGTTAACGCAAGCCTACTTGTGGCACTAATAAATAAAACGTAAAAACTCATCTAATCAAGATGGGTGGAATGGAGTTGAAAGCATTTGATTGCTCAACATATAATCTTACACAGTTTAATAAACTGGACGGATGTTGCTTACAATTAGCTCCAGAATTTGTATCTTTTTTTTCCCATTATTGGAGGCAAAGTATCATTCTTTGCATCTGCAAATTCAGAACTTGCTGTCCCACATACCAATATTTTTTTAAAAAAGTTCTTTTTTTTGGCTTTCCTTCTGCCATTATAAATCAAAAGAATCCAGCTGGGAATGATTTCCCCTTCAATTGTTACACCCGTATTAAATTTAACTCGTTGAAAAGTAGATGAGAGAGGAGTTCAAAGTACCTTAGTTGAAACCCCTATCCGGGACCGAGCACAACTACTGTGCAAGTATTAGAACTCACTCAGTAAGCAGAGAAAAAAAAAAATCGGTCAACTGAAACCTCACCTGTACACCAGAGAGAAACACTCAAGGGTCAAGGTCTGAACTGCAAGGTGCAATGTTAAAAAGCATAGAGATTTTTTTTTAAAAAGTCTTCAAATTCAGCAATTAGGCAATGGAAACTTGTCGGTTATCAGAGGGATATTAATTCCAGTCTTGAGAGAATGAGTTGTGTAGATGATGGGATTGCAGAGAAAGAGGGAGAGTATGGAGGAGGAGGAGGAGGACTGTGTAGGACAGTTTATTTACAAGCTGCAATATAAACTGGACAAATTCAGCTGCTTCCTTCGACATATCATGTTACTAAAACATGTCTGCTGTATGCACTGCAGGAAAAAGGAAAAGCAGCCAAAAACGGGTTTGTCCAGGTGCACTGCCCACAAACTGAGTTTATTCTGAAGGAATGGTTCAAACCACTAAACCCTATGGTTTCCCCTTTATAAAGTTTGGCTATTGCTGGAAGGTGGCAAGGGTGGAAATCAAAGTGGGTCTTATTCAGCTCCCCAGCAAGTGTGATGTCTTCAAACAGTTTCATGTTGGCGCAGTGGTTACATTGCTACCTCTCAGCGCCAGGGGCCACGGTTCAATTCCCAACTTGGGTCACCATGTGTTCTCCCCGTGGGTTTCCTCCAGGTGCTGCAGTTTCCTCCCACAGTCTGAAAGACATGCTGGTTAGGTGCACTGGACATGCAACATCTCCCTCAGCATACCCAATCAGGCACTGGAGTGGCGACTAGGGGATTTTCACAATAACTTCATTGCAGTGTTAGCGTGAGGCTTATGACACTAATAAATAAGTGGGCAACTTAAACTGGACCGTG
This sequence comes from Carcharhinus amblyrhynchos, assembly GCF_965287045.1. NCBI lineage: Eukaryota > Metazoa > Chordata > Chondrichthyes > Carcharhiniformes > Carcharhinidae > Carcharhinus > Carcharhinus amblyrhynchos. Next base: position 41,898,793 of record NC_137342.1, on the reverse strand, counting down.
GTAAATGTCTGTATTAAGCACATTAGCCATGCTAAATTGCTCCTTAGCATCTGGGAGATTAACTGTGCAAATACCGTGGGATTATTGTTGGCTCGAAGGGCTGAATGGCCACTTTCTGCACGGTTGGGATTCTATGATTCTACAGGTTTAACAAAAAGAGGTCAAACAAAATAAAAAAAAACACATGCAGTTACACTGTCAAAAACGTTTTTTTTTGAAGAGACAGTGAATTTTTTTTTAAAACCTTCCGAATTTCTGATGTTACGGCAGTGCAGTGTAACCACGGCAACAGAAAGCAGGCACAAGCGCTTTGAAAAAAAAATTTCCTCAACGTGTTATTGTGGTGGGGCCTTTGCATCAACCCAAAGCAAAGCATTCTTGGTGCAGAATGGATATTGGCCCAGACCGAAGTTCGATATTTCTACAGAAGCCACTTATCCCTTACCGCTAAAACATACTAAATCACAGATCTAACTTTAAGCCGACATTTGGTGCTTCGGAGCCTTGTAACATTATCGTCATTTCTTCTATTGCTCCAGCAGGGAAAAACAAGATGGCGGTGATGCAATTCATCTGATGGCTGTCCCTATCGAGTAAATATTGAATTTTATCTTCTACAAGGGCTGTGTTATTTCTTTCTCAAAGAAGTAAGGCTCCAGCAGGATTTTGTTTGGGAGGGGGATGGGGTGGAGGGTGGGCATTTGAAGTGGAGGTGGGCACAAACTAGCTTATGAAAGTGGGCACTAACAAGTTACCAAATGTCTTTGCACCAAAAAAAGGACCTCTGTCCAGCAGGGAAATAAGAACGGAGGTTACATACTTTCAAGATGATTAAAAAAAAGTTAAAAAGGAGCACAGTGTATTGGATTGCCAATACATTGCATCATTTCGTGGGAGCGGAGAGACTCTAGGACAAGGTTCCTTGCTGTCCTGAGCTCCAGATCGTTATCAGCTTTTTTTCCATGAGAGAATAAAAGGAAAATATAACAAGGAGTGTCAGGTTTGCACAGCTGAGTCACCAAAATCTCAGCACCAGATAGCTAAACATGGTCATCTGCCAGCAAAGTTCCAAAGGAAAGGAAAGGGAGGTTGGTGGCACACCTGATGGCAAGAGCTTGAAAGATCTAATATAGGACGCCGCCAAATTGAATGCTGGCATCACAGAATGAGTGTTAATCCCAGGAAGGGCAAACAATGAAAAATGCATTTCAAATCAAAGCCAAAGCCCAAGCCCAGACATTGAAGTGGTCATTCAAAGTGTTGATGCACAAGTGTCATTTTGTGGGTCATGATGCCAACCCTACCCAATGCCAGCAAGGGCCTATAAATCTTAAGGGCTAATCATCTTTGATAAGATTGCAATATGGGATCATTCTGTTTTCCTGTCTTTATTGCCTCCACAGCACCAACGTGACACAGTGGTTAGCACTGCTGCCTCACAGCGCCAGGGACCTGGGTTCGATTCCTGGCTCGGGTCACTGTCTGTGCGGAGTCTGCACGTTCTTCCCACGTCTCTGTGGGTTTCCTCCCACAGTCAGAAAGATGCGCTGGTTAGATGCGTTGGCCGTGCTAAATTCTCCCTCAGTGTCTCTGAGCAGGCGCCGGAGTTTGGCTGCTAGGGATTTTTCACAGTAACTTCATTGCAATGTTAAAGTCTGCTTGTGACTAATAAATAAACTTAAGCATCTTGTGTTTAGAAAAAGGGGAAAAAAAAAAATCGGATTCAAGATCCAAAGTATAAAAATCCAAACAAAATGAGGATATGCTTTGATGAATCAAAAGGGTTCAAAAAAAAAAACAACTTGAAAACCAATGCTCTGTTCCAAGACTAACATTTTGGATTTTTTCAGGCTTCAAAATCAAAGGATATCAAATTAACAGCAAGCAAGCAATCCCAATTAGGTCTTATTGCGACAGTCGATGGACTAAGTGGTTTCCTGCATTACTAGGCTTCATATGACCCGCTCAGAAAAGAAATGTGCTGTACTGTAATGAGTAAAATTCAATTAACCCAACAGAACAAAAATTATTCACAAGCCAAATTATAAATGAAGAGGGTATCTAGCAGAGTGCGTACCTCCACCATGCTCTATTAGTTCACCATGATTACAATTACACAGTTTTCCTCAGGGCTTTTCCCTGCTCTGTAACTATACCTGCCATTTCACAGAGGCTCATCCACATCCAGCAATCTGCTCTGAAAACTCTGCTCACCGTTTTGACAACTGTGATAATCCACAACATTCTCAAATCCAACCAACCACATCATTTTTTTTTAAAAAAAAGTCAATCATTCCGAGCATATTTTAAAAAGATTCCAGGATCCATATCATCATAAAATAAAAACAAATCAGTTCTTCCTTGGGCCACAACTTGTACACCAAGCTTCACTGAAATATGTCCGTTCAGATTTAGAAATTTGTTGTTTACAGACAAATAAAAACAGGCGAGACGAGATTGTGGTTAGAACGGCTGTCTCACAGCATCAGGGACCCAGGTTCAATTCCCACTTTGGGAGACTGTGTGGAGTTCGCACGTTCTGAGTGGGTTTCTTCCAGCTGCTCTGGTTTCCTCCCACAGTCCAAAGAAGCGCAGATTCGGCTCACTGGCTATGCCAAATTGCCCCTTATTGCATGGGGTTATGGAGATAGAGTCTGGGTGGGATTGTGGTTGGTGCAGACTGGATGGGCTGAATGGCCTCCTTCTGTACTACAGGATTCTGTGACATTCTATTGCCTCCAGACACCTTCAGTGGCACAGGTAATAAGAATAAAAACTGGAAATTCATCGAAGCCTCTATACAAGTCCAAGAACACAAGAAGCCTCTATACAAGTCCAATATCAACATTTACAGTGACTAAACCATACAAGCTCATTCTGTCAAAGAGTTTCTTGATACCTAACTTTGCACCGGTTACGATGTGGAGATGCTGGCATTGGCCCGTGATTCTAAATAAGCCTGTTGGACTTTAACCTGGCGTTGAGACTTATTTTGCACTGGTTAGCTTTTGGAGGTTCGAAACTCAGAAACTAAACAAACAATCAGTTGAGGGTCATGTCGTAGATTTTGTGCACACCAGTAAAAAGTCAAGTTTGACACCACTTAAAAATGATCAGAATGATGGTTGCAACAATCTCATTACTTCAAAAGATCTTGCAGAGGAAACGCGAAACGTTTGAACAGCAACGCTGTCTGCAAAGCATAGATCAGAAGACATCGGAATCCCTCCAGCCTAATCCACCATTCAATCAGAACATAGCTGATCTGACTGTGGTCTTGCCTCCTCCTTAGCAAAGTAAAAGCTGATCACCCATATTTAAGTTTTGCTAATGGGACGTCCACCTCGGCAGTGGTTAGCACTGCTGCCTCACAGCTCCAGTGATCTGGGTTCAATTCCAGCCTCGGGTCACTGTGTGGAGTTTGCACGTTCGCCGCCCCCCCCCGCCCATGGGTTTCCTCCGGGTGCTCCGGTTTCCTCCCTCAGGCCAAAGATGTGTGGATTGGCCATGCTAAATTGCCCCTTGTCAGGGAGCAGGGTAAATATGTGGTATTACGGGGATAGAGCCTGGGTGGGATTGTAGTTGGTGGCAACTTGATGAACCAAAATGGCCTCCCTGTGCACTGTAAGATTCTATGATTCTAAATTCTATCCAGCAGCAAACAAGCAAGAGTTCAACTAGCACACAGCACAAAAAAAAAGCTGTGGTAGCATCACTGAACTAACAATGCAGAAGCCGCAGCTAATATTGTGGGGACACAGGTTCAAATCTCACCATGGCAGCTGGTGGAGATTAAAAATCAATTAATAAATCTGCAATATAACGATGACCATGAAACGACCATAAAATCTGCTGAAGATCACTAATTCTCAGTTGCTTTGTACCTTCTATAAATTAAATGTGCTGAGCAAACCCATCAGAACGTGTCCCCATTTTATAGTGAAAGACAAAGTAAGTTCCATTTCTCAAAACTCTTTTCTTCTCACCATTTCAATTGTAGATAGAGTTCTAAGCTGAAATCTATACCACAGCTCAATTACAGGTGCCTGGTAGACTCTGAACACCAATCCGCACCATCGGTTAAGAACAAAATAGATAGCTAGGGCAGGATTTCCCTGTTGACTTCCGTCCCCACGTCACGGGGTTCCCTGGTAGTGGAACGTGTGAACAATGGCGAATCCCACTGACTGCAGCGGGACTGGAAAATCCTGCTGCTGGCCAATGGCAGGCTGCCTCTGTTGTGACGGATCACGCTGGTGTTGCGTTAATCCTAGACACCCGAACACGAGGATTAGGAACAGGCATAACAAATGTTCAAACATTAAAAGGTTTCCTACGCTGACAACTGGAAAGAATACTTGGCATTATACAACATACTTCACTGTAATTCAGCATTTGTGAGGGCCCCGAGACATCCAAAAGCAAGGAGATATTACTAACCACTAACTCAAAGATGGACCAGGAATGAAATGCATGTTTTTGTAGAACATTGCACCGATCCTCACTTGCTTTGCACCCTCCATAACTGAATCTTGCAGGCATCCATTCTAGTGAAAGATGGGAATAAGCACGAACTGGGGTGACAGAAACTCCTATATTGTACAGCTTCATTTTAATTGATGAAATCTTTTCCAATTATTTCTTTAAAAAAATTATGCAATGTCAAGCCATTCAGTATAAAGCAAATTTTTAACATTAATAAATGCAACAGATCAATAATGGAGAAATATTAAATAACTTGTGCATCTGTGTTACATGACATGCTTTCATGATGAACTTGCCAAACATTAGATACAAAATTAACAACATAGAAGATAGGGAGGAGACCATTTGGCCCGTTGACCCTGCTCCGCCATTCATCACTATCATGGCTGATCATCCAATTCAATACCTAATCTTCCTTTTCCCCAATAACCTTTGAACCCATTCGCTCCGAGTGCTATACCCAGCCGTCTCTTGAATACACTCCATGTTTTAGCATCAACTGATTCCTGTGGTAATGAATTCCACAGGCTCATCGGGTGAAGACTGAATCCTCAGAATAGAAACAATTATTTCGACAGGAGATGCTACTTATAGTTTTTGTTACAACGCCAAAGGTTTGTTTCCTCTCAGAAATGTGGCGGCACCAGGGTTTCATCATCAACCAAACACCAAAGCAAATTCCAATCAGGTTTTGGAATGGGTTGCCAAGGAGTTGCTCCCATTAACAACAGGGCTTTATTCAAGAGTTCAATCTAGCCAAAGCTGGAACTTGCAGATAAACAAGGGAGACAAATCCAAATCCGAACACTGCGACCCAAGAACTATCGAGTTAGTGAACCTCTGACTTTACGTATGCACATGCTGGAAACCATAGCGCATAACCATTGTATCAAAATAGTTTGGTTTGATCCTCTTCAGGTTCCCTCCCAATGGCACACTGGAAGGGTAGAGAATCAAGCTTGATCAATTAGGCCAACGAACGGCAGAAGGAGTTTAATTTGGCCAAGTGTGAGGTGATGCATTTTGGTAGATTGAAAAAGAGGAGGAGGTACTCGGTTAATGGTAGGCATTGGGTAGAGTTATAGAACAAAGAAATTGAGGGGTAGCGGTTTATAGCTTGAAAGTGGAGTCACAGGTGAACAGAGTGGTGAAGAAGGCATTCGGCATGCTTGGTTTCATTAGTCAGAAGAACTTTGAATACTGGAGTTGTACAAGGCGTTGGTAAGGTCACACTTGGAATACTGTGTACAGTTCAGGTCACCCCACTGTGGGTAGGATATTATTAAACTAGAAAGAGTGCAGAAAAGATTTACCAGGGTACTACGAAGACTTGGTTTTAGTTATAAAAGGAGAAACTGGATAGACTGGAACTTGTTTCCTTGGAACGTAGAAGGCTTTGGGGTGATTTTACAACAGTCTAAAATAACGAGGAGCATAGATCAGCTAGATAGTCAATATCTTTTCCAAAGAAAGATAGAGGAGTCTAAATTTAAAAGGCCATAGGTTTAAGGTGAGAAGGGAGAGCTAAAGAGTGTCCAGAGGGGCAATTTCTTCACACAGAGGGTGCTGAGTGTCTGGCACAAGCTGCCCAATGCTGTAGTAGAGACGGGTACAATTTTGTCCTTTAGAGAGTATTTAGACAGTTACATGGGTATGATGGGTATAGCAGGATATGCGCCAAATGCAGATAATTGGAACAAGCTCACTGGTAAAAGTTGGGCCAAAGGGTCTATTTCCATAATGCAAACCTCTGACTCTAAGCTCTGCCAGACCAGTTGAGAGAGCGCGAGATCACTCAGACATGTATGAACTACAGACCGTGCTGCAACGTTCTGCTCAGACATGGTTGCTATCACCCAAGCGGTGAATATTCGAGACACAAATTTGTATCATCATCTTGTTCATTGCATTCAACAACACAACTTCAGTTTTTTAAAATCAAAACAGAATTCAACTTCTGATATTAACAACTGCAGCTGAAGAGTTCTGGCTTGAAGACAATCATTGATGAGATGGGAAGAACGAAAGAAAGGAAATCCATGAACTTGGTCTATAAATATCCCAGTGCAATGAATTCTATTAATTTTAAGATATTGCAACAATTTCAAACTTAATCCCATCTTTCACTGAAACGGGTGGCTGATATTTGAAGATGTTCGGCTAGATTCAGTTATGGGAAATAACGAGCAAATGAGAATCAGGGCAATTTTCTACATTTCATTCCTAGTTCACCTCGAGTTAGTAGATCACAGCGAGGGTGCAATTCAAGGATAAGATCAGACAGTGTTCATGTTCTGGCTTGCTATCTAATGGAGATAGAGAATCAAACTCAGAATTGGACCAGCGTGTCATTCCCTTGACTGAACCACCGACACTACGGAAGTCTTTACGCGAAGAGCAATGGCCTGGTTAAGTAATGGAAGTCTGTCTGAAGATAAAAATCAAAATACTGCAGATGCTGGAGTCTGAAACAAAAATCAGAAAAAGCAGCAAAATCTCAGCAGCATTTTTGGAGAGAGAGAATAGAGCCAACGTTTTAAGTCTGGATGACCTTTTTAAATCAGAGCCTTTCTGATGAGTCATAGCATTTACAGTGCAGCAGGCGGCCATTTGGCTCATCGAGCCTGCACTGACAATAATCCCATCCAGGTACTGACCTGACCCCACATATTTACCCTCCTGATCCTCTTGACATTAAAAAAGGGGCAACTTAGCCTGGCCATTGAACCTAACCCGCACACGTTTGTAGTATGGAGGAGCATCCACAGAAAACCCACGCAGTCACAGGGAGAGCACACGAGCACACACACACACACACACACACACACACACACACACACACACACACACACACACACACACACACACGAGGCCAAAATTGACCCGAGTCCCTGGCTCCGTGAGGCAGCAGTGCTAGCCACTGTGCCACCCCTGGATGAAGGGTCATCCAGGCCGGAAACGTTGGCTCTACTCTCTCCACAGATGCTGCCAGACCTGCTGAAATTTTTCCAGTATTTTGTTTTTGAAATCTGCCTGAACCTGGCCAATCACTTCACAGTGAACCCAACCACAGGACCGGAGGGGGCAGTTCTACGAGCCTCGACAATAACTGACCCCAGACAGAAGGTGCCACCAATTCCCACTAAATGGGGTGGGCCACCATTACGCAAAAGGGCAAGTTAATGCTTGCGGCTCTCTTCACGTTAGAGAGCAGTCAGGCATCACATTTTCAAATTCAGACTCTCTGCTTTCAGTGTTCAGGCTTGATCCAAGACTGGACAAAATTCCTTACTGCCATAGCCTTCCCACTGCCTCACCATGTGGCTAGTTCACTGGAGGATGACTGATAACGTGTAAGCAAACCGTTAGATTTATCCATGCCCCCTTTTCCTTGCATGCTTCCATTGAGAATATTTCATTTTACTCTAATTGATCAACGTAGACAGGGCAGAGAGAGATTCAAACCATCGCATTTTAATCTCGTTAACGGTAAACTCCTGCACGGTATATTTTTCTCATATGTTAAGGGTTAATAACTTATCACGGTTAAGACAGTCAATGCCCAAAGCATCTAACTAGTCTCATACTGCAGTTACGTACGTGCCCTACATGCCTATTGCCAAGTAGGACAAAAAATAAACTGGCCAAACTCAATTTCTTATAAGTGCACACCCAGCCACCCACACACTCTATCCCCACACAAAGGTTCTCATGCTCTTAGTTAAAAATAATCAGCAAGCTTCCTCATTTTATGATTTTCTTTTTATAGGACGGTAAAAGCCTTCAAAAGAACCGAAGTACATATTAACATAGATCGGAGTTCGCCCACTTCTGAATCTGAGGGGAGGTGATTGCACGTTGCATATTGAAAATGATCATTCCAGGGTCATAAATCCATCTCAACCTCCTACCCTGCCCAACCTCCATTCAAAAAAAAAGGGAGCTGATAAGGAGCTCAGTGCCTGGGAAAAAAGAACGACCCAAGGTATAATGATGTCTCTTGTTCAAACGCTCAAGGCGTTCTTTGTTCACGTCTTGACAACTGGTTCAATCTGGCTGGGTGATGTATTCCCAAATACCTCAATCTCCAGCACAGAGCAGCAGGAATGATTCCAGGCGTTTCTCCAGTTCAATCCGTGCATTACTGCGACACAGTGAAGTGCCTTCTGGAGTCTAATGCCACTCGCGGGTTCATTAATCAACTTGGCTGCATATTGGGATGGGTGCACCCGAACCAAAATGGAAAATAGTCTAAATATAGAAAACTTCGCATAGCTCTGCCTTAAGAGCAGGAACAGGGAAGCTTGAAAAACAAAAGAGGGGGCATGGAGTTACCAGTTATTTTGTTGTTTTACAGCTTTTCCAAAACATATTTTTGATTTGCCGTGTGCTGAATAATGCAGTATCCCAACAGCCTAAAATACATACGTTTCTAGGAATTTTCAGAAAACTGGTTGAGATGCTGCGGTCGAGGCGGGGGGGACCTGTTTTATTCCACAGCGCTAGCTGGGTTCTCTCTCCTCCTGCTCGTCCTTCATTTCAGAAAGGTGTCCTGCGTCACACACCCCGCCCCAAATCCACCCCCACCTGCCTCGCCATCCCTTTTCTACAGCAGTGATCATCTGCAGGTATGGAGTACAGATTTCAGAAGTGCAGTGTTAGATGTCACAGAAAATAGGAGCAGTAGTAGGCCATTCAGCCCTTTGAGCTTGTACTACCATTCAGTATGATCAAGGCTGATCAGCCAACTCAATAGCCTGTGTGCACCCCCCCGCCGACTTCAAATCCTTGGACACCTTTTCACCCCAAGAGGTGAATTTAACTAACTTGTTCTTGAAACATATTGCGTTGGCCTCAACTGATTTCTGTGGTAGCCAATTCCACAGACCGACCATGCTCTGGGTGAAGAAACTTCCCCTCGTCTCAGTCCCAAAAGGTTTATCAATTATCCTTAGACTGTGCCTCCTGGTTCTGGAGCATCGATTCCACAGTTACACGGTCTAGTCCCGTTAGAAATTTTACGGATTTCTGATGAAATTCCCCTCACGTGCCCCTCCTAGAAGGCTGCTTGCTCTTGGAAATACTCAGCTTGCCTTGCTGTAACCCAAGCCGTTTGAGCCAGTTGTGCTTTTAATCTTTCAAATATTGTAAGAGATTTAACAAACAGATATCTTCTTCCCAAGGGCACAGCTGCCTCACCGCTCCAAAGATCTGGATTTAGTTCCACATTTGGGTCGCCGTCTGTGTGAAGTTTGCACATTCTCCCCATGTCTGTGTGGGTTTCCTCTGGGTGCTCCAGTTACCTCCCACACTCCAAAAGATGTAAAGGTTAGGTGCATTAGCCATGCTAAATTGCTCCTTAGGTGTCCAAAGATATGTAGATTAGACGGTTAAATGGAGTAAATATGTGGGGTTACAGGGAGAGAGCCTGGATGGCACTGTCGGTGCAGACCCGATGGGCTGAATGGCATCCCTCTGCACCATATGATTAATATTGTTGTTTCGCAACTGTCACTGTAATTAATGGCTCTTCTGAAGTGTCCAATTGTCTTGGGGGGTGCAGTGGGTTCCCTCATTAAAAAACGAGTAGGATGAATTAATACATCAGTAAACAGAAAAAAAAACACTTATGCATTAGATAATTAATTAACTGCAGACAACTAATACAGCAGAAAACATGGTAGGTACAAAACAACTAATTCACATGTAAACAAACTATAGCTCATTCCAAACACTCGATCCTCAAAAAAAAACCTCATCAGCATTGCTGCTGCACACACTATTTGACCTGCCTGGAACATGATGGAAATGAAACTATTGTAATTGATAACTCTGGCACTTTATTCAATGTTGGAGCTCCATCCCCAGAGCAAGAAAACAGAAACTGAATACAGGAGCACATCAACTCCAGGCAGAGATCCATCAACTCAGGACTCAGGTACACTGACACTTTTGGTCATTCCGTGGACTGCCCCTCAAACACAGCATGGTTCCCGGAAGGCGAGAGCAGAAAGCATTACCTGTCACAATGATGGGGAGTGTTGCCTTTAAAGACAATTTCTTTTCTAGGCAAAGTAACATGCGTCATCTCCTTTGGCTAGAACTGGTTATTACTGCTGTCACTGAAGAGATTCTGCCGGTGACCTCCCAGAGTCAAATCTCCAAACGTCAAAAGCTGCAAGTTGTCTGGTTCTCCAAGATCAGGAGGTTTAACATTCACAATCCAAGGAAGCTGCCACGCATGACCAAGATACAAGGCATTTATTATTCACTAAACACACTTGTTTTAAACTATGAACCAGATGAGGGGAGGGGGGGGTAGGGATGGTGGTGTAATGAGAATGTAACTGTAACCCAGAGGCCCAGGATAATGCTCTGGAGGACACGGGTTCAAATCCCATCATGGCAGCTGGTGGAATTTAAATTCATTAGCACAAAATCCGATCTTAATAACCATGAATGTGAAGCTCCCATCAATTGTGAACCAAAAAAAAAAGGTAAAAGAAAGAAATCTGCCTTCTTTACCCAGTCTGGCCTACAGGTGACTCCAGACCCACAGCAAATGCAGTTGACTCTTAAACATTCCCTTTGAAATGATCCTAGCAACCCACTCAGTTCAAGGACAATTATGGTGGTGCGCACTGCTGCAAATGCTAGCCTTGTCAGTGATGCCTGCATTCCACACTTGTATTCTTGGATGGTCTGAGCCCCTCTGTGGTGCTCAGTTTATAAAAGTACTGATGTACAAGTCTGAGGATGAGCTAGAAAGGGAGATTTTTGGTTTTGGTTCGCCAGCCTGGTCCCCACAAATCTCCACCCTAGGATTCTGAGAACCTGTATATGATAGAAAGGCCGTGCATTTTTCAGAAACAAACACGCTTCCTGGGCCATATTTCATAGAATCCGACAGTGCAGAAAGAGGCCATCTAGCTCATCAAGTCTGCGTCGACCACAATCCCACCCAAGCCCTATTCCCAGAACCCCATGCATTTACACTAGCTAATCCCCCTGACACTAAGGGGCAACTTAGCACGGCCAATCCACCCAGCCCGTACATCTTTGTGACTGTAGTACTTTTTTTTTCCAAATGTTTCATGGAATCAAAACACATATTCCATACTCTTGGTGCAAAACTCGGTCTGGAACAGTTCCAGGAAACAAAGCAATTTTGGAACCTGGAGCTCTAGACTAACGTGCGTTAAAAAATGTGTGCGTCACAAAAGCTTTGCCAGCCCAGACAGCAGTAACAGCTTCATGCCACTAGAGGTAGTCAATGAGCTAAATGGCAACACCACCATCTTGTGATAAAAATAGATATTGCAGTGTTTCGGTTTGCTAGTAAAAGGTCCTGCGTGCAGGGTTTTAATCCGCCTCTGCAACAAAGATATTCTGCCCTTCCGAAATTTAATTGGTCAGTATTCACCGACAACCTCGAAGAGGGACTACCACCAAGTATTATTTCCTGACCACAATAAAGGTTGTTTGTTACAAGCTGACCCAAAACAACTCCCAACGATGCCAACATTGGCTCGAGCCAAATAGTTTGGATGAAGCGACAACATATAATTCTGCACAGGTACATCCTGTACACAGAAAGCAGGACAAATCCAACATCAAGTTCCAGCCCATCAGCCTACACTCAATCATCAACAAGACAATACCATGAGTCAACAACACTTACTCAGCATCTACTAGTAACCTGTGCATTCGATGCTCCACCAGAACGCCTAACCTCATTACAGTCTTAGTCCAAACTAGGACAATAAAAGATGATGCAACATCAGGGCAGCCTTGGGCCAGAGCTGTCATTAAAGGCGCCCTGACAAAGTTAAACTCAATAGGAATCAGAGGGAAAACTCTCCATTAGTTAAACTCACCAAGAAGAGGGTTTTGATTGTTGGAGGCCAAGTATCTCTGTCCCAGGGTATCGATCCCAGAATTCCTCATTTCAGCTAGCTTCCAATATTTATACACGTATTTGATGTACCCTCAGTCCCTGGCCTTTCTAATCATTTGTACATTGTGCATTTGAACATCTTCTAAGGCTGGTGGACCTGGCCAGTTCATTTAGGCCACATCCCCTTTGATTTGGCCTTCACCCCTCAGTCCATTCGCCAATACCACTAGTTCAATTATTATGCTCACTATTTCCTAATTGTGGTCCCAGCCCATTTTCCAGGCTAATTTAAGCAAGGAATGTTGGAGCAGCAATGTTTTGATCTCAGAAGCTTTTCTAAAAGAGGGTTCCTTGCCTAGGTTGGAAATAAATTAACATCTGTGTTCAATCTCGGGACGTGCAGCCATCACCCAATCTCACTCTCGTGTCTCCCTTCTTACGTTTATATAACAGAATATTTGAGCTAAACATTGTGATATTGCTGCTTATCCTCCCTTTAAACTGCTTTTATTGGAATCTCCACCTCTGTTTCAACTCCATGTTCACTGGCCTCAGTGCACAGCTAATACTGTCTCCATTTCCCATCTGTTCTTTAAAAGTATATTCACAATGATTCTGTTCCAATACTAAACCCCATAAGTCAGCTGAAGGACAGAACTAGAAAAAAAATCAGTCTTTACAAACATTTATTCACTTTATAAAGTTGCAGTTTCTCACCCGAGAAACCCCAGTTGCAGCCTGTGCCTTGTTACCAGGGGCATAGATAAATCCCCAGTGAATGTCTATCACCCGCATACAATAATTTCCATAAGTTTATAATTCAAATCCCCTTAGTAGCAATGGCAGCCCGTGCCACCCCCCAATAAAACATCCCAAAAATGAATACTAGTATTTTTAAGCTTCTGGTCCTGTTAAAACTCAAAAATCATTACTGCCTCTCATGCTGACAGTTTTAATGTCATTCATTTCCCTGCCACAGAGTCAACCAATTTGTATTTTACTTACATTTCTCATTTAATATTTGTTCACCACTTACAGAATTTTAATATCACTCGCAGCCCATTTTGTCAAATTCTCCCTTCAGCACTTTTTCCACAAACAGCTTATTCTAACAGAATATTCTAATACTCTCATGGGACAGTTCAGAGTGAGCAATAAATGCTGGCCTAGCCAGAAATGACCACATCCCACGAATGAATAAAACCTCAAAAAAAAACTTCGCTCTATTCCCACTGAGAGATGATTCTCCCCACTGTCACAGGTGGTCTTACGCTCTTGGGGAAGGCTGATTTCTTGTGGTAATGTCCAGCTGTATGTGAACTTTCCCTAACTGTGCCTGCCCTGCAGCCAAAGGCCCCCCCCCCGCCCCCACTCCTCTCCTGAGGCTGGTTGGCATGTGGGTACAAGTAAGGTACAACTTCAGAGGCTGATGCCCCTGCAATTCCTATTATCCCATCCAGTATCTGACTCTCTCTCTCTCTCTCTCAGGCCGAACTATGTCTCGGTCAGTGGTCTGGCTGCCATCCTGAAGTTTTATTCCACCACCTGGTCCAGAACATGGTTTTCCCTGGCAGGAAAGCAATGTCTAGGAATAAAAACCACAAATAATGGAAAAAGAATGCAACCTAACGCTGTTCAGTATTTCCATCAACATACAGATACACTATGCACAATAGAAACTAGGTAGATATTAGTATAAACATGGGCAGCTTTCAGGACTGCTGATCACCATTACAGCAGAAGGCATCCCAATCTCTGCCTGTCCAATAGCTCCCCTCAGTCCATTGAGCTCTCCTTCTCCTTGCTGCACAGTGCAATGTTGCCAAGGACCATGCTCCTCGGAGGGAGCCATTCTCTATTCTATCCTCACACCCCTGCACCCCAAATCTGTCGAGCGGTACCCATCTTTGGCCAATTGTGATAATTCTGCTTTCAGCACCTGAATGTCCTCCCTCTGCCATCTCTACAGATGTTAGTCACCCATTGTCTCACTTAACACTAACAGCAACATCCTCCACTATCCTGCGTTGGGATGACTTGCACAAGAGAGGCCACCATTCTGATAAAGTAGGTCCTGACTCTCGGCTGCTCCAGCACAGGGTTCCTGTTTCTGGGCTCTCTGACTCTCTCCTGGGTCCACTTTGGAATATTGGCGCCTTCTACACACGTCACAAGAGTTCCCAGTGCTCTGATCATTTTGCCTACACTTTCTAAGTTGGCCATAAGTGCCAAATGTGAGCAATAACCACACTTCTCATTCACTTCATGCTGGCATCAGTTTTAAAAGGGAACCAAATATGTGAATGCATCCCTTTTTCAAGCTGAGCCCCACATCCCCTCTAAAGCTTTTGCACTCCATCCTTCTAAGCTTAGAAGTACAGCATCTCATCTTACTCAGTAATCCAACTGGCACAAGAAACCACTACAGCACCGTCAAACTACCACATGAACGTACTTACAAATTAAGAACAAGAGAAGACTCCAGCACCGATCCCTGTGGCATCCCACGCCACACATCCTGACAACCAGAGAAAGACCCATTTATGCCAACTCCGTTTGTTATCTAACCAATCTTCAATCCATGCCTATATATGTTACCCCCGCCCCAAACCAAACCAGGAGCTTTTATATTCTGCACTAACCTTTCATGAGGCACTTTATCAAAACGTCTTCTGGAAATCTACGTATAGTACATTCACCATTTTTAAGTTTATTTATTGGAGGTCACAAGTAGGCTTATATTAAACACCGCAAATGAAGTTATTGTGAAAATCCCTTAGGTCATCACACTCTGGCTCCTGTTTGGGTACACTGAGGGAGAATTTAGCCCATATACCTAACCAGCACATCTTTTGGACTGAGAGGGGAAACCACAGCACCTGGAGGGAACCCATGCAGACATGGAGAGAACATGTATACTCCATACAGACACAAACCCAGGCCAGGAATTGAACTAGGTTCCCTATGAGGCAGCAGTGCTAACCACTGCCACACTGGTTCCCCTTCACCCACAGCACGTGACTCCTTCAAAAAGAATTCTAATAAATTGGTTAAGCACGATTTCCCTTTTCACAAAACTAGGCTGACTCTACCCGATTTGCCTTGATTTTTTCCCCCAAGTTCCCCGCCGCGAGATCTTTAATAACGGCTTTGTACATTTTCCCTATGACAGGCGTGAGGCTAACTGGCCTGTACCTTCCTGTTTGAGGCATCTAGAACCAGCTCAAAAAAAAATCACAGTACTGAAGCAAGGCTCCCAGTATGCAAGAGGCAGTGGATTAGATACCATCTGGTGACAGCAGAACAGACACAAAATAAAAGCAACTAAAAAAAAAACGTTCCTGTTACTAGTCCAGCCACTTGTGTGGGAAGTCCACTTGTGCTGCTTTTAATACAATGGCACAATCAGGCATTACTATGATGCTCCAGGCCCCTGCAGAGCCTCCCAATCTCCAACTGCTCAACAGTAATAACAGCAGATAGAGCCCGGTGAGAAATACACGTCAGTCGCTCCAGGACAAGAGGGAGAGAAAAAGAGTAAAAATGGAGGCCAAAGGGAAAAAATAAAGAGGAAACCTCATAATATTGCCTGTCTTAGAAAATGCAGTAAAATGAGCAACATACACCAAAAGAATTTCACTGGTACCTGAAGGCATTGCCCACGGTGGCACAATGGTCAGCACTGCTGGGACCTGGGTTTGATTCTCTGCTTGGAGTTTCCTCGGTGTCCTCCCACAGTCCAAAAGACATGCTGGTTTGGTGCTAAAGTTCTCCCTCAGTGTACCCAAACAGGCGCCCGAGTGTGGCACTTGGGAGATTTTCACAGTAAAAATCACTGCAGCGTTCAGGTAAGCCTGCTTACAACTCCAGTAACTTTAAAAACTTAGGTAGTATCCAAAAAGAAAATATTTATTTATTCCGGCAGAAGCAGTTATTAAATGTCCTAACATCACTTCACCATCAAAAACTGAGAACCTGCTCCCTAATTAAAACGTATTTTCGTATCCAAGCACACACCACAGTCCAAAGGTTTCTCTACTTGGTAATCTACAGCAAAACCTGACCGATCTGGAAATGGTCTCTCGAAGTCGATACTTAGCAGACTGTTTGTGGCCTTATCTCAGCAGGAGCTAAATTTAGCTCCCTCTAAAAGAGGAATCTACATGAGTTGCTGCAGTTATTGCTTCCAAATCAAAAAGAGAAGCTTCCTCTCAGATCTCTCTCAAACATGGTCCACTGTAACATTTCGCTTCATCCTGGGCCACAGTTCACTTCAATAACTTTGTGAAAGAATCTCCAGGCAGCGCCACTGAAAAAACCCACAGTGGACGCTCACAACGAAAAAGTGTCCTGGCACTTTTTGCAAAAGGAGCTGCGTGACTCAAACCTGATGATTTGAGCCTCATCCCATCACAGCAAAACGGTCACACTGCTTCAGCACCATCACAGCCTGAGGCACCATCCCACCCTGGGCAAATCTACTAAACCAAATACTGTCCCAACTTGCCTGGCATAAAATCCATGAGAATAAAGAATGAAGCAGTGGAAGAAAAGCCTGGGATTTGTGCCAATCAGGCATGCTGGATTTTAGCCCCCTTGTCTACTGCCCGCACAGCACCCCCCAAAATCCTCTATCCCCACTCACCTCGGCGCTGAAGCAGAAACAGAGCCCCTCCCTAGGGCAGCACTGTTGCCTCACAGCTTCAGGGACCTTGGTTCAATTCCCAGTTTGGGTCACTGTCTGTGTGGAGTTTGCACATTCTCCCTGTGTCTGTGTCTCTTTCCTCTGGTTTCCTCTCATGGTCCAAAAAAATATGCTGATTAGGTGCATTGGCCATGCTAAATTCTCCTTCAGGTGTACCCAAACAGGCAGAGTGTGGCGACTAGGGGATTTTCACAGTAACTTCATTGCAGTGTTGACGCAAGTCTACTTGCGCTTAATAACTAAATTTGATTCTCTTCCTCCAGACAGCCCCCACCCACAATCATTTTCCCACTCTCCCGGCCCGAAGGAGTGCTGCACCTCCGCTCAGTGACAGGGGTCAGGAATCTGGTACAGATAGTCATTCCATCTCCTATCCCATTCCAAACACAAAATGAGGACATGTAAGCACTGGTTAAGGATATGACTGTCCCTGCCAACTCCTGATGACTTGCCAATGTGATCAACACGAGGTGACTCTTGGTACTTGCACAAGACCGTGGGGAAACCAGATCTTACAGCAGGGACAAACATCTTAAGATGGAATAACAGCAACTAAATGAGAGAGCAAACAAAAGTTAAATGGAGAACTTTGGGATCATCTGCTGTCCTACCATTCCAAAAGGATAGTACCAGGATTTACCATCACCTTGCACGCATACAGAACTACATAAAACATGCAGGGAAATATTTTATAGGAAGTCAAGTCTCTTTTGCTCCGGAAAGGGTTGATAGTCAATTCAAAGTAGACCGTATCCAAATGTGACATGTCTTCTTCCATACCTGAAGGTCAATTGCTAAACTGTAAAATACATCATTGCAAAATAAAAAAATAGGAAACCCTTTCACTTTGTACACTGGAATGTAAATAGAGTAAGCGTCACATGTCCCACACTACACAGGCTCATAAGGAGGAAGTAGATAGAGAGATTGAGTGATAGCAGATCTGTTTCTAAGAATATGCACAAGAACAGCAAACAAGAGCAAGGTTCACGATGTGAAAATAATTAACTTAAAATTTGTCCTCGATCATCCCCTCACCCCAGATCTCAAGGATGAGGTGAATGAAGCCAGATGAGATACCCAACGTCAATCTGCAAATCACACTCAAAATTAAATCCCGCAGACCAGACAGCAATACTGGAGGTATGGATGAACAGGATGAGGCTCTCATTTCAATTCCTGCAATCTACCGAGATGAAAAAGCTTAAAATGCTGGGCACAAGGACCAGTGAGCTGGAAGTAGCCGGCATCAAGTTCCTGGAGAACATGAGCATTGGTACAGCAATGGCTGCTCTTCTGGGATTGGGGCCAAGTAGAAGGAGCTCCATTTTGTGTCCAAAGCAATAGTTGACCTCAAGAGTGGTTTATCTGGAAACAATGACTATTCTTAGCCATAATAAAATCGGTCACGTTATTGAGCCACAGATTCATGGGGAGGGGAGGAAATCAAAACGGAGGTAGGATTTTTTTCCCCCCACCAATGCACAATAGGAAGCAGCAAAATGTGATAAACAATTTATAAAAAAAGTCAATAAATTAAAGGACAGGTGATTTTCCATTCGAAGGTACATCGAATACTGCTTAATTGTGACCTGAGCATTTTTCAGGCCAGTCTACCGATCGGATTCCAGACCTGATACACATTCTGTTGTCTAGTCAACCTCGACTGATTTCAGCAGAATGGAAGCACCTTTAGGTGAACATCCAAGCAACGAAAGGGCTGAGTCTCATGCACCAAACTGTCAGCGAGTTCACTAGCCGCACGCTTGTCAAAATAAAAACACCAGCTGCCATAGATTTGTTTTCTTGCCTTGTGACATGAATAGTATTTATGAACAAGCAAAAAAAAAACACAAGTTAATTGGTGCAGTGTCCTCTGTTCTCTCTCAGCCACCATGACAGCAAAACTACTTAGACCTCATGCTCCTCAATGTGAGGGTCTACCCACAAAATGTTTTTCACCATCACCAAGCGTTGACCCCCAGACTGGATTAGATATCCACTGACAGGGGACATAAAGCCAAGCTGAGGGATAGACCATTTCCCCAAAGGGGGAAAAAAGGGCAGAAGCAAACAGACAAGCCTAGCCTTGTCTGGACTCAAAACAGCAACACACACACACGCCTTGCAACAGAAGTCACTGAGCAGACTTCTGGAGCAGGAGCAGTTGATGATATTTCAATAGTTTCTAGCCTCACCTGTAGCCCAGGTGATTGAAATCCATCAACTTAGCACAGCCCAGGAAACCAACCAGGGGTGTTCTATACAGTGTGCAAGAAACAACACTTTTCACTGTATACCAATACATGTGATAATAATAAGTCAAATTCTTGAACTCTGCTGCTGATGGTACAAAGCACTTAAAAATAATTAAACATTTAAGAGAATCCAAATACACCGGAAACCTTTTGCACCGAAGAACTCACTCACAGAAATGTTGAAGGAGGCGAGACAGAAGATAGCAGAACACAGGCTAGACAGATCCAAAGAAGGATTGAAGGGTGGCATGGTGGCACAGTGATTAGCACAGCTACCTCACAGCGTCAGGGCTCAATTCCAGCCTTGGGTGACTGTTTGATGTGGAGTTTGCATATTCTCCCCACGTCTGCGTGGGTTTCCTCCGGTTACCTCCCATAGTCCAAAGACGTGCAGGTTAGGTCGATTAACGGAGTACTTAGCATGGCCAATGTCCCAAGATATATAGGTTAGGGGAAATAGAGGTAGATATGTGGGGTTATGGGGGCAAGATGCTCTATTGGACAGTCGGTGCAGACTCGATGGGCTGAAAGGCCACCTTCTGCACTGTAGGGATTCTATGAATATAAAGATAATTGTGTGAGATTTTTAAAAATTGGAAGAGACAGACTGAATGTAAAACCAAGGCTTAGATGGGATGGTCCAACATTTCCCCCTCCAGTGCCACGCAGTATGGTAGCTTGGTCACCAAGCTTACTTTGATTTCATGTACAGTGTGTACATACTCATTGCTGCTCATGCATGCAATGCTGCAAAGAAGAGGTTCCTGAACATTGGCTCACTCTCCTCCCTGTTCAGCCAAAGCAAGCCATATTCCATATCCAGCCAAAATGTTGTGGTCAGTGTAAGTAATGCAGTTTGGGAAGAACAGGGCAAGAGGCAGCTCATGACTTGATGGCACAGCAAGAATTGCACCAAATACCCCCATAACATTAGCTTTTAAAGAGCAAGAGGATTGAACAGATTCTGGAAAAGCAAAAGGAAAGGTGTTTTAAGTTGGCAGAAGGCGAAAGCACAGCTGAATTTGTTTGCTTATGGAAACAAGCAACATCAAGGCTAGAAAGGAATAATTATTCATGCTCAATGCTTGCCAACACCACCAAGAAACCCTTGATGACACACAGTTAAATTCAACACAGATTTAGACTCTCCATCACCCCTCAGCAATGTACCTCATTCTACTCTGAGGGTTGTCCTATTACAAATTGCAAACCGCCATTATTCTGACCTCTTCGTGCTAAACCGTACAAACACTAGGTATTTCGCTGTTGTGAGACTGAAAGAAGAAGGAAATGAACTAGGAACCGAGAGGAATCTTCCGGTCATTCTTATCATTAACAGCCAGATTTTTAAAAATTATTTACTCAAGGCTACAAAACCAATGCTCAAGAGTGAACTGGGTGAACCCAAACCCAAATCCATTTGCTCGCTCCAAAAACCAGATTCAAATTCCAAATGAACCCAATTCACGGTTTTCACAAGGGAGACAAACAAGGTCCAAACTGAGAAGGCATTGCGCTCCACCTTGGGCTTGATCCAACGTCTAGATCTTAGCCAAAAGGCCACCCCTTAGACTGAGTCACATTCAGCCTCAAATCCCAGACACACAGTATGCAAACCCCTCTCACCTTTCAGTTACTAGGAATTAGCCCCCAGTCTTCAATAAAGGGAATCCGCATTCTATCATCATCCCAAACCATGAAAAATGAAATGAAGCAGCTCAGACTGCTGCTTTAAAACTAGACAACCCCAAACTCAATGTTCTGAAAAATGGCTCACTGTCAAACCAGAGCTGCTGGAGCATTTCTTCGTTTACTGTCACCAGCAAGGCTAGCGTTTGTTGATTGCCCTTGAACTGTCAACTGACTAGATCATTTCAGAGGGTGTTAAGATTCAGCCACATTGCTACGGGTCTGGGGCCATATGTAGGCTGAGAAGGAGGCAAATTTGCTTTCCCAAAGGTCATTAGTGAACTTTTTTTTTAAAAAAAAACAACAATTGATGCTAGTTACCAGGGTTACCATTACTGAAACCAGCTTCATGTTCCAGATTTATTAATTAAATTTAAATTCCACCACCTGCCGTGGTGAGATTTGAACACATGGCCCCAAAGCAATAGGCAGCCTCAGGATTACCAGTCCAGTGACATTACCACTCCAGCACTGTCTCCACTATGGGACTTAATTGAAGTTCCTCCTAGATACTGCACATTTTCACTGTCCTGTCAGTAACTAGGGCCAAATCAAAGTTACCAATCTTAGCTGACTGCACTCTATTCTTCTAGCTAATATAATGGCTTCCTGTTCAGAAAACTGCCATCACCTCTTCTCACGGGGATAGAAATCAAGTTGTGTCCTCGTCAATTATCACAAAGCCAAGAGTCACTCAGTCCTCCAACATGTCACCACCCTATTCTGCACCAACACTTACACTGAGCTGTCTACTTTTGTTTTTGTCCCTAACCTGGTGAAAACCCTTTTTGAGTAGGACCACATCACATTAACTTTCTTCATCCAGCTTGACCTGCCCCTCCCAATTGGTGATCATTCCACCCTCAGCTATCTTGGCCTTAAAAGCTCTGGAATTGCATCCCAAAATCTCCATCTCTCTTACCATAGAATCCCTACAGCGCAGGAGGCGGCTACTTGGCCCATCGAGTCTGAACTGATTCTCTGACAAAGCATCTTACCCAGGACTTATCCCCGCAACCCCACATATTTACCCTGCTCGTACCCCTAACCTAGTCATCTTGGGGCTCCAAGAGGCAATTTACTGTCACCAATCCACCTAACCTATGCACCTTTGGACAGTGGGTGGAAACTGGAGCACACAGAGGAAACCCACACAGACATGGGGAGAACATGCAGACTCCACACAGTCACGCAAGGCCAGAATTAAATCCAGCTGACAGGCAGCAGTGCCAGCCACTGTATTCCACACTGTGCCCTCCAAGATGTTCCTTAAAACCCATCTCTTCAATCAAGTACTTAGTCACCTGCCCAAATATCTCATGTGGCTCAGTGTCAACTGTGTCCGATGGTGCTCTTGTGAAGTGCCTTGTGATGTTTTGAAAGTGCACATTATACATGCTGGCCTGTTGCTCCATCTCCGTGGGACTGCACCTTGGCTCCATTCCAAATTTACCAACAAGTCATGCACGCTTCCTTTAAACAATTTCTTCTTGTCCCCAATGAAGCTCTCCCAGATTTGTCTCAAGGTTCCACCTTTGCCTCCTTCTCCTCCACATGGTGCCCTTCAGTTGAACTCAGTAGCTTTCACACACATGCGGGAGGCACTCCCTTCGAGTGCATCCATCATCACATTTGAGGTCCAGGATTATCAATGTGCTTTCAGACAGTGAAATCCAACATCCAATTCCTGGCAAGACCAGAACTCGCTTGTTCAGCTCCCAGTACAATCACCATCACGAGGCCCTCTGACAATGTGCAACAGGCAGAGTGACCAGCCCCAATGCTAGCCATTGCTCAATCCCGCTTCTGCGGGATAACTGAGCGCTATACCAACTTGCCAATATTGCTAAAACCCATAGCATTATCACTTCCAAATATAACTGCTGCCAACATTTTTCCCCATTAGTCTTCCCTTTAATAATGGCACTTCCAACATCAGCCAACACTCCCATTCTACTTCTCTGCCATTCCCATCCTCCTTAAAACTGGATCTCTAGTCAATTACATTAAGGTTCGTTAATGCCACACCAGTTAAGGTTGAGAATAAGGTTATAGATAACTCAGCACATCTAAATGGGAGGGAGGGAGGGGTGGAAGAGAGTGGCTGGGATACCGGCGGTAGGAGAAGCATCGAGAGATGGCTCAAGTCCATAAACTCTCAATAAAGCAAAGCCCTGTCCCATACTTTCACCTTCACCTACCAGCTCGGGTCCGCTTGACATCTAGCAATGAGTTACTGTGTATCATTTGCAAGGTTATTCAAGACACACCCTTCTCTAACCCTGCAAAGATCTTCAAATGAATGTTCCAGCACACATCTTGACTCTTGTAACTCCAGCCTTTTATTATGCTATCCACTTCCTTGCAATACCTTCAGACACATAAGAACACAGAACTCATAGAAACCCTACAGTGCAGAAGGAGGCCACTCGACCCATCGAGTCTGTACCGACAACAATCCCACCTCGGACCTATCTCCGTAACTCCACATATTTACCCTGCTAATCCCACAACCTACACATCCCGAGACACCAAGGGGCAATTTTAGCACAGCCAATGCACCTAACCTGCATATCTTTGGACAGTGGGAGGAAACCTGAGCACCCAGAGAAAACCCACGCAGACATGGGGAGAACGTGCAAACTCCACACAGACAGTGATCCAAGCCAGAATCGAACCCGGATCCCTGGTGCTGTGAGGCAGCAGTGCGAACTACTGTGCCACCGTGCTGTCCCAACACTGCCCTCCCCCACACAAAACGTCTGCTTCATCTCAGATCGTCGACTCCAACCTTCGCTTCTACCATGTGAAAAGCCTCAAAACGGACAATGATAGCTGGAATACTCGGTGCTGAAATCACATACAGCAAAAATCAAGGGGGGGGGGGGATTAGAAACATCCAGCAGCTCAATCAAATGCCTGCCTGCAAGAAAGGAAAAAGCACCGGATTAGCATTTTGGGTGTGACCTTTCATTAGGATCAAGTTCTGACGCAGAAAGTTATCGTCTGATAGATCGATGGATCATTCCTATTATTCCCTGCTCAATCTCAGATCGAGACCCATCGTTTTTATTCCCCCATTTCTACAGGCAACAAGAATGTTCGTCAATGATGTGACGCAGCACGAAACAGAATAGAAAGCACCAAGTCAGATGGGACAGAAACCAACGATCAAAGATAAAAAAAAGTCCAATTATGGGTAGCCAGCCTTTTAATGCATTCGAAAGATAATACTTTCAATCAAAGCTTCATGCCAAAAAAACTACATTCAAATAAACAATTTCCAGTTATTTTAAAGATAAAATTTACTAATCTAAAAAAAAACTTATTAATATTTACTATTGCTAATTGAGCTAGCTGGAGCAGTCTTAACAATACAGGAATTTAGATTGCTAGCAGGGTAATAAGGTATCTAGAGACAGCTAATTAATAAAGCATTAAAAATGTAGAGACATTACCAGTAGAATTCGGTATCTCGTTTTGGACAGGCACCCAGCTCCATCAGAATCATGCCATCAACTCTCATTCTGTCCCTCCCAACACCTAGCTACGCAGTTGAGAATTGGGATGTTTTTTGTAGCTGTAAAGACGTCAGTCCCCGGGTAGTGCTAGGTCTGGTCTCCTGTGCAGCCGGGTGCTGTGGCATCTATTAAACGGCTCCAGCCAGTTGGAATTTAGGGACACTGATACATAACGCAACCCACACAATTCATCTATACAGACAGACAATATATAAACTAGATGCAAATTTATTTAAAACGCAGTCTTTTTTTTCTGGAGGGGTGGGGGGGGGGGGGAGGAGGGTAGAATGAAATGTTGGGGAGACCCATCAAATTTCCAACTGCATCAGCAGCCGCTGTATTTCAGAAACTGACACTCTTATGAAAGGATACATTGGAAATAGACTGACACATTTCCGACTCAGAAGTCGGCATACAGCTGATAATAGTGAAAGCAGCCCCCCCCTCCAATCTTCACCACTAGTAGGCAACACATTTGCCAGACCTGTGAGTGGGCTATTCATCCTTCGGATAACAACTCGCTATCCACTCACCCTCTATTCTTCCTCCTCTCCTCCCCCCCGCTCCTGGCCCAACGCATGTTTATTCGAGAAAGTTGAGTGGCTTGACTGGAAGTTCCCAGGTGCCGCCCGAGTCCAAGTGTGTCACCATGCACTCATAAAAAAGGGGGGTGTCGAGAAGGCATCAGGATCCTAACGGGAAACCAGGCAGGGCAAACAAAATTCCCCACCCTCGCCCGGAAAACCCGGGCAATTTAACTGGAAGGTGTTTTCCCGGGGACAAGTTCATCACTTTAACAGTAAGCAAGACACTGGCACCGTTTAATAAATGATAGCCCACTGCTGTACAGAAAAGTCACTTTCTTATTTATAGATGAGTGAAAAAAAAACACCCTTTCTTCGGGAAGGAGCTCTGGTTGTAAACAAATCCTACGAACAAGTATTTTGGAAATAGGATTTCCCCATCTCTCCACTCCCCCCCCCCCGACCCATTGTTATTTTTCCAAGGATCACAAATCATTAACTAAGAATTTAAAAAAGGGACATCCAACATTGCTCTTGGGGGAAAAAGAAACACAAACTTGCATTTAAGATGTCCAATTTAAAAGGTCTCAAATTATTAACTGAAGATTTTTTGTTTAAAAAGGCTTTTCTTTGGGGAAAAAAAAGAAACACAAACGTGCATTTAAGATGTCCAAAAGCTTTAAAATACACCCGAAAAAAAAAATTCTGAAATGATCTCAACAGTTGTTACATTACAACGGAGAACTTTTCAAACATTAATGCAACATTGTACTACTGCAGTAGTACAAATGCTTCAGCGGTCTATTTATTTAATAAGGTCTAACCTGTTATTTTGGGTTACATTCTGCTTTTCCCCCCCCACCTGTACACCCCCGGGGGGGAGGGGGCTAGATCTTTCGCTTGGACTTCCAAGAAAGATAGAAGAGGAAAGAACGTTGCAATAGGATGGTCCAGAGGCAAATGAATACGTTACTGCGTCATAAGAGTGCTGGAAACACCATTTCACATCCGTCAGAAGCTGGTCTGAGAGAGAGAGAGAGAGTTGGGGAAGGGGACAGATAGGAAAAGTTGCTGCTTTGGGGGAGACACTTGTCTATCAAGCCATACAACACCATGTATCAATTGTTGCTATCTGCAACCCCCCCCCCCTTTCCAAAAGGGAGAGAAAATCCGCTTTATAAAAAAATTCTCGCAGACGCAGCATCCTCCGTGCGCGTGCACGGGGGAAGCGCGTGCACGCCCATCGGAGGCGCGCCGGGGGCTGCAAGTTGCGCATCATTCGCAAGCGCGTCCCCGCTTACACTGCCCACCCCCTTCCTTTATCCTAGTCCCATATATACACGTTGATTTCAATGTTACATTTGTAAATTTCATGCAAATACACACAGCAAGCGTGTAGCAAGAGGGTTTGCCTTTTGCAAGCAAACAAATTTCAACATCGTCACAGGCTCGTGCCCGCTGGGCGCGCCTCCAGGTGCTGTTCAATGTACCTTTGGCTTGACGTCTTTGCAATGTCTGTTTACATCCCGTTTCTCTGGATGTCAGGGAGGGAGCAGAGGGCGAAACGTACATTTAAAAACCACACACGTTAGTTAGTAACTTCTTGCCTTCAGGATTATAAACAGCAGCGGGGGTTGAAACAAGTAAGACAGATAGTAACATTGTGGAGGGGAGCTGCTGCTGCTGCTGCCTTTGCCTTGCCTTTTGAAGTTGGGTCCATGTCAACACAGCGTCAGCACCCATGTTTACCTCCAGCCTGAATTTTATCTGCGCAACATTAGTTGGAATGCGGACATGAAGTCTAAAACACACGCATATCAACAGCAGCAGCCCATGTGGCAATGAACCAGCTCAAGACAACACACACATTAACAAAAAAACAATAACAGAATACAAATATTAAATGCTGCCAAGGGGAGAAATAAACTAACATCTTTGCAGGGGAGATGGCAAAGAGGAAATAAAAAGTTGTCACTAATTAACATCATGCTGTCCTTCATTCTGTATCAGATCCGGCATTTCAAAAGTTGCAACACTTTTAACGCCTATCAGGATACACTTTCTTGACATTCCGATTATTAAGAGGCTGAGCTGCTGTTTAATTGATAGGAAAACGCAGTCACTTACGTTTATGAAGGTACAAAGTTCCGGAAGGATTTTCTCAACCTCTGGCTGCCACATAAATGCAGATGATTTTTTTTCTCCTTTCCCCCCCACAAAGATTACATTCTTCACAAGCCAAATTCGGTAATAAATATATAATACTGACATCAGGTGAAGTGGTGCTGCGGAGGAGGTTAAGGGGGCGGTGGGGGAAAACATCCCTCTCGCACCCGTGAAAAGAACCAAGAGGTGGACTTCTAATGCAGGCAAGCCACTGTGAAAGTAACTGGGGACTTTCAAGCGCTTTATCTGGGCTGCTTGCAGTGGATTGCGTCGTTTCAACGTGTTTCTATCCCAGTGCTGTGTGTGTGTTGTTTCGTAACTCGATTATATCATGTCCATTATCATGTGACATACTGAAACCTCGGTGGAAACTTGTTTGGGGGGGGGGGGGGGCTGGTTAGTGGAAGGGTTAGGAACCGCGTGTTAAGAGCTTTGCAGTCCCATCCGAATAGCAGGCTCACTCCGCACACACAAAAACATTGCCCCTACGTTGCAGCGTCTCATTTTAATTCTTACTAGCAGAGCCCCCAGTCGGAACCATTCACAACAACTCCTCTTCCATAATGCCTGTGCATGTCATCGCGGAGGAAGTTTATGTGTGTGAGTGTGTTTTAAGTCCTCGCCGTGGCTGGCTTTAAAAATGTTGCTGCTTAAAGCGAGCAAGCCCCTTTTTCCTTCAAGGGGGACGGACATGCATTTGACACCCCGTGAAATGTTTAATGACAGCGCCGTTGAGAAATTGCTGGCGCAGACTGCTCTGTTCAACTTAACCCTGCCTACCAAGTTAGTTCAAACAGAGTGGAATGGGACCTCACGCGGCGTTAAAATCCAGCAACAATTATCCTATCGCAATTGCAGTAATAACCCAGAAGGTTTGTTTCCTGCCAGTTATTCATCAACTGAAAATAATTTATAATGTTCTGAAAGTCTCTCCAGAGATAAACATATATATTTATATATGAAAAGGGCCGCATGTTATTTAAATACCACATGGTGTCAGATGTAACAATAATACACAGATCAAAACAAAGAGCCATTAAACGCCAATGAGTCATAAAAAGATACGCCAATAATGCGTCAACTGAGTTGTTGTCCAGGGAAGAGTATCACATGTGCTTCAATGTGCCTTTTAAGTTACTAACTCTTCTGATAAAGCTGAACAGCACAGAAATTCGGGATTTTCTAGTAATTTCTTAGATATGCTAACATTTAAGCAATGTGGAATGATTGTGCAGGGCACGGAATTTTTTAATGGGGTAGAAGAGACAATATACACTTGACAATATGAAACTTGTAGAGATTTCCTTAAAATCTGTAACGCTGGTTGAGTTGCCATGATACACATCGAGGGAGAAATGGAGATGATAAACTGGATAGTTGCACTGGGGCGCACACACTGTACATATTTTTCACATATTGCTTTATTTTACATAATCATTTTTCAACAGCTAAATAGCAAAACTTTTACAACAATTTGGGGAAGGAGAGAGGTGAGATAGGTTAGAATAAAGGAGTTTACCTGTGGAGGAACTGCAAGAACAGCTTTTTCCCGACTGCTATCAGACTTTTGAATGGACCTACTTTATATTAAGTTGATCTTTCTCTACACCTTAGCTATGACTGCAACACTTAATTCTGCACTCTCTTCTTTCCTTCTCCCCTATCTACTCTATGAACGGTATGCTTTTTTCTGTTTAGCGCAATACTGTATAGCGCAAAAAAAGACAATACTTTTCACTATATCCCAATACATGTGGCAATAATAAATCAAATCAAAACAAAGATGTGAAGCTGAGGTCCTATGGGGCTATCATTGGCTGGAGGGTTCTAATTATAATACAGAAGTTACAGCGACAGTTCCTATCATAAATACAGACAAATGAAAATGTTGACACAAAAATATGCCAGGGATGAGTCAACAGAAATTGAGGCTTTGTAGTAAGGAAGATTTTGCAGATGCAAGAATTTTTACACGTAGGTTTTCTAACTCAATTTTAAAATTCTCATCTGTTTCCAAATTCCTCCAGGTTTTTAACCAGCTCCCTACCTTTGTAATTTCATCCAGCCCTACAATTCTCCAAAATATCTGAGCTCGTCTAGTTCTGGCCTCTTGAGCATCTCTGATTTTAACTGTTCCACAATTGATGACCCTGCCTAGACTCTGAAATTTCCTCCCTGAACCCCTCCCACCTCTCTGTAAAAGCAAATTACTGCGGATGCTGGAATCTGAAACCAAAGGAGAAAATGCTGGAAAATCTCAGCAGATCTGGCAGCATCTGTAAGGAGAGAAAAGAGTTGACTTTCGAGTCCAGGTGATCCTTTGCCAAAGCTTGAGCTCTTTTCTCGTCAGCTCTTTTCTCTCCTTACAGATACTGCCAGATCTGCTGAGATTTTCCAGCATTTTCTCTTTTGGTTTCAGATGCAGATAATTGGGTGGTAATGTGGCACAGTGAATAGCACCGCTGCCTCACAGTGCCAGGGATCCAGGTTCAATTCCGGCCTCGGATCACTGCCTGTTTGGAGTTTGCACATTCTCCCCACGTTTGTGTGGGTTTCCTCCCACAATCCAAAACTGTGTGGATTAGGTTGATTGGCCATGTTCGGTTACCCCTGGTGTAGGGGAGTTAGAAGGATAAATATATGGGGTAAAGGGGATAGGACCTGGGTGGGATTGTTGTTGGTACAGGCTCGATGGGCCAAATGGTCTTCTTCTTTATTGTAGGGATTCTATCATTTAATTTTCCAGCATTTTCTCTTTTGGTCTCTCCTCTCTTACTTCATTTAAGACACTCCTTTAAACCTACCCCTTTGACAAAGCTTTTGCAGTCTGCCCGAATATCTGAGTGTTCAATTTTGCTTCATAATGTTCACGTGAAGCACTTTATGATATTTTGTCATGTTAAAGGGTCTTGGTCTTTTCGCTTGGTTGAAGTCATTAGCTTACATTTCAGCTTCATTTGAAGCAATTTTTTAAAGCGGCATCTCGGCCTTTTGGCTAAGATGCAAATGAGATCACGCCTTGGAGGAGGAGCTATGCCTGCTCCAATCAGCTTGGATTATGTAGATCAAGCCCAAGACAGGAGGTGAGAGCCCTGTCTCGTCAGCTTGGATCAGGGACGTCTCAACTTGTTGAGACTCTGAATTGGACTTGATTGGATTGAATTGGAATAAAAACAAAAAAAAAGGCTCCTATATAAATAGAGGTTGCGGTGGTTTTATCGTCAGTATGTTTTGTAGATCACATACTTATCAAAAGTATCACACTTACTTCTTGTAACACTTTCCAGATTACCCTCCCCCATCATCTTATTTTGCTAGTGTTGCTATTGCAAAACATTGTGTTTTTTGACTCATCAGGAACAACAGTAGAGATTTGTCACTGCAGTGGTTGACAGAAATCCAGGGCAGTACATCAAATTATCCCCAAGACTATGGGACACTGAGTCAGACGAGTAAAGAACAAATTTAGCACTGATAGAGCAGAGTTCTTCTACATACAAAGTATCGTCAAAACATGCAATGGCCTTTTTGAAAAGGGTAATTGAAGCAAAGATCCTGTGTTAAGGAGCAGATACTGTAAACTATGCAGTCTTTCTGGATAGATCGACTGAGGTGGCGTTTCCTCAAACAGGTTTATCGGGGAAGACCTCACTAGTAATCCAGAGACCCTCGTCTGGGGACATGGGTTCAAATCCCACCACAGCAGTGCACAGAATTTAAATTCAATGAATAAATCTGGAATTGAAAATTAGTCTCAGTGACCATGACAACTGTCATCGATTTGCATAAAAACCCATCTGGTTCTCTGATGCCTTTTAGGGAAAGAAATCTGCCATCCTTACCCAGTTTGACCTACATGTGACTCCACAACCTATCATTCGCTCAAAGGTGATTAGGGATGGGCAACAAGTGTTGGCCTTGCCAGTGATGCCCACATCCCATGAAAGAATGTTTAAAGAAAAAATCTCGCAAGCACTAAAGTTGCAGCAACAATTTAGATAAATACAAAATACTGCAGATGCTGGAATCTGAAACAAAACAGAAAGTGCTGGAAAATCTCAGCAGGCCTGACAGTATCTGTGGAGAGAGAATAGAGCCAACATTTCGAGTCTAAATGACCCTTTGTCAGAACTGGAAAAACAATTTTCCTTTCTCTGTAAACTAAATTTTAATTTAAAATGCCAAGGAAGCATTTAAACTTTAAAATTGGCAGTAAGGTTAAGTAGGTGTGAAATTAGGAAGCAGTTTCTCACACAGATATTAGTGGGAATCTGGAACTTTCTCCCCCAAGAAAGCTGATTGAAATCTTCAAGGTTGAGATGGTTGCTAAGGGATGAGATGCAAAGGAAAGTAAAAGACGTTCACTTAGGTGAGGTGGCATGTGGTTAAGACTGCTGCCTCACAGCACCAGGGACCAGGTTCAATCCCTGGCTTGGTTCACTGTGCGGAGTCTGCATGTTTCCCTCTTGTCTGCTACGTACAAACTTCTTCTGTTACTGCAACTTCAATGCTTGCTGGGTTTTTTAAAAAATATTCTTTCATGGGATATGTGCATCACTGACAAGGCCAACACTTGTTGCCCATTTCTAATCACCCTTGAACTGAGTGGTATGTTCGGCTGTGGGTCTGGAGTCACATGTAGGTGAAACTAGGTAAGGATGGCAGATTTCCTTCCCTAAAAGGGATCAGTGAACCAGATGGGTTTTTATGCAAATTGATGATAGCTGTCATGGTCATCTTCACTGAGACTAATTTTCAATTCCAGATTTATTCATTGAATTTAAATAAACTAATAAAGTTTATTTATTAGTTAGAAATAGGCAATGAAGTTACTATAAAAATCCCCTGGTCGCCACATTTCAGCACCTAACCAGCACATCCTTCCAACAGTGGGAGGAAACCGGAGCACCCAGAGGAAACCCACAGAGACACGGGGGAGAAAGTGCAGAATCCACACAGACAGTGACCCAAGCCAGGAATTGAACCGGGGTTCTGGCCGCTGTGAGACAGCAGTGCTAACCACTGTGCCACCATGCTGCCCATCAGCCATTATTTATTTGAATGATGGAATAGGCCTGATAGGCTGAATGGTCTACACCTATTCCAACGTTCCCATACAACTACCACTGGGCGATTCACAATTTCAGAATGTTTTAAAGCAAAGTATGGGATCCACTGGATGATGTTTTCTGCACCTTGGTGCTTATTGTTGACTGTTTAGATGCAAACCAACGTGTCTTAAATCCAAATTTGCACTTGTTTTGTTTGGAGTAAACATTCCACAGTTGTGTGCTCACGTCAGTGAAACACTACTCCTGTTATGAGTGGCAGCAGCACACATTGTTATTATACTTTACTGCGATTATGTTTACAACTGAAGTTGACATAGTCATTTTTAGCCTGGTGTTACTAAAAATACCCTCCCACAGCATAGCAAATATTCAAAGGTATTAATCAGTATCTCCGGTAGCTAAAATATTAATTAGATATCACATTAAATATCAAAAGCCCAGAAAGTGATTTTGAACAATCTCTTCCATTTAAAATAACTGATTAAAATGGAATCAGTTAACATGTAAAATCAGTCTTTTGGACATTTCTGCTTCAGATTTCAGCCACAGTCCTTTACGTAAGTAATATAAGTTATATAACATAGAACATATGGGAGGCACAGTGGTTGGCAGGGACCCGGGTTCGATTCCTGGCTTGGATCACTGTCTGTGTGGAGTCTGCACATTTTCTCCCCGTGTCAGCGTGGGTTTCCTCCAGGTGTTCTGGTTTCCTCTCACAGTCTGAAAGACGTGCTGGTTAGGTGCGTTGACCCGAACAGGCACCGGAGTGTGGCAATCAGGGGAATTTCTGAGTAACTTCATTGAAGTGTTAATGTAAGCCTTACTTGCGACTAATAAATAAATAAATAATAAACCTAAGTATGGCCATGAGGGAGAATAGAGATATAGTTTGTGCTGGTTTAACCAATACCAAGTTTTTTTCTCACCAATGGGTCAGATTTGTGGGTCCAAGTCTATGCCAGTGTTTAAGATGATACCCTAGTGCAGTATCGATGCATTGTTGCTGGTGCCATCTTTTGGGCAAAATGTGAACCAAGATCCCATTAGGATGTTCAGGTGGGCAGAACAAAAACGTCCATAGCATTCCCGGAATGGAGTTACATAGCATCACATAACATAGTGATGATTGCACAATGTTCAGCACCATTCGTGGCTCGCCAGATACTGAAGCAATCTGTGCACATATGCAGCAAGATCTGTACAACATTCAAGACTGGGCTGATAAGTGGCAAGTAACACAAGTGATGGGCAATGACCATCTCCAACAAGAGACAATCCAACCATCTCCCCATGTCATTCAATGGCATTACTGTCACTGAACCCCTCAATATAATATCCTAGGGATAACTATTGACCAGAAACTGAACTGGACTAGCTAAATAAATACGGTGGCTAAAAGAACAAGTCAGAGGCTGGGAATAATGTGGTGAGTAATTCACCTCCTGACTCATTAAAGCCTGTCCACCATCTGCAAGGCACAACTCAGAAGTGTAATGGAATATCTCCACTTGCCTGGTTGAGTTCAGCTCCAACGACGGTCAAGAAAGTTGAAACCATCCAGGATAAAGCAGCCTGCTTGACACCCCACCTACACCTTCAAACATCTGCTCACTCCCCCACTGACACACAATAGCACAGTGTGTATCATTGACAAAATGCAGCAACTCACCAAGGCTCCATCAACTGCATCTTCCAAACCTGTGACCTCTTCTATCTAAAAGAACAAGACAGCAGGAGAACGAGAACACTACCAATCACAGGTTGCCCTCCAAGTCCCACACACCACGCTAGCTTGGAACTATATTGCCTTTCCTTCACTGTCGCTGGGTTAAAATCCTGGACCTCCTACACTGCAGTGATTCAGGAAGGAAGCTCACCAGCACCTTCTCAAGGGAAATTAGCAAGGGCAATGAATGCCAGTCTAGCCAGCAATGCCCACATCTTGTGAAATAATTTTTTGAAGTATACGCGGCACAGAAACAGGCAATCCAGTCCAACTGTGCACTTTGTTCACATGCCACCCCCCCCGTCCCATTTGCAACCCCCACTCACGCAACCCCCACTCACCCCAATCCTTAGGAAAATCACCAGAGTAAGGAATGGAGGCACTAGACCGGTACACTCACCACTGGTGCCATTATTATTGCCATCCACCTCCATCCCATCAAAGGCTGTTCTCAGTCGGTCAACAGTTTCCTGATATGTGCACCTGCATATTTCTGGGATCATCCTCCAAAATCCTCTTTGCATCCTCTCCAATGCCTTTGTATCCTTTTTACAATATGGCAACCAGTACTGCACACAGTCTACCTACAGTCAAACAAAGGCTCGATAAGTTTAGTGTAACTTTGGGTGGCACAGTGGTTAGCAATGCTGCCTCACAATGCCAGGGATCAGCATTCAATTCCAGCCTTGGGTGACTGTCTGTGTGCAATTTGCACATTCTCCTGTGAATTTTCTCCCACAGTCCAAAGATATGTGGATTGGGTTGATTGGCCATGCTAAATTAACCCGAATGTCAGAGGGATTAGCAGAGTAAATAGGTGGGAGTATGGGTGGGACTGTTGTTGGTGCAGGCCCGATGGGCCAAATGGCCTTCTTCTGCACTGTAGAGATTCTATGAACTTCCTGATCATCAACGTAAACTCTGTTTCTTTTTTAGTTCAAACTCCATGGAACTGATGTCATATTTAATCTTGTGAAGTTCCTATTGGAATTTGCATTTAGAATATGACTTTGATAAATAATTTTAGTTCCCAAAATCAAATATGAATGCTTGCATGTAACAACTTGCAGCGAATAGAAATGTTACAAAAGGTTGACAAATTCCTTTAAAAGGGGAGTTGATAAAAACTGGAGCTTGAGAGTAATGAGGAAGAATATGGAGATAGAATACTTTTCTCGGGAGGTGTGGGTGTCATTGTCTAGGCCAGCTTTTATTGCCCATCCCTAATTGCCCTTGAGAAAAGACAAGATCATCAAAGCTGAGTTCTGAAGAAGAGTCATTTTGGATTCGAAAGGTTAACTGTGTTTCTCTCTCCACAGATACTGCCAGACCTGCTGAGTTTTTCCAGCATTTTCTGTTTTGATCAAGAAATGCAATGGTTCCTTTTCTCAGTGAAATACATTTGCTTATTAGTCACAAGTAGGCTGACATTAACACTGCAATGAATTTACTGTCAAAGTCCCCCAGTCGCCACACTCTGGCACCTGTTTGGGTACACTGAGGGAGAATTTAGCATGGCTAATGCATCTAACCAGCACGTCTTTCAGACTGTTGGAGGAAACTGGAGCACCCGGAGGAGATCCACGTAGACACGGGGAGAATGTGCAAACTCCGAGCAGACAGTGATCGAATCGGGAATCAAACTGGAGTCTCTGGTGCTGTGAGGCAGCAGTGCTAACCACTGTGCCACTGTGCTGTCCTCCTCCTCAATTTGCTCCCAATTAGAAATGAGTTTGAGACTGGCCATGCTCATTTCGTAAGTCGATATCAGAAATAGAAGATTTTCATCCCATCGGCGATGAAACAATTGCTGTAAATCCACAATAAATACTGTCTAAACTGTGTCTGAAAAAGGAAGTGATAAATTAATGGGCTGAAAGTACACATTTCATCCAGTTCATTTTTAAAAACTCTGTTAAGGGATGGGGGGTGGTGGGGTGTGGGGGAAGGGGTGGTTTCTGGCAAGCCCAGCATGCGTTACCCATCTCTAATTGCACTGTATGTCTTGCTCGACCATTCCAGGGGGCAGTTAAGAGACAACCACATTGCTGTGGCTCTGGAGTCACACGTAGGCCAGACCAGTTAAGGACGGCAGATTTCCTTCCCTAAAGGACATGAGTGAACCAGTGGGGTTTTTCCAACTGATAACCACCACTGAGACTAGCTTTATTTTCCAGATTTATTAATAGGATTCAAATTCCATTGGCTGCCATGGTGGGATTTGAAACCATGTTCCTCGGGCTTTAGTCTGCAACTCTGGATTGCTAGTCCAGTGACATTACCACTGTGCCCCCCCACCCCACCAAAAATTCATACGATTAATCTCCATCTGGAATTTAAACTTCTATTCCCTGATGTTGATAGACTGTGATTTAGTGGCAGCAATTTTTTGTTAGTCTATTTTAGCACTTCAGGCTGGTTGGAAATGTGGAAAGCTGGAGGGAACAGCATTCAACACCTATTTCTCCATCTATTACCATGACTCCCACAGAACACACTTAATTGATGCTGTTCGCTGCTTTAACATTCTTCATTACACCCTCTGCTGTGATATTTGCTCCATCTCGCTTCCAATTTTCTAAATTCTCCACTTCAAATTCCAGAGACATTTTAATCACACACATTCCCGTCGATTTGCAGAAACAGATACTCTTAACATGCGGCCTGGATGTGGACCAGGGAGAACTGTTTTTCAATGGATGGTTTGGAAGTTTCAAAAACTCATAAATTGTCATCCCAAGTTTGGCTTTCAAACTGCAGTCTTGTTTTTTTTCCACTTTTGCTATCCAGCTGACATATTATTACACACTTGTATTATTTACGGCGCATAAACTGGAAATTCAACCCAACTGGTCCATGTGGCTACTCCACATAACTTAATAAATTCAAGGCATGCTTTTCATGTTATCGTTCTCATCCAGAACAACACAAACATAATTCTAGCTTTTCTTCAAATGTTTATGGGATGTGAACATTGCTGGCTGGGCCGGCACCTATTGCTCAACACAAGCCCTTGAACTGAAGGGCTTGCTAGGACATTTCAGAGGGTATTTAAGAATCAACTACATTGCTGTGTGTCTGGAATCACATGTAGGCCAGGCCAGATTAGGATTACAGATTTCCTTCCCTAAAGAGCATTAATGAACCAGTTGGCTTTTAAGTGACATGATTTTTATTGAATTCAAATTTCACCATCTGCCACGGTGAGATTTGAACTCTGGTCCATTACCATGGGGGCAGGATTTCTAGCCGTGCTTGCCCCAAAGCTGGAAAATTCCACTCAAGGTCAACGGACCTTCGCGTGGCCCATGTCCTGCCTGCTACAATTCCTGCGGGAAAATTTCACTCTGGGTTACCAGATCACTAGTCCAGTGATAATATCACTGTGCCAGCGCCTCTCCATGCTTGTGATCCTAAATCCGCTACGAGTAGGTTTCCTCTGGGTGCTCCAGTTTCCTCTCACAGTCCAAAAATGTGTGGGTTAGATGCATTGGCCATGCTAAATTGCACCTTAGTGTCCCAGAATGCATAGGTTAGAGTGATTAGTGGGTTAATATGAGGGGTTATGGGGATAGGGCCTGGGTGGGATTGTTGTTGGCGCAGACTCGATGGGCCGAATGGCCTCCTTCTGCACTGTAGGTATTCTAGACAGGCAGGAAGAGCAGGAGAGATTCATGGTCAGCCCTGAAATGACAGGAAATTGGAGCCCCCATTGTCACTATCCGTAGCTCCAGGCTACAAGGTGCGTGTAAAATGTATGTTGCCACAGAACTCAGACTCCTCGTGGGGACCAGTTGGTTAAGTTGGTTGGAGGACCAGTGTGGGTCAGGTTGGTGCCAACAGCACGGGGTTTGATCCCCATGCCACTGCGGTGAACTCGGGACCTATCTCCTTGCCCTAGCTGCGGTGGAGGGTTGGACAAGCCTTCAGGCAGAGAACTGAAGAAGAAGGAAAAGAAGTAGACCATTTATTCCCTCACTCCTGCTCCACCGCTAAATGAGGTTTGGCTGCATAACCTTTGGATGTGAAGTACGGATGTCATGGTTCATTCCATCATTATAAATCGCGCAATTTTGGGCTTTGTTGAATGAAATGAAGATTAGAGTATAAAATTGCTGAGAAGGTTTTGCTTTCTCTCAACATGGCCCAACATACTACTGTTTCAGGGCTTGGAAATTCCATTTATAGAATCATAGAATCTACAGTACAGAAGGAGGCCATTTGGCCCATTGAACCTGCACTGACAACAATCCCACCCATAAGACCATAGACCATTAGACATAGGAACAGAATTAGGCCACTCAGCCCATCGAGTCTGCTCCACCATTTAATCATGGCTGATACTTTTCGCATCCCCATTCTCCTGCCTTTTCCCCATAACCCCAGATCCCCTTATTAATTGAGAACCTATCTATCTCTGTCTTAAGGACACTCAATGTCCTGGTCTCCACAGCCTTCTCCAGAAAAGAGCTCCACAGTCTCACCACTCTCTGGCTGAAGAAATTCCTCCTCATCTCTGTTTTAAAGGATCGCCCCTTTAGCCTGAGGCTGTGCCCTCTGGTTCTAGTTTTTCCTACTAGTGGAAATATCCTCCCCACGCCCAGTCTATCCACGCCACAGTGCAAAAATGTGCGGGTTAGGTGCATTGGCCATGCTAAATTATTCCTTAGTGTCCCGGAATGCATAGGTTAGAGGGATTAGCAGGTTAATATGAGGAGTTATGGGGATAGGGCCTGGGTGGAAGTGGCTGTGGAGAGGATGTTTCCACTAGTAGGAAAGACTAGAACCAGAGAGCACAACCTCAGGCTAAAGGGACCATCCTGTAAAACAGAGATAAGGAGGAATTTCTTCAGCTTGAGAGTGGTGAAACTCTGTGCTGTATCCTGTAAGTTTCAATAAGATCCCCCCTCATCCTTCTAAACTCCAACAAGTACAGACCCAGAGTCCTCAACCGTTCCTCATCCGACAAACTCCTCATTCCAGGGATCATTCTTGTGAAACTTTTCTGAACCCTTTCCGAGGCCAACACATCCTTCCTTAGATATGGGGTCCAAAACTGCCTACAATACTCCAAATGGGGTCTGACCAAAGCCTTATACAGCCTCAGAAGTACATCCCTGCTCTTGTATTCTCACCCTCTCAACACCCAATACCTGTCCTATCTTCGTGAGCCCACATATTTATCCTCTTAATCCCCTGATACTAAGGGGCAATTTAGCACGGCCAATCAACCTAACCTGCGCACCTTTGGAGTGTGGAAGAAAACTGGAGCACCCGGACGAAACTCATGCAGACATGGGGAGAACGTGCAAATTCCACACAGACAGTCAGCCAGAATGGAATCCGGGTCCCTGGCGCCGTGAAGCAGCAGTATTAAGCATTGTGCCACTGTGCTGCCCCGATAAACTATCAATGCAATGGACGGGAATCAAACCAAGGTCAACTGCTTGGAAGGCAGCTATACTCACTACTGTACCACCATCACTCATTTTTTTATTTTACCAAGTTTGTACCGGAACAGCATTAGGGCCTTCAACAGCTAGTTCCTCTCTTGATGGTCTTTTCGTGCCTCCAACACCAGCAGTTCCTACCCCAATCCCTCCTCAATCTTCCTCAATTCCTTGATGCCAAACTTTAGTAACAATCTACCCCGTGCTGTCAGTTCGAAAATAGGTCACAATGTTTCCAGCACTAATGGATTCCCACAAGATTTATTTGCTGCCATCCAAAAGGGATGATAAAAGCAACTGTATCTCAGGCCCTGCCACTTACATGCTCCACTGGAACGGCATACATTGTGTATGAAGAGTTTACAAAACCCCAGTCAGACAATGATATCAGTCAACCCTGCAAGTAAAGCAATGCTTGCACTCAATACACAGCATTGCCCCTTTAAAAGAGAGTGTAGGTCTTATCATTTACAAACACTCTATAACAGGTACATTAATCAACACAGCAACTGTTTGATAAGGGCTGGTTAGGGCATTGTCCCTTTGCCACTGGATACCTATTTGAAATTCAGCAACGGCTGATGTGATTAATATCGCCCCTGCCTTTAGGAGTCACTGGACAGGCGAAGGAACATTTGTAGCATTAAAATCTAATTGAGCAACTTGTGGTCAAGTTAATAAACTAAAAATCGACACACGGGGAGTACTTCAGTACAAATGTCAAAAGCAAAAAGACAGGAGATTCATCGCCTCATTTTGCAGATTGCTAAAGTTACAACCTATAGCAGTGCAAGCAGAAATTAGTGTGTGACAAAGAAAAATAAGGCCAGCACATCCTTCCTTAGATATGGGGCCCAAAACTGCTCACAATTCTTCACAGGGGATCTGACCAGAGCCTTATACAGCCTCAGAAATACATCCCCGCTCTTGTATTCTAGCCCTCTCGACATGAATGCTAACATTACATTTGCCTTCCTAACTACCAACTAAACCTGACGTTAACCATAAGAAAATCTTGAACAATGACTCCCAAGTCCCTTTGTGTTTCTGATTTCCTAAGTGTTTTCTAGTTAGAAAATAGTCTATGCCTCCATTCCTCCTTCCAAAGTGCATAACCTCACACTTTTCCACACAGTATTCCATCTGCCTCTTCTCCTAACTTGTCCAAGTCCTTCTGCAATACCCCCCTGCTTCCTCAATATTACCTGTCCCTCTACATATCTTTGTATCATCTGAAAACTTAGCAACAGTGTCTTCAGTTTCTTCTTCCAAATCATTAATGTATGTTATGAAAAGTTTTGATCCCAGCACTGACCCCTGAGACACACCACTAGTCACCGGCTGCTGTCCTGAGAAAGACCCTTTCACCCCCACTCTCTGCCTTCTGCCAGTCAGCCAATCCTCTATCCATGCCAGGATCTTACTCTTAACACCATGGGCTCTTATTTAACAGTTTCCTATGCAGCACATTGTCAAAGACCTTCTGAAAATCTAAATAAATCATGTCCATTGGTTCTCCTTTATCTAACTTCCTTGTTACCTCCTCAAAGAACTCTAACTGATTTGTCAGATATGACCTCCCCTTGACAAAGCCGTGCTGACTCAGTCCTACTTTACCATGCACTTCCCAAGTATTCTGTGATCTCATCTCTAATAACGGACTCTAAAATCTTGCCAGTGACCGAAGTTAGGCTAACCAGTCTATAATTTCCCATCTGCTGCCTCTCTCCGTTCTTAAACACCGGTGTTACATTCGCTTAGACATAACAGAAGCGTTTCTCTGTGTGTGTGTGTGTGTGTGTGTGTGTATAAGAACATAAGAACATAAGAAATAGGAGCAGGAGTAGGCCATCTAGCCCTTCGAGCCTGCCCCGCCATTCAATAAGATCATGGCTGATCTGTTGTAGCTCAGTTCCACTTTCTGTGCATGTATGTGTGTGTGTGTATGCATGTGCATGTATGTGTGTGTGTATGCGTGTGTGCATGTGCATGTGTGTGTATGTATGTGTATTTGCACATGTGTGCGTGTGTAGAACATATGTTTGATGATTGGATTCACTCTTTTTGCAAGGCTGTCAAGAGCAGGGTGTCCAAGGCTTTTCCAACCATAGGATAAATCCTTTTGACCTCCTGGGAAAACTGACAGAATCCCTGGGAAACTTTCTCATTATATTGAATAGTAAAACCGCAAAAAAAAATTGTTTTGCACAATAGATGCAAATACACAAAACAAATTTATGAGTCTTTCCTACTTCTTAATAAGTGTAGTTATTATAATTAAAAAGTTTGTTTTTTTGTGCAATAGATAGAATTAGCCAAAAACAAATTTATAGAAGTATTTTCTATTTCCAAAACATATACATTTATTCAAATTACAAGGTTCTCTTATTCAACAAAGTACTTAAGTCTTACCTTTTTTTGTCATTTTAATGGGAGGAGCGACGTTGCTTCTTTTGCTCACAACTTGTTTAATATTAGGAGTTCTGCTGGAGAGCTGGATTCTCATGTCAGATACAAACACTCTCTCTCCCTCTCTTTCTCTCACACTCTCACATGTTTACACACGTACATACTTCCACTTCTCTCTTTCATACACACACCTTCCCCCCCTGCGGAACCTAATTTAGGGGACCATGTTCTCAAGAGGTGATTTTAATTCTATCTATCCCATGGAAAGCGGGCTGCAAGGTCGCTGTAGACATCTGGAATTATCTACACCGACCACAATTTTAATCTGCTCCTGTGAGCAGGTGGCAAGAACATTGGCCCAAAGCTGGGAGGATCCTTCTTTATGTCTGCAGGTCAGTTCTCGGCAATGTCATCAGGAACCAGCTGCAATCTTAAGTCAGGCTTGAGTGGTGAGGCCATTGCAGTTTCTCTGCCAATGCTGTACAGAAGAAGACCAGAAAAGGTTTTTTTCCATTATGGGACTAGGAAGAGCAGCAGAGGTACTGCAGAACCTACAAGGAAAGATAAGGAGTCCCACACCAAGACATCCCACTGCTTCTCCCCTTTTTAGTAGAGGAGTCTCACGCAACACCAAATCTCCACTCTGAAGCCCAATCCAGCCATTGATTTTTCATGGATGTGAAGAAGGTATCTGGTAAGGTCAGCATTCATTGCTGAACCCTAATTGCCCTTCAGAAGACAG
Organism: Carcharhinus amblyrhynchos; assembly: GCF_965287045.1. Taxonomy (NCBI): domain Eukaryota; kingdom Metazoa; phylum Chordata; class Chondrichthyes; order Carcharhiniformes; family Carcharhinidae; genus Carcharhinus; species Carcharhinus amblyrhynchos. Next base: position 41,856,149 of record NC_137342.1, on the reverse strand, counting down.
TAATGAGTTGCCTTCTTGAATCGCTGCAGTCTAAATGATGTAGGTATGGTCACAGTGCTGTTAGGCAGGGAGTTCCCGGATTTTGACCTAGAGAAAGTGAAGGAACGGCAATATATTTCCAAGTCAGGATGATGTGTGGATGGGAGGGGAATTTGCAACAGCTGGTGGTGTTCCAATGCATTTGTTGCCTTTGTCCTTCTGGGTGGTCGATGTTGCAGGTTTGGAAGGTGCTGTTGAAGGATCCTTATGTATAAACATATGAAATAGGAGCAGAAGTAGGTGGTTTTGTCCCTCGCACCTGCTCCATCATTCAATGAGATCATGGCTGATCTGTTTGTGTTGGGAGATCCACGTTCTCCCATCCACTCCCGATAACGTTTGATTCTCTATCCAACAAGAATCTATTCACGTGCACCTTAAATGTATTCAGCAACCCCATCTCCGCTATCTTCCGGGGCAGAGGTCCAACATCACAGAACATTCTGAGAGATAAAGCCCTTGTCTCTGTCCTATAATGGTGACTCCTTAGTGAGTAATTGCAGTGTCTTGTAGATGGTACACATGGCACACTGATAGTGGAAGGGTTGAATGTTTAAGGTGGTGAGTGGAATACCAATCAAATGGGATGTTCATTGTGGATAGCGTCGAGCTTCTTCAGTACTTTTGGATCTGCACTCATCCAGACAAATGGAGAGTATTCCATCAGATTTGTGCCTTGTAGACGGCTTTGGGGAATCAGGAGATGAATTACTCACCACAGAATCTGCAGCCCCTGACCTGCTCTGGTAGCCATGATGTGGGTATGCCGGCGTTGGACTGGCGTAAACACAGTAAAAAGGTAGCCACAGTATTTACATGGTTTGTTGCATTACATTTCTGGTCAATGATAAACCTTAAATGTTATGTTTCACCTTGTTATTTGGAAAGATATCTAAGCCACAATTTTCTGTTACTTGCCCCTGACCTGCTGGTCATCCCAGGTGTACACTCACCCAGCCGCATGATGCTCACAAGTTGAAACAGCCAAGCCTTGCTTTCTGTAGCAGTACATGAGTTTACAACTTACCCCAAAACCCACCTGGAGTCAAAACTAGGACCAGCCTTATTTCTTCAGCAGAATAGATTCTTGGTAGTCCCTCCATCTCTTAGCCAAATGAATGACTTTGTAGACAAGACACAATCTGACAGACAATGACATCATTTAGTCTTGCATATTATAGACTGAAAGTATTCTGATCTCATTCTCCCAACGGGACAGCCACAGTCTCAGTAATTCAGGTTTGACATTAGGTTAATCACTCTTTATGTGAGTTGGACTGGTCACTGAGACTGTACGATGATTGAGTTTTCTTTTGGGATTCTCTTTTTCTTCAAAACTAAGTAACATACTCAACAATGATTAACAATCAAACACACTTATCCGATACACAGAAGCCAGAAAATGGGGAAAAAACTCATATGTGTAATTTGTGCAGTCCAAAGATGTGCAGGTTAGGTTGATTAGCCATGCTAAGTTGACCTGAATGTCAGGGGATTATCGAGTAAATGTGTGGGGTTACTGGAACTGGGTGGGATTGTGTTTGGTGTAGACTTGATGGGCCAAATGGCCTCCTTCTGTACTATTGAGATTCCATGAATTTGCATGAATCTTGTAGAAATAACTGTAATATTAAGGTTGTTAGCAACACTAATTTATCTGTAACACTCATACTAAATTAATCAAAGTTGATTTCATTATTGAACACCTGGGTGTAACAATATGAAGACTGTATAGAGAACGCTACCACAAGTGACTGGAGACATAAACACTGTTGTGTACAATGATAGTAAGTTGGTCTAACTTATTAGTCACTTAGTTCAAAACACAAGTCTGAATATGGAGGCTCAACATTTCGGGTAATTTTCATTGATTGATTGACCCTTTCTGTTGGGTCGACACTGCTTGGTTAACAATGCTTATAGGGTCTTGCAGTGGCACAGTGGTTAGCACTGCTGTCTAATACTGCCAGAGACCTGGGTTCAATTCCGGCCTTGGGTGTCTGTGTGAGGTTTACGTGTTCTCCCTGTGTCTGCGTGAATTTCTTCCGGGTGCTCTGGTCTCCTCCCACACTCCAAAGGCATGCTGGTTAGATGGATTGGCCATGCTAAATTGCCTCTTAGTGTCCAAAGTCGTGTAGGTTAGGGGGATTAGCAGACTAAATGCAGGGGTTTATGGGGACAGGACAGAGGTGGGTCTGGGTAAGGTGCTCTGTCGGACAGTTGGTGCAGACTTTATGAGCTGAATGGCCTCCTTCTGCTCTATTGGGGTTTTATAGTTCATTATTTTCAACCTTTTTCCCTGTGACTGAATACCTAACAGTTTCTGTAACCACCATTGACTCCCTTTTTAGCACAATGTATTTTGGTGCATATGGAGGGCACTAGTATCTTTACTCACAATTTTCACCATTTAGCTTCTCCCTGGGTCTCTAATTTTTGAGCGTGCCTTCAGTTTAAGAGCAGATATCTTCGGCTTCTTCTCTGGCTGCGAGTCTTTCTTCCTGTGTAAGTGGCACATCTGACTGAATTCAGCTGTGGAATTGGAGCTGAATATTGCTTCGAAGGAAACCAGAAGTCCTTTCCTTCTACTTTCTCAGAACACTGGAGAGCTCTTTTTATTTCCCATTTCTAATCTAATTCCAATCAGATTTTAACTGACCATTAATGCACATTGTTACACTCAGATCGTATGCTTGTGAACGTTTGAAGACAATAGATATTTTTATGTTTTAAAAGGAGCATAAAATGTGGACAGCTTACCTTGACAAAATGGACTCCGGGGCCACATGATGGTTTTGTTGTACAGGCAGAGACTAAGTGGATGGCATAGTGGCACAGTGGTTAGTGCTGCTGCCTCACAGCGCCAGGGATTTGGATTCAATTCCGGCCTCTGGTCACTGTGTGGGGTTTACACTTTCTCCCCGTATCCACGTGGGTTTCCTCTGGGTGCTCCGGTTTCCTCCCACAGATGTGCGGGTTAGGTTGAAAGGCCATGCTAAATTGACCCTAGGGTCAGAGCGATTAACAGGGTAAAAGTGTTAGGGGATTAGGGGAATGGGGCCTGAGTGGGATTATGGTTGATGTAGACTCGATGGGCCAAATGGTCTCCTTCTGTACTGTGGGGATAAGTCATAGTGGACTTGCTGTTACTCACAACCAATGGCTGTGATGGAAGAATCAATCTGTTTTCAGGATCAAGCTGGTTTCCAGTTAGACACTTCCTCAGTGCTATTAACCTACAAGAAGCTCTTGACCCAAAGTGTTCCAGCTGTCTCCATTTATAGGACAAATGTCCCATGTTTAACTAGCAATTTTCTTAACAAGGTAATTGTCATACACTATGATTGACATGCGACCTTGTCTCTTGTCTCTTGAAATTCAGTAAAATGTAACTTTTTTTGGGGAAACTTCTGCTGAACAAACACCAGGATATAACAAATCACTTGTGGAATTAACAGCTACTATAGTCTGCAACTGAATTCCGATAGTCACCCCAAACTTGGTATTGGCAAACTCAAAATCCCACAAAGACAGAAGTTAAGGAAACCACTTCATCACAAGTGGATGCAAATTGCCATCATTCATTGCCTACTGTCTGACAGTGGCTTACACCATCAAATCCTTTTTGTGGATTAGTGGGACTATTGATTTTCTGGTTGCATGACAGAAACTGGTTTAAGATAGCAAATCTTATTCTTCACGAAGAACAACCCATAAATGGCCAACTAGACAAAGTCGACAATGGGAGATCATCTCACCCAGAGAAAAGAAGAAACCGGCACAGAAGGCCCACCACAGACAGAGGGATGGAGTTAACTAATTTAACCTGCTGAATTATAATCTTCACTAATGGGCAGCACGGCGACACAGTGGTTAGTACTGCTGCCTCACAGCGCCAGGGACCCAGGTTCAATTCCCGGCTTGGGTCACTGTGTTGTGCACGTTCTTCCCATGACTGCGTGGGATTCCTCTGGGTGTTCCGGTATCCTGTCACCACTGGATTGGCCACGCTAAGTTGTCTCTTAATGTCAGGGGGATTAGAAGGGTAAATGCATGGGGTTATGGGAATTGGGCCTGGTAGGGCTTGTGGTCGGTGCAGTCACGATGGGCCGAATGGCTTCCTTCTGCCCTGTAGAATTCTATCTATAATGGAGCTGAACAACAATTTTGACTGGAAAAGTCAGAAACTTCTAACGGGGTGTGTCCTCTTCTAATAAGGAGAGAGAATCCTTCAAGCCTGTAATACTTCAACCACCATCGTGAGAACTGAGAATAGAGTGATTTTTTTTGACTCCTTAAAAACTAATCCAAGTGCGTATCTTCAGAAATCATCAAAAAATAAAAATAAAAAATAATCTTTAAAAAAATCTTTAAAAAATAATCCAAGTGCGTATCTTTAGGAATCATCTTTTTCTGTGCTTGCAACTTGTGTGGATAAAGAAGGGGTGTTCATTGCGATTAAACGTTGAGTGTTGTGAAAAAGAAGCAAGTATTCTTTCTTTTGATTTAAATTTACAAGACAGCCGATCTTCCGTCTGTTTTTGGAGGTTACATCATTCAAGAGGGTAAAACTCATTTTCAAAATACATCTTGTTGTGGTCAGCTGAGTGTAGGAAAAGGGGAAAATTCTCCCACATCTCCGCCTGGGCCAGAACAACATCAAGAGAAACAGTTTTCCTTTCTTTTGAGTTACTTTCCCTGCAATCTTGGAAACATCTCAATGCAGTTGTGCATACACAATTTAAACAAGATGTTGTACAAATGACCTCAGAATCAATTAAGGCATTAACATTGAGTAATAGCATTTAAATAAGCTTACAGATAGCTTCATGCAATTGCTGTGATATTTTTAATTGATTCCTCTAATGCAAAGTCAACAGTGTAAAGCCATTAATTTTTGCTTTTTATTCAGTCAGAGGTTCAGATCCCATCACTGACTCAAGTAAATAATTTCATGACTTGCTGCAGAAAATCTACATTGTTGAAGTCATGACATCTTGTATCAGATGTTAAGTCGTGGATTCTGTTGAATCAAGTGGATGTAAAAGACTCCTACGGCACTATTCAAACCTGAGCCAAGAGTTCTCCGAATGATCTGGTCAACTGCTGCCTATCAAACAAGACAATAACAAATCCAAAATACCTCATCATGTATTTATTTGCTGCCTGTTTAATCTCACTTGCGCAAAAATTGGCTGTTATTTTTGCTTACATACTGATAGCAATTGCACTTCAAAGAGTAATCCATTGACTGTACTACTGTTGTCTTTCAGATCATACGTTGAACCAAGTCTTTGCCGGCTCCCTCAGATTGACATAAAAGATCCCCATGGCACTCGTCAAAGAACAGACATTTCTCTCATCATAATGCCTGGCAATAATCCCAGAACCAACATCAGTCACACAGATTTACTGGCCATTTCCAGTTGAGGAAATGAAAAGGACACGGAGAAGAGGTTTATTATCACTGCTGGCAATGTTCTTGATGTGGAAGTAGGCAGTCTTCGTAACGGTGAGAACATAAGAACATAAGAACATAAGAAATAGGAGCAGGAGTCGGCCATCTAGCCCTTCGAGCCTGCCCCGCCATTCAATAAGATCATGGCTGATCTGTCGTGGCTCAGTTCCACATTCCCGCCCTCTCCCCATAACCCTTAATCCCCTCTCTTATCAAAAACCCATCAACCCGCGTCTTAAAAATATTTAGTGAGGTAGCCTCCACCACTTCAACGGGCAGAGAATTCCAGAGATTCACCACCCTTTGAGTGAAGAAATTCCTCCTCAACTCTGTTCTAAACCGCCCCCCCTTTATCTTGAGGCTGTGCCCCCTAGTCCTGCTATCCTTTCTGAGCGGGAAGAGTCTCTCCACCTCTATCCTATCCATCCCATTCATCATCTTATACGTCTCAATGAGATGGAGTTTGGATGTTCTCCTCTGGGGTGATGGTTGCTATGTTATGAAGTCAATGGCTGAAATTTTCTGGCCCTTCCTACTGGCAGGATCTTCTGGTCTCACCAATGGTGAACCCCCCCCCGTTCCCTATTGGTGGAGGGCGCTGCGCATTCACAACACCGTAGACATTGTTCAAAGCAGAAGATCCTGACCCTGGGCAATTGCCACTCTGCTGCTGAAAAAGATGGAGCTGCTCGGGGGGTGGAGGGCAGCGGAAGTTCTCTCCCAATGAGCTGGATGATGCCCACCACTGACCTCAAAGAAAACTGCCCTCAGAGATCCAGCAATCTTCCTATCCCTTTTCCAACAGAAATCTGGCACCAAATCAAGGGGGGGTGTCTAGACGTGCTGCAAGCAGACTAAACAGCAAATCACAGTGAAGGTTCTCACAGACAGCAAACTGGGAAGTTAAAAGAACGAAATCCTTCACTTTTAATTAAATGTTCAGATCGCTAAATAAATCATAATGGCTGGGATTAGATAAACATTAAAATATCATTAAATTACAAAAGGTAATTTAAAAATAATGTGGAAATTGTTATTATAATGAAGAAAACTGGCATTATATAAATATAAAATTTACTTTTCAGAAGTAGTGACTATGTTTAGCAGTAATATGAAGTTAATATGCTGTTAAAAACCTGGTTACACCTCATTCAACAAGAATGTGATAGAGTATCCAATATGCATTACAGATAACTGGACACTAAGCAATGCTGGAAGAAGGTGAAATAACTTCTGTGAGGTTAGTGTCCATTCACTGGAACGGATTGATTTACAATGGTTTGCAGAACTCAGGCAGGTTCTTCCCAGTCCAGAATATTCACCCTGAGTGCTGGTGACCCCAACACCACATATGTCTCTGGAGAGCTCCTTGATTGTGCAGCCTTAGCAGGCCTCAGTTGGGAAGCTCATTGTTCAGCCGATCCAACTCATGGACTTTGTTGAAGTCATTACAGAAGGGTTAGTGGTAGTGACTTGAGGCAAGAGCCCAAATGAAAGTTTCAAGAAAGTTTTGAATGAAGGGAGAGAGATGTAAAGCCAAGGTGCTGAGGGAATGCTCGGCTGAGATGCTTTCCTGCTGTATGTGAAAGAGAGGATATAAAGCAGATTCAGCAATGTATTGGAAAAGTTTGGGAAGATGGATTTGGGGGAGAATGTGGATTGAACGTAAATAAAGACAAGCATTTTGAATTGAATGTGTAGAGGGCCAATGAAAATGAATGAGGACAGGGATGATAGGACAGCACAGGCAGTCATCAACTTTACACTGTTTGAGTTAGGATGAATGGTGCTACAGTGTTTATAGAGTCATAGAGTCATAGAGGTTTACAGCATGGAAACAGGCCCTTCGGCCCAACTTATCCATACCGCCCCTTTTTTTAAAACCCCTAAGCTAATTCCAATTGCCCTCATTTGGTCCATATCCCTCTATACCCATCTTACCCATGTAACTGTCTAAATGCTTTTTAAAAGACAAAATTGTACCCGCCTCTACTACTGCCTCTGGCAGCTTTCTCCGGACACTCACCCTCTGTGTGAAAAAATTGCCCCTCTGGACTCTTTTGTATCTCTCCCCTCTCACCTTAAACCTATGCCCTCAGTTTTAGACTCCCCTGCCTTTGGGAAAAGATATTGACTATCTAGCTGATCTATGCCCTTCATTATTTTATAGACCTCTATAAGATCACCCCTCAGTCTTTGATGCTCCAGAGAAAAATGTCCCAGTTTATCCAGCCTCTTTTTATAACTCAAACCACCAAGTCCCTGTCGCATTGTAGTAATCTTTTCTGTACTCTTCGTCCTAGTAAATCTTTTCTGCACTCTACATCCTAGTAAATCTTTTCTGCACTCTAAGAATAAATTGACATGTCAGTTTCAACATTACAATGCCATACCAGTGAATAAATTCAAGCGTTCATACAGTCGCATCAATGTTTGGTGCCTGCCAATCTCCCTGACTCAAGACATTCCAGCTGTGATTAGCATTGCCCCAGATTGCAACCCTCTGCACTCCTACACAGTTAGATATTGGCAATGTTATGACTTGCTAGTTTGGCTAATGCTATCTCAATAAACTTTGAACCAATTTCATTTAACAAGAGAACTCAACCCTGATCATCAAAAGATAGCTAAAAGCCGTTGCTGCTCCAATGTATTTTTACTTGGTGAATCTTTGTGTTTCCAAACTTTTTCTTAAAATTTATGTTTTATATTATGAATTTATTGCTATGTTACTTTTTTTAATAATTGATTGGGTACAAAATCTGGGTTATTATGCTGAAAATAGGGCAACAAACCTTGGCTCAGGAACTAATTCCCAAATTGTAACATACTTCTTACAGGGAAATCAGTTCCCACTTAGGACATTTCGACTTAAGATGTGGTTTTCTGGAGCAAATTGTGTTCGATGTCTGAGAACCAACTGTAGGACATACTCACAAATAAAATGCAGAATTTTAAATGAGTTGTAGCCTGCCCTGGGTAGAATTCAGAAGGTCAGCTAGAAGAGATTTGGAATCAGTAAATCTGGAAGTGGCAAAGGCATGGATAAGCACAGCAATTGGAACGAGCTAGATGATCCAAAGGTGGAAATAGTTGACTTGAAGTTCAGCTCAGGGTCAAAAAGGCCACAGAGGCTGTACATTGTGAGAATGGGCAGCCAGGAGTTATGGAGTTGGGTTTATGGGCGGAAGTCTTGTTATAATGTAACCAATGATAACATTGGAATAAGAAATTAAGAACATAACATAATTTAATGTTTTATTTTAATATTTATCTAATATTTTAATGTTTATCTAATCCCAGCCATTATGATTTATTTAGCGATCTGAACATTTAATTAAAAGTGAAAGATTTCGTTCTTTTAACTTCCTAGTTTGCTATCTGTGAGAAATGTCTGTTCTTTGATGAGTGCCATGGGAATCTGTTATATGTAACCAATGGTAATGTGTTGTGAGGGTCAGCTGACCTGGGAGACAATCTAACCAGTGGCAAAATGATGTGATGGTTAGTTGTTCAGCTGACCCGGCATAAATAGAGAGTAGATGGGAATTGTGGGAGCTTGTGTGGCCCAGGGTGTGGCCCCAAGTGTTGGAGTAATGAAGTTCTTTATTCAACTTTTACTTTATGAAGTTAGTTCTTTTATTGCTTGCAACCAAAGTATCCTTACTGCCAGATGAACAAGTCTTAGCATTTGTACACATTCCTGCATTTTCCAATTGATATCACTAGGAGCTAGGACTCATTTCTTATCTCCCCACTTCAGGAGCCCAGAGGTAACCTTTTGATGTTTCAGCTGTGATTAGCATTGCCTATGGATTGCAACCCTCTGCACTCCTACATCGTAGGATATTGGGGATGTTATGACTTGGCTAGTCTGGCCAATGCTATCTCTGTAAAGTGTATGCATTTCACTCAATCAACTTTGAACCAATTTCATTTAACAAGAGAACTCAACACTGATCATCAAAAGATAGCTAAAGCCGCTTACCGTTAGTCAGGAAGACATGTGCAGGTTGCATTGACGTAATCCTTACATCAAAGCAGATTTTTAGCTCTTGTAAACACATCAGAGAAAACATTTTGTGAAACCCCAGAAGATCAAGGGGTCACATATTTACAGCAACATCTGCAGTGTGTGTAACCACATTCAGATATTGCAGATGTTGTGTGTCCACGCATGGGTCAATCGGTGTATAATGCTTGCTATTGTTAGCTGACTTAATCTCACCATCAAATGGCGTATTGTAAGTAGCATGTTGCGCAGTAAAGCTTTGTCAGATTCAAAAGTACATGAGCGCAGATAAAATCTTTCATTTTTATTGTAGTGGTTAAAAGAAAGCAAGCAAAATGTGGTAATGCAGTTACTTGGCATATATTCCTTGAAAAGGAATTACGTGCTGCCAGCCCAACAATCCTGGTAGCTTAATATGTAAATGCATCACCTATTGCAGCCCTTGGCTACACAGAGCAGGAAGATCCCAGTCATGATGTCGCTTTAGTAATGAATTAGGTGACCTGAGCTGACTCAACTGTAGGAGTGTGGAATTTGTCCTTTGCACCCTGGGCTAAGGAGAGGGCAAAGGCAAATAGCACAGAATTTCCAATCCTGATGGTGTGCAACTATGAGGTGACTATGGGCATAGGATACAAGTGCAAGGAGATAACGCTGAACAGGACACTAGTTAGAGTGTTGTGCACAGCTCTGGGCACCACACTATCTGAAGGATGTGGACACATTGGAAAGAATGCAGAAGGAGTTTACAAGAATGGTTCCAGGGATGATGAACTTTAGTTATGTAGATGGGGGACGTTGGGACTGTTTTCCTTGGAGAGAAGAAGGCCAGGAGGAGATTTGATGAGAAATGTTCAACGCCATGAGGGGGCTGGACAGAGTAGGTAGGGAGATATTGTTCCAGCTTGTAAAAGGATCATAAAGGACGCAGACTTAAAATGTAGAAAGGAGCAAATGTGAACGAGTGGTTCAGGTCTGGACTGCACTTCCTGGAGGTGTGGTGCAAGCTGGTTCAATGAAAATGTTCAAGAGGACATTAGACGGTTACTTGAATAGGAACAATGTGCAGGGTTACGGGGAAAAGGCAGGGGGATGGCACTGAGTTATGATGCTCTCCGGAGTGCCTGGGATCCTGGGCTTTATATATAGAGGCATAGAGCACAAAGGCAAGGAGGTTGTGATGAACGTTTACAAATACAGTTCCAGCCTTAACAGCAGTATTATGTACAATCCTGGCCACCACTCTTTCAGAAGGTGAAAGCTTTAAAAAAGGTGTGGGAAAGATTTACTGGAATGGTTCCAAGGACAAGAGACTGCAAATCTGTGGAGAAGCCTCGGGCTGCTTTCCTGAGCAGATGGGATAGAAGATTTGATGGAGGTTTTCAAAATCAGGAAGGGTCTGGATAGAGTGGATAGGGAGAAACTGTTCCCATTGGCAAAAGGGATGTGAACCTGTTTTAAAGTGAATAGCAAAAGAACCAACAGTAACATGGGGAAAATCTTATTGATACAGCAAGTGGTTAGGATCGGGAATGCACTATCTGTAGGTGTGGGAGCAGTGTATTCAACCGGGCATTAAAAAGAAGATTGGATCCGCAACTGAAGAGAAAAGAATTGCCGGGCTATGGGGAAAGAGAAGAAGAGGGGGATTTGCTGGGCTGCTCCCGCAGAGAGCCATCATGAACATGATGGGCCAAACAGCCTCCATCTTTATTCACTGTCTTATGATCCTGACCTAGGACACTGAGGTTGTGTTGCACTATTAGATGGAAGTGCTAATCTATCCCCTCAGGTGAAAGGGAAAGATCCCACATGCTTCCTCTAATACAACAGTGGCTACACTCCCAAAGCACTTCATTGCTGAATTGTCCTGAAGTCATGGAAGGTGCTATATAAATGCAAGTATTTATTTTTGTACGCAGTTGAACAGGCTATTGACTTTTGCCATTAAGGTGGACACATTATGAGTGATCTTGCGGGCAAGGTACTGAAGTCAGCTGATATCCTGGCACAGACATGAGACAGCATCTTCAAAGCATGGATGAAAGTCAACGGGAAAAACAATTGTTTCTTCAGGTCATCCTGTCACTGGGAAGAGAGGGAGAAAACACAGCCGGTAAGTGCAAACCAGGTTAATCCCATTCCAACTGAAAATCACTCTTATACATACTCCTGGGTCACCTCATTTACTGGCAGTTGGTGATGCAGCAGGCTGACATCACCGCTTTCCCAGCACCTTCTGATAACTGCTCACGGCGATCGCTGGTGAATAATTATGACAGGGTCAGCCCATGCACAGGACTGTACAATTCAATAAGAGCTCTCACTCAGGCGCGATCGCTATTCGTGCCATGACAGCTGAAGCAAAAACACTGCCAGGAATCTAAACTGGGACCAGAAAATTCCGGAAAACACTCCACTTCCCCCTTCAGCTCATTAGCTGCTGGAGACCTTAGGGGCAATTCTCCCATCTCCCTCCTGCCACCACAGGCATTGTATTGAGCAGGGGATGGACCACACAAAGGTCCATTGACTTTGGGTGGGATTCTCTGGTTTTGGGGCGAGCGCGGCCCAATGATCCTAACCCAATCCCTGTCTTTCTTACCCCTAGACTTGACAAATCCAACACAATCTTAGCAAGCCTCTTACCTTCCACCTTCTGTGAACTTGAGCTCAGTCAATGTTCTGTTACTGTTCTGTTTTATCAACTCTTCTTCTAACTAACACATTGGGTCAAAATGTTACGTGATTTCAAGAAGAAATTAGATATAACTCTTGGGGCTAAAGGGATCAAGGTGTATGCGGGGGAAGGCAGAATCAGGATATTGAATTTGATGATCAGCCATGATCATAATGAATGGCGGAGCAGGCTCGGAGGGCTGAATGGCCTACTCCTGTTTCCAGTTTCTATGTTTTTATTGCTGACCTTTGTTGAGTAACATTTCAGTTTTGAAATTCACATTTTTTTTACAATCGCTCCAAGGTCCAGCCTCTCCCTTTGTCTGCAACCTCCCCCAGCTCTTGGATCCTGTGCAATATCTGCATTCCTCAATTCCAACCCCTTAAGCATTCCACCACTGGCAACTGTGCCTTCAGCTGCTGAGGCCTGATTTCTCCCTCTGACCTACTCTACTCTCTGGCCATTTTTAAGATGCTCCTTACGACCTACTTCTTCGATAAAGCTTTCTGCCATTCCCCATAATAGCTGAATGGTTAATGGCTCAGTGCGTAATTTTATTTGATAATGCCCCTGTGAAGCACTACATTAAAGGAACTAGATAAATGCAGGTTGTTGGTATGCCTTTGGAGAGTGGAACAAAGTTAGCATTGCATTGGCAAGTTTATTTGACTTGAGACATTAATTCTGTCTCTCTCCACATTACCTGTGTCATTGTAGTCCCAACATTATCACAATTACAAATTCCATTTGAAAGAAGTTCAATGCTTATGTCTTATTGTTTATTTCCAACAGTAAGGATAGGCAATAACACCTCCTCCATGATCACCCTCAACACCAGTGCCCCACAAGACGGCGTTCTCAGCCCCCTACTATACTCCTTATATACCTATGACTGTGTGGCCACATTCCACTCCAACATGTTTTTCAAGTTTACTAATGACACCACCGTTCTGGGTCGGATCTCAAACAATGATGAGACAGAGTACAGGAATGAGATACTGTCTGGTGAACTGGTACGATGACAATAATCTCTCCCTCAACGTCAACAAAACAAAGGAGATTGTCATTGACTTCAGGAAGCGTAGAGGAGAACATGCCCCTGTCTACGTCAATGGGGAAGAAGTAGAAATGGTCGAGAGCTTCAAGTTTTTAGGTGTCCAGATCACCAGTAAATGTCCTCGTTCCCCCCATGCTGATACTATAGTTAAGAAAGCCCACCAACTCCTCTACTTTCTCAGAAGACTAAGGAAATTTGGCATGTCAACTATGACTCTCACTAACTTTTACGGAGTACCATAGAAAGCGTTCTTTCTGGTTGAATCGCAGCTTGGTATGGCTCCTGCTCTGCCCAAGACCCCAAGGAACTACAAAAGGTTGTGAATGTAGCCCAATTCATCACGCAAACCAGCCTCCCATCCATTGACTCTGACTACATGTCCTGCTGCCTCGGCAAAGCAGCCAGCATAATTAAAGACCCCACGCACCCTGGACATTCTCTCTTCCACCTTCTTCCGTCGGGAAAAAGATACAAAAGTCTGAGGTCACGTACCAACCGACTCAAGAACAGCTTCTTCCCTGCTGCCAGCAGACTTTTGAATGGACCTATCTTGCATTAAGTTGATCTTTCTCTACACCCTAGCTATGGCTGTAACACTACATTCTGCACTCTTTCCTTTCCTTCTCCATGAACGGTATGCTTTGTCTGTGTAGCGCGCAAGAAACAATACTTTTCACTGTATCCAAATACATATGACAATAATAATTCAGATCAAATCAAACAGGATTTCTTCCAAGTTCTTCACATAGTTTCCCTCTCTTGTTGAAGGTGCAAACTCGTACTGGGCCACATTGCTCCCAGTGTTAGCTGTTAGTGGGAATGTACTGGGCCACATTGCTCCCAGTGTTAGCTGTTAGCTAGTCTCCCTGACATGTCGGGCAATTCAGCATGTCCAATCCACCTAACCTGGAGGAAACCCACACAGACACGGGGAGAATGTGCAAACCCCACACAGACAGTGACCCAAACCGGGAATCGAACCTGGGTCCCTGATGCTGTGAGGCAGCAGTGCTGACCACTGTGCCACCGTGCTGCCCACGGTCCTCCACTAAGTAATAGAATGTGCAGGTTCATTGAAAAGCTTATCCAAAACAAGTATACTTTAGTTCATAGAGTGTCTTTTATTTGCATTTCAGACAAAGCCATCTAAATCAAATCTATATCTGTCCCGTAGTCGAGGCTATTTGTTTGCCTCACAGCCCACTGATTACACATCACAGCTGCTTATCAGAACTTGGTGCCATTATAAAGAGAGAAAGAAAGTCAAGAGGAAATGAACATTTGTCGTATCGTGTATTGAGGGGCAATGGGCAATGAGGATGGCACCATAACAAAGACAGCAAAATAGAAAGCAATCTCTTCAGTTTTTAATCCGTCAGTTTCCCCCCATCTCCTGAGGATCTGACAGGTGCGTCTATGTAAGTGAGCGAGTGAATGTGAGTGAGTATATGAGTGTGTGTCTCTTGCGTGAGTGATCGAGTGTGGGCGAGTGAGTGAAGGTGAATGTAATGACTTGCATGGAGAATTCCTGATTGACTTCCCTGTCGGACTCATAGAATATGAGCTCCCTGGTGATTGGTCATCCCTTGCCAGGTTGAACTCTGGTAATACCGAGCCTTTTATAAAACAGACCCCTGAGTGGGTCCATTATCGCATTGTCTCAGTTGGGACCTTCTTGTGTTCACCAAGAGCTTGTGGATTTGCTTTACTTTATTTTGTGTAATAAAGTACCATTTTGTTACAGCTGACTCCTGGGGTTATTATAGTGAGTATGAGTTTAATAGCAAGTGAATTATAGTCACTAAGTGAGAGGACGTTGCCAGGACTTGAGAAGCTGAGTTACAGAGAGAAATTGAATAGGTTAGGACTTTATTCCCTGGAGTGTAGAAGAATGAGGGGAGATTTGATAGAGGTGTATAAGATTTTGCTGGGTATAGATACAGTGAATGCAAGCAGGCTTCTTCCACTCAGGCTGGGGGAGAAAAAAAACCAGAGGGCATGGGTTAAGGGTGAAAGGAGAAAAGTTTAAGGGGAATATTAGGGGGGCCTTCTTCACGCAGAGAGTGATGGGAGTGTGGAATGAGCTGCCGGATAAAGTGGTAAATGCGGGGTCACTTTTAACATTTAAGAAAAACTTGGATGGGTCCATGTATGAGAGGGGTGTGGAGGGATATGGTCCAAGTGAAGGTCAGTGGGACTAGGCAAAAAATGGTTCGGCACAGACAAGAAGGGCCAAAAGGCCTGTTTCTGAGCTGTAATTTTCTATGGTTCTATGGGTGTAATGAGTGTAAGAGTGAGTGAGAGAATGAGTGTGTGTATGAGTGCTGATAAGAATGAGTATACAATCGAGGGTGAGTGTGTGAGAGCAATATCATACAATCATCAAATTACGCAGCACAGGAGGAGACCTATTGGCCATTGTGTCTATGCCAGGCCTCTGCAAGAGCGACTCACCTCATGCCAACCCCATCTTTCCCCTGTAGCCCTGTAATTTGTTACTCTTCTGATTCTCTGCTGAAAACCACAGTTGAATCTGCCTCCACCAGACTCTCAGGGGGAGGGGCGGCACGGTGGCACAGTGGTTAGCACTGCTGCCTCACAGCACCAGGGACCCAGGTTTGATTCCCAGCTTGGGTCACTGTCTGTCTGCACGTTCTCCCCATATCTGCATGGGTTTCCTCCAGGAGGTCCAGTTTCCTCCCACAGTCTGAAAGACATGCTGGTTAGATGCATTGGCCGTGCTAAGTTCTCCCTCAGTGTACCCGAACAAGCGCCAGAGGGATTTTCACAGTAACTTCATTCAAGTGTTAAATGTAAGCCTACTTGTGACACTAATAAATAAACTTTTATCTTTATATTCCGG
Source organism: Carcharhinus amblyrhynchos (assembly GCF_965287045.1). Lineage (NCBI taxonomy): Eukaryota > Metazoa > Chordata > Chondrichthyes > Carcharhiniformes > Carcharhinidae > Carcharhinus > Carcharhinus amblyrhynchos. The sequence goes on along the minus strand of NC_137342.1, from coordinate 41,840,040 downwards.
GTCCTAAACACTTGTTCCATAAAATAGATGTTCCTCATGTTGTCATTCTTGGAACCTCACTTTAAACCAGTGTCCTTTTGTTCATGACCCTTCCACCAATGGAACAGCCTCTCTCTATCTACATTGTCCAGACACTTCATCATTCTGAACAAATCCATGAATAGGATGGAGATAGAAGGATTTGGGCCCTGGGAGGGTGGGGGGGGGTTTTAGTTCAGACGGGCAGCATATTTGGTGCAGGCTTGGAGGGTTGAAGGGCCTGTTCCTGTGCTATAAAGTTCTTTGTCTTTCTTTCTTTGTATCTCTATTAAGTTTCCTCTTGTATTTGTAAAGGAGCTTCTTCAGTTTATCCATGGATTTGTGAATGTTTTCCCACTTGAACTGAGTAATTTCACCAAGATAAACTTTCTATTTGCCTAAGCAGATGAAATTCCTGATTATTATTTCAAGCTTATTTATTATTTATCAATGTCACAATAACACTGCAATGAAGTTACTGTGAAAATCCCCTAATTGCCACTCTCCGGCATCTGTTTGGTTGCACTGAAGGAGAATTTAGCGTGGCCAATGCACCTAACCAGCACATCTTTTGGACTGTAGGAGGAAATCGGAGCACCCGGAGGAAACCCACACAGACATGGGGAGAATGTACAGACTTCACACAGTCAGTGACCCAAGCTGGGAATCGATCCCAGCTCCCTGGTGCTGTGAGGCAGCAGTGCTGACCACTGGGCCAAAATGCCACGCCACAGCCGGCATCTGTTTGGGTCAATGCAGCTAACCAGCACATCTTTCAGACTGTGAGAGGAAACCAGAACACCTGGAGGAAACCCAGGCAAACACAGGGAGAACGTGCAGATTCCACACAGGGCAGTGACCCACGGTTGGAACTGAGCCCAGGTCCCTGACTCTGTGGGGCAGCAGCGCTAACCACTGGGCCACCGTGCCGCCCTAATATATGATGCCAATGGGCAGTTTTATGTTATTAGAAACTAGTAGAAATTTAACAGATGCAGCCCAGCAGTGTAAATGTATCTCAGCTGGAGAAACATATCACAAAATAGCTTTATCAACAGTTTTGTGTTGTGATATGCCCACAAGAGACAGAAGCTGTGAATCCGAGCTCCTGTGTTTAAATGTTTTTAGGCAACATGAGGAGCAGATTTGAGCTGAACCACTGCTGAATATATACGTGGAGGATGTGGTCTTGTGTGTTCATGTTTTCTGGATGTCCGTGAAGGGGGTTGGATGATGAGCTCGCTGGCTAACAGCAACGCACTTCCTGAATAGGAAGCACTTTGTATCACAATTGTACATTGAGGCAAAGACGGATATTTTAAAAATAACAGGCATTAGATATAGTAGAAAACGCAATGCCTGTAACTGCTGGGACGGTATTGGTTACAGAGTGTGTTGGTTAAGGAAGTCTGTGTCACCTTCTGTATTGTTAACTGCAAGTCTTTATTAATGACTTGTAACTTAAAGGGTACAGGCAAGGAGATCTCACCATGTCTTAACATCACTGCGTCCAATACTATACGGACTAGGTTAGGGCTGGAATCTTACCACTGTTTGTGCAGATGGGATTTTCCCATCCCGCCGCAATGAATGGAGACTTGGCTGGCTGCCAAATTCCCTGAGCTCGCTGTAGTGGGAGAGTGGCACAGACTGCCAGTAAGATCACGCCCTAGGTCTGTGTCATGTGCCTTCTTATGTGGGCTGTCCCACATTAACCCTGTATGTCCCAGATTGTTACGCTACAGTAATTAGTTCCAATAGTGAACATTAATAGCTTGATAAACATTCAACATGTATCAGTTAATTTAACTCTCATGCCTGCTTGAGTTACTCAGGCTTGATGCAGTGTAATAGAAAATATTGGAAATAGGAGCAGGAGGAGGCCATTTGGCCCTGCTCACTGGACCAATGGTGTTCCAACCACAGAAGAACTTTATTGTATATATGTGGCTTACCATCAGATTTTGTTTGGTGATGCTCTGTCGAATCCCTACAGTACAGAAGGAGGCCATTCAGCCCATTGAGTCTGTACTGACTGCAACCCCATCCAGACCCTATACCCGCAATCCCGCACTTATCCTGCTAATTCCCTGGACACCAGGGTCAATTTTAGCACGTCCAATCAACCTAACCTGCATATCTCCTATGAAGTGCTACATAAAAGGCAGTACATAAATGCAACTTTGTTGTTGTGGTATAACATTCTGGCACTCCTTCATCAACTGTTCTTGCCAATTTCGTGTTGGTCCCTGTTGATTTCGGGTCAAATTTTGTGCTTCAGGAGACCATGCAGATTAGGGGTTGATTGAGATGTTGAAAAACAAATCTGCTACTCTATCTATGAAAAGCACTCACAAATGTTGATAAGCCCACAGCCGCTTGTTTAGTTAGTTGGTAAATTTTGAATGAGATGCCAGAAACATCAGCAACTTGGACAGTATGATATCTTATTACAAACACTTAATGGGGGTGATTCTCCTAGCCCGCTACGCTGCTCTCTACAGGGCTCCAGCGATCTCTGCGTGTCTCTGCCAGCCAGATTTCCAGTCTCATCAGCTCCATGCCAGAAAGCGACGTGGAGCTGAATAAATTATGCAAAACAGTATTTGAATATAATTTACATCTGCTTAGTGGGCTCAGGACTGAAGTCTCAGGGCCCAGTAGCATCTCCACCCAGCCAGAGTGTTTTGCTCCAGTGGGATTTACGACAGTTCCCCACGAGCTGGGAACTTGTGGTCCCACCCCGCTGAGTGCAGGGGGATCATGGAAGCACCCCCCACCTCTGTGGAGAGAGAAACAGATTGGATGTTTTGTGTCCGTATGATTTTTCTTTGATAAGTGAAAAAACACCGGCTTCCTCCAAATGCCTTGCTTCTGTTGTCCAGCTTAGTGGGATAACACAACCTTATTCTTCTCTTATTAATCCTATCATGACCTGGGTATCTCCAGCACTGACTTCGACACTCAGTTGTGGAGAATTTAACTGCAGATTAAGCGGTTTCCCAGTTTAAATCAGAGTGCCTCCTCCAAAGTGTTAAGTTGCACATGTCAGTTAGTAGCACTCTTACCCGCTAGAGATCTGAGCACAAATTCTAGGCAGATGTCCCAGTGCAGTACTGAGGGAATGCTGTACTGTTGGAGGTGCTGTCTTTTGGTGGTGATGGAATACCAAGGCACCACTTGCCCTCTCAGGTGAAAATTAAAAATCCATGGCACTGTTCAGAAGAAGATCTCAGAAGTTATGCCCAGTGTCCTTGCCAATATTGTCTCAGTCAATATTATCAAACTGCTCCTTACCACATTGCCATTTCTGAGAGCTTGCTGTGCATAAATTGGTTTCTGTATTTCCTTACACTTCGTTGTACTTTACCGGCTGCAACATACTTTGGGATGTCCTAAGGTCATGAAAGACACGGTACGAACACAACTCGTTCTGTCTTTTACTTCTGTAGTGCTACCTCTGAGGCCTCCAAGTATTAATCCTGACAACAATCCCATCTAGGCCCTATCCCTGTAACCCCAAGTATTTACCCTACTAATCTCCCTGACACTAAGGGGCAACTTGGAATGGCCAAGTTTGTACATGGGATTTAATGGGATTGAGGGTTATAGATAGGCCTAGTAGGTAGGGATATGATCAGCGCAACTTATGGGCCGAAGGGCCTGTTAGTGCTGTAGTATTCTATGTTCTATGTTCAATCCATCTAACCCACACATCCTTGGACTATGGGAGGAAACTCTGAATGTCAACAAGGTTGCTCCCAATTGTTCCAAAGTGCTCCAAACATTTATGATACCAAATGAACCTGTTGGACTTTTGCTTGGTGTTGTGAGAGAATGTACAAACTCCACACAGATATGACCTGAGGCTGAAATTGAATCCGAGTTCCTGGCACTGTGAGGCAGCAGTACGAACCACCATGTTGCTGGGCCGCCCCAGTTATGTTGCAGTGAAGTACCCTGGGATATTTCTCTGCATTAAAGGTGCTATGGAAATATGCATTTTTACTGTAGGTTTTGTATTGGGAGAAAAGAGTTTTTTTTATAAGATCCTACTTCCGGATACAAGTGTTAGATTAACTAGCAAGGGATAGTTGGGAAAAATAACTGCATTAGAAAACTATGGGTGGAATTCTGTGGCCATGTGTTCCCCAAGATTGGAAATTCTCACCTGAACTCAATGAACCTTTGAATGACCCGCCAAATTTCCTGTCCCACCTGCTGTGGTTCCCGCCCTGACGAAGCGTCCTCTCAAAACTAGGGAAAAAGCCAAAAGAAGAAAACAAAATACAAGTCTAATTAAATAATTGAGAGCAACAGATCCAAATAAGATGTTCATAGAACGCTACAGTGCAGAAAGAGGCCCTTCAAGTCTGCACCAAACACAATCCCACCCAGGCCCTACCCCCATATCCCTACTAATCCCTCTAACCTACACATCCCTGGACACTAAGGAGCAATTTCTTAGCATGGCCAACCAACCTAACCCACACATCTTTGGACTGTGGGAGGAAACCCACGCAGACACGAGGAGAACATGCAAAGTCCACACAGACAGTGACCTGAGTCAGGAATCGAACCCAGGACCCTACAGCTATGAAGCAGTAGTGCTAACCACTGTACTACCGTGCTGCCCACATGTTCCATTTGTAAAAGTTTTTGTTTTAGATTCGGTAAAGTTCAATATAGCGACCCACATGCTTAATTAATTAGAAATTGATACATAATTAGGAACTAATGAATAATTTCATTATACAATGCAAAAAGAGAGAGAGAGTAGTGTAAGGGTGTTACAATAGCCTACACTTGTTCTTATTAACATTCATTGTAACCCACCTCATTTTATTTTACACCTATCCAACTGTCTGTCTTGGCAGATTTCATTTTAAAACAATTATACAATAACGCTTAAGTAAAACATTGTGGATGCTGGGAATCTGAGATAAAAATAGGAGATGTTGGAAATACTCAGCAGGTCTGGCAGCATCTGTGGAGAGAGAAACAGGTGGAATTTTCTTGTCCCGTCCACCACAGGAATCTCCGCGGGCGGGACAGGAAATTTGGTGGATCATTTAATGGAAAATTCCTCCCAGAATTAACACAGGCCTGTTTGCCTAAAAGGCTGGGCTGGAAGTGTGTAAGTATGTCGCAGTTGCCATTTTGTAATCAGAACAGAGTGCATAGAGCTCAAAAATATGATTTGATTTTATTTGATTTATTATTGTCACATGTATTAGGATACAGTGAAAAGTATTGTTTCTTGCGTGCTATAAAGACAAATTCATACAGAAGGAAAGGAGAGAGTGCAGAATGTAGTATTATAGTCATAGCTAGGGTATAGAGAAAGATCAACTTAATGTGAGGTAAGTCCATTCAAAAGTCTGATGGCAGCAGGGAAGAAACTGTTCTTGAGTCGGTTGGTACATGACCTCAGACTTTTGTATCGTTTTCCAGACGGAAGAAGATGGAAGAGAGAATGTCCGGGGTGCATGGCGTCCTTGATTATGCTGGCTGTTTCTCCAAGGCAGCAGGAATTGTAGACAGAGTCAATGAATGGGAGGCTGTGTTGTGTAATGGAGTGAGCTTTGTTCACAACCCTTTGTGGTTTTTTGCGGTCTTGGGCAGAGCAGGAGCCCCATCAAGCTATGCTACAACCTGAAAAGATGCTTTCTGTGGAGCATCTGTAAATGTTAGTGAGAGTCTTGGCTGACATGCCAAATTTCCTTAGTCTTCTGAGAAAGTAGAAGCGTTGGTAGGCTTTCTTAACTGTAACGTTGGCATGAGGGACCAAGGCAGATTGTTGGTGATGTGGACACCCAGAAACCTGAAGCTCTCAACCACTTCCACTTCGTCCCCGTTGATGTAGGCAGGGGCATGTCCTTCACTACGGTACCTGAAGTCTATGACTATCTCCTTTGTTTTGTTGACACTGAACACAGTAAGAAGTCTCACAACACCAGGTGAAAGCCCAGCAGGTTCATCTGGTATCACAAAAGTTTGGAGCGCTTTGGAACAATTTGGAGCGATGTCAACCTTGTTGACATTCAGGGAGAGATTATTGTCGTTGCATCAGTTCACCAGATTCTCTATCTCTTTCCTGTACTCTGTCTCATCATTGTTTGAGATCCGATCCACTACAAAGAACAACACAGCATGGGAAACAGGCCCTTCAGCCCAACGAGCCCGTGCCACCATTTTAACGTTTTAACATTATGAGTCCCCTCTCCACCCACTATGGAGGTGTCATCAGCAAACTTGAAAATCGAGTTGGAGGGGAATTTGGCCACACAGTCATAGGTGTATAAGGAGTATAGTAGGGGGCTGAGAACACAGCCTTGTGGGGCAACGGTGTTGAGGATGATCTTGGAGGAGATGTTGTTGCCTATCCTTACTGATTGTGGGTTAGGAAGTTCATGATTCAGTCGCAGAGGGAGGAGCTGAGCCCCAGGCCAGAGTTTGGAGATGAGTTTTGTAGGAATAATGGGCATTGCAGAGTCAAATATTAAGGCTAAGGGATTTATCATTGCAGAAACCACTTGTGTAAACTCACCATGAAGGAATAGGAAGGCCTGCATTTATATAGCACCTTTCAGACCCTCAGGTTGTTGCAAAGTGCCTTAACAATCAGTGGAGTACTCTTGAAGTGTAGTTATCATTGCAATGCACGAAAGGGTTTTGATATCACATCTCCTCCTCCCCCTGCCTTCCCCATTTACTGTTGACAGTTTGTTGCTTCCTGCCAATTTCCTTGCATTTTACTTTGTTATGTACTGAGAATTTGTTTCTGGTTGCAGTGAACTCTATTTTTTTTTCGCATTTCACTGGAACTCACCACTCCAAAGTTCTAGCCAAGCCTCCGCCCCTCTTCTGAAAGCATTGATACCTCCCCTGGAGTACAGTTCACAGGAACTGGGCGATCTCTGGCACCTCACACAATTTGGCATTACTTGGGTGTGAGCCTCTGCATTGAGTGCTGGCTGGGTCCCTGACCACGGAAGGCATCACAGACAAGCCTGATCATATTCTTATCCAGTACGTGGTCCTCCAGGAGGGTTCACTATAACAGGAGTAATGTTTTCTTTCGCGGGAAATGAGCATCACTGGCTGGGCCAGCATGTGTGGCCCACTCCTAACTGCCCTTGAGAAAGTGGTGGTGAGTCGCCTTGTTGAACCGCTGCAGTCCCTGTACTGCACGAACATCCACAGTGTTGTTTATCTTCTCTAATACAATTGTCCTTAAACTGATCATCTTTCAAAACTAAGGGGGAGGTCAGACAACAACCATAAAGAAAGGCAGCCTGGCAGTATACTAATGCCAGTGGGAGGATATGGAAGTGGATGGGAGAACTTGGACATGGCATGTTTTTATGAAATAGTTTTGAATGCACAAGGAATATGACTGCAATCACTAACCAATAAAGTTGTCAAATGCAGCAAAAACAAATTCAGTCCCACAGCCAGTTGGCACGTTCCTCACCTCCTTGAGTGGCAGGAATTCTCATTTCTCGTTCCTCAAGCTCCTAGTGAGTTTTGCCAGCAGGGATTCTATAAAAATTACAATTGCTCAGTCTGACCTTGATGCTAATGGCTTCTGTGCACGGCCTAATTGCATGCCGATATCTCAAACTTCAGCTTGCCACCTTTTAATGGCACAGCGGTTAGCGCTGATGCCCCACGGCGCCAGGTTCAGCCCGGCCTTGGGTCACTGTTCTCTCTGTGTCTGCGTCTGTTTCCTTCGGGTGCTCCGGTTTCCTCCTCCAGTCCAAAAGACGTGCTGATGAGGTGCATGCTGAATTCTCCCAAACAGGCACCGGAATGTGATGACGAGGGAATGTTCGATTTTCACAGTGACTTCATCGCAGTGTTAATGTAAGCCTACTTATGGCACTGATAAATAAACTTTCAACTTTAAAAAACTTTAATGCACATGTTGTTGTTTACAGGATGTGCAGGCTCACAGAGTAAGGCACTTGGGCTGATTTCTTGGAATTTTGTGGTCCCCTTGGCAGGTGGCTTGTGCCACTGGTTGTTCTGTGTTTTATAACGTCTTTCCCCCTTCCCACAAAGCAGCGTTTTACAGAATAGAAAGGAAGCACACCACAAAATTGTGGAGGAGATTGCGGATTATTCTGTGCCTTTCTTTCCAACTACTAGTCAGTCCCTCGCTGCTGCACAACTTCCCAGCTGAAGTTTTCAAGTTATTAATGGAAAGCGGTGGGACAGTTGGCAAAAAAAAGTATTCCAGCTGGCTGCGAGTCTAGGATGAAGTCTAGGAGATAGCCTACAAGTTAGAATTAGATCTTTCAGGAGCGGAAATCTTTCAACATGTAAAGGGTTTGGAACTCTTGTGCAAATGGCAATCGATGTGAGATCAATTCATCTCCTAAAGCTGGGATTGGTAGATTTTATGTTAACTAAGGAACATGGCACAAAGACAAGTGAAGGGAATTGGGTTGAAGATCAGCCATGATCTCACTGAGATGATAGAAATGTGTGCACTGTGAGTGAGGGGAGCAGAAATTATGAATGTAAGATTTAGAAACATACAAAGAAACTAGAAGCAGGAATAGGCCATTTGGCCCTTTGAGTCGACTCTGCCATTTATTATAAACATGGCTGATCATCAAATTCAATATCCTGATTCCGCCTTCCTCTCCACGTCCCTTGAACCCTTTAGCCCCAAGAGCCATATTTAATTCCTTCTTGAAATCACACAACGTTTTGGGCTACTTTCTGTGGTAGTGAATTTTACAGATTCCCCATTCTCTGGTGAAGAAATTTCTCCTCACCTCAGTCCTGAAATGTTTACCCCTCATCCGCAAACCATGACTCCCAGTTCTGGACTCGCCCACCGTCAGGAACATTCTTTCTGAATCTACCCTGTCTAATCCTGTTAGAATTTTACAAATTTCTATGAAATCCCCTCTCACTCTTTTAAACTCCAGTCAATATAATCTGAACTGATTTATTCTCTTCTCATATGACAGACCTGTCAGCCCAGGAATCAGTCTGATAAACCTTCACTGTACTTCCTATGTAGCAAGGACATCCTTCTCCAGATATGGGCACCAAAATTGCACGCATGCTCCAGATGTGTCCTCCCTATACAATTGCAAAAAAAAATCCTATTCCTATAGTCAAATCTTCTCACTATGAAGGCCAATATACTATTTACCTTCTTTACTGCCTGCTGTACCCACACACTTACTTTCAGCAACTGAGGAATGTGGACAGCAAGGCCTTGCTGAGTGTCCACCTTTTTCAATTTATGTCTATTCAAGTAATAATCTGCTTTCCTATTTTGGCGACCGAAGTTGATAACGTCACATTTATCCACATTATACCATATCTGCCATGCATATGCCCACTCAATCATCCTGTCCAAATCATCCTGAAACATCTCTGCATCCTCCCCACAGCTCACCCTCCCACCCAACTTTATATCTTCTGCAAATTTGGAAGCAAAACATTTAATTACCTAGCTTGGTTTAGGTCCAAAGGTGAAACCTTAAGGTAATAATCAGAAGATTTTTTCCAGTCAATCACTAGGGGGCACAGGATTAAGGTGTGAGGGGCAAGATTTAAAGGAGACGTACGAGGCGAGTTTTTAACACAGAGGTGGTGGGTACCTGGAACTCGCTGCCGGGGGAGGTTGTGGAAGCAGATACGATAGTGAGATTTAAGGGGCGTCCGGACAAATACATGAATAGGATGGGAATAGAGGGAAATGGTCCCCGGAAGGATAGGGGGTTTTAGTTCAGTCGGGCAGCATGGTTGGTGCAGGCTTGGAGGGCCGAAGGGCCTGTTCCTGTGCTGTAATTTTCTTTGTCCTTTGAAAAAGATCGTTAAGTCAGGAATGCGACAAGCGGGGAGGTGGTGGCCTAGTGATATTATCGCTAGACTATTAATCCAGAACTCAGCCAATGTTCTGGGAAGCCAGGTTCAAATCCTGCCATGGCAGATGGTGGAATTTGAATGCAATAAAAAAAATCTGGAATTAAGGATCTATTGATTACCATGAAACCACTGGTGAATGTTGAAAAAGCCCATCTCATTCACTAATGTCCTTCAGGTAAGAAAATCTGCCATATTTCCCTGGTCTGGCCTACATGTGGCTCCAGAGCCACAGCAATGTGGTTGAGTCTCAACTGCCCTGAGCAATAAATGCTGTCCCAGCCAGTGACACCCATGTCCCATGACTGAATTTAAAACAAAAGAATAACTAGTCCCTATGGTCTATCCTTCCTTCAACTGGATGATCTCACAGCCTGTCCTTGGCAAGGTTCAAACTGGGAGCTGAATGGAAAAGTTTATTTATCAGTATCACAAGTACGCTTACATTAACACTGCAATGAGGTTAATATGAAAATCCCCTAGTCACCACATCCTGGCACCTGCTCAGGTACACTGAGGGGGGAATTTATCATGGCTAATGCACCTAATCAGCATGTCTTCCAGACTGTAGGAGGAAGCCGGAGCATCTGAAGGAAACCCACACAGACACGGGTAAAATGCGCAGAATCTGCACAGACAGTGACCAAGCCAGGAATCAAACCCCGGTCCCTGGTGCTGTGACACAGCAATGCTAACCACTGTGTTACAGTGTCACCCAGGAACTGCACTGTTTTCAACGAACAAAGTCAGAAGTCTCACAACATCACATTACAGCTTCTTTTGTTAAATGTAGTCTTCCACGGGGTGTGGAAATCACTAAGTGATTTATTGCCTGTCTCTAATTGCCCTTGAGAAGGTGATAGTGAACTGCCTTCTTGGACCATTGCAACACATGTGGTGTGGCAGGAGGGGAGCTCTAGGATTCTGACTGAGTGACAGTGAAAGAGCAGTGATCTCATTGCAACTCAGGATGGCGTGTAGCTTGGAATGGAACTGGGTGGTGGAGTTCCGATGCATCTACTGCCCTTGTCCTTAGCCCTGGCTCTTCTAAAGATTGGATCAATGTTTTTCTCTCCGTCAATGGTTCATCATTCATAGAAAAGAGACTATCAATGATTGCTATTCTGACTTGTCAAAAATGCACAGGATAATCTTTTTTTTTAGTGTAAAGATGATTAAATTCTAACTGAGAGCATTTCATTATAAATTGGAATGCATTGCCACAAAAGGGAGTGGAAACTGATTCAAATGAGATAGAATCTTGGAAGAAACTTTATGCAGGGCGTTGGGGAAAGAGGACTGAAGTGATTCTACTCGGATAGCTCTTTCAAAGAGCTGACATAGACATGGTGGGCTGCAAACCTCCTTTTGTGCTGTGCATTTCCACGATTATAACAGAATTTTGAAACCCAGGCTGTCCTATTTTTGGTCACGTATTCACTTGTTTATAGTCGTGTTGCGGTTATAGCTCTGTGTTGGCAACCCAGAGGTTGTGAGGTTCAAATTGTTGTGATGAAGTTGTGGGCTGGGCAAACCCACAGATCAGTGGTTACAGACTGATTTGGTGCAACATAAAAACAGAAATATTCAGCAGGCCAGGCAGCATTTGTGGAAAGGGAAACAGAAACAATTGTCAGAATTTTGCCACCTTGTCTGCCCGAGGCTTGTAAGGTCCCACCCGAGTCCAGTGGAGAATGCCGTTCTGCGAGCCTCTCCCGCCCCAATTCCGATGCGGGTGTGCCAGTAAAATTCCGGCAAATGTTTTAGGTCAATGACCTTGGGATGGATCCTCCAACTTCCGTGCCGTGTGTTGCCTGGCAGCAGGAAGCAGTGCACAGTTTGCCAATGGCTGCATCTTGTGTTCCTGCCTCTGTCAATGGGATTTGCCATCGATTCCACCCCATGCCACCAGGAAACCCATGACAGGGGTGTGGTTCCAGTGAAACCAAAGGTTCCAGCCACCGTTGAATTCCAACCCGGAGAGGGAACAGAAGAATGCTAAAGGTGGGAAAGGTTTTAAGAGAGAGGCAGGGAAAAGAGGGAGCAGAAAAATCTGGAACATAGAATCAGATTTCAGCAGCACGGTGGCACAGTGGTTAGCACTGCTGCCTCACAGTGCCAGAGACTCGGGTTTGATTTCTGGATTGGGTGACTGCCTGTGTGGAATCTGCACATTCTCCTCATGTCTGCGTGGGTTTCCTCTGGATGCTCTGGTTTCCTCCAACAGTCCGAAAGACATGCTGGTTAAATGCGTTGGCCATGCTAAATTCTCCCTCTGTTTACCCGAACAGGCGCTGGAGTGTGGCGATCTGAGGATTTTCACAGTAACTTCACTGCAGTGTTAAGGTAAGTCTACTTGTGACACAAATGAATAAACTTTAAAAAATAAAGTTAATCTTAGATATTTGTTGTATTATTGGGCCATAAATTGGCCACATGCTATCCAAAGCAACCTGATGCCATTGAGATTGAAATGACCTCCCTGTTTTACACAGGCATTAGACTGGATAGGGAAGCGTATGTCATATTGATTTTCCCTGGTAAGACCCTGTTTATTGGTCATTCCCTAGTTACCCTGAGAAGGTAGTGGTGAGATTTCTCCTTGAGTATGAGCATGTTTTGTGGTGCTGCTGCCCCCACCCCAACTATGGAGTTAGGTTGGAAATTCCAGGAGGTTGGTCCAGTGATGATGAAGAAACAGTAGCATATTTTAACATGAGGAGTGTGTGTGATTGAAGAGAGGAACATGAGGTGGTGATACTCTTTAATCTTGCTGCAATTGTCATTCTGAGTAGCAGAGGTCACAGGGAAAGAAAGTAACTTGCCAGAGATAAAATATGCCACAGAAACAGTGTGCTGGTAATGATTGGAGTAGATATTAATTGTAACGATCAAGCAAAACACTTTGTCCTAGATGACATTGAGTTGTTGAAGATTATTGCAGCTGCACTCACCCAAGCAAATCTGTGAATTCCAAAGCATTTGTGATTTGAGAGGCTTGAGGGGCTTTGAGAGATCGGGGGGGGGGGTGAACCACACCAAATGCTTGGCATCTGCCCTGCTCTTGTCCCCACAGGGATAGGCATGTCAGGAATGATATCAACCACTGAATCCCTTCACTCTCCATTAACGTCCATCTGGAAATGCCTCTTGGTGCTTACTAAATGCTGCTTCGATATCAAGGGCAGCTCTTCTCACTTGTCCTCAATATTTTATTGATGAGGTGTTCACCTCTCCAAGCTGATTCTTTTGGGCCTGGCCATTTTAAGATCATTTTGGATAACGCCACCAACTCTTCCTGGAGACATTGTTTAACCTTACAAGTATGCTCAATGTCCTGGGGTGCTTGCCAAACTATTTCATTTCATCCAATCAAATTCCTCTATCTACTCCCTTTGTCTTTCCCTTAACTCCTTATCTTCCTCAGACAATTGACCTGTGCTTAGAACCTTTGATGGGTGCCACATGGCTATCCCATGCTCTCATACTCTTTCCAATCTTGTTGCTGCTCTCCAGATATGAACCTTAATATTCAATGAGGATTGAAAACCAACCAAAGAGTTGCCAATCTGTGAAGTGCATTGGAAAGTTTGATAATGTTTAAAGAGTTACATGAATACAGTTACTGTTTTTGTTGATGTTTTGTATATGGGTCAATCATATTGTTCACAGGACCTAACATATGGTTGCTAAATTTGCTGATGACACAAAGGTAGGTCAGAGAGTAAGTTGTGAAGAGGACATGCAGGCTGGAATTCTCCAGTCTCGCAAGCCCTGCTACCGCTGCCAGCAAGAACGGAGAAACTGACACTCAGCCAAATCTCCATTCACAGCAGCGGGACTGGAGAATCCCTGCTGTGGGCGAGGCTGGAGAATTGCGACCAAGGAGTCTGCAGTAGGATATAAATAAATTAAGCGAGCGGGCAAAAAATTGGCAAATAGAGTGTGATGTGGGAAAATGTGAACTTGTCCACTTTGGCACGAAGAATTTGAAAAAACATTTTATTTAATTGGAGAAAGATTTCAGAATTCTGAAGTGCAGAGGGATCAGAGTGTCCTGGTATATGAATAATGAATCACAGAAGGATAGTGTGCAGGTACAGCAAGTGACAAGCAAGGCAAACGAAATGTTGTCACTTATTGCAAGAGGAATGGATTATGAAAGTAGGAGTGAGACCACATCTGGAACACTGTGTTCAATTTTGATATCTTTATTTAAGAAAAAACATAATTGCACTCTAAGCCGTTCAGAGATTCACCCCATGCATGGAAGGGTGGTTATTCTCTGAGGAAATATTGAACAGGTTGCTTCTGTATCCATTAGTGTTTAGAAGAATGAGAGCTGATCTTATTGAGACTTCACTAAGATCCTGAGGGGACTTGACAGGGTGAGTGCTGAAAGGATGTTTCCCCCTGTGGCAGAGACTAGAACAAATTCAAAAATAAGACATCTCCCATTTAAGAGAGATGTGAGGGGAGCATTTTTTCTCTCTGAGGATCGTGAATTTTTGGGGCTCTCTTTCCCGGAGAGTGGTGATGACAGGGTGGTTGAATATTTTTAAGGCTGAATTAGATGGATTCGTGATTGACAAGGGTGTCAAAGGCTAAAGGGGTTAGGAAGGAAAATGGAGTCAAGACCACCATCAGATCAGCCATGGCCTGGTTGAATGGCAGAACAGGTGAGGGATCGAATGGCCTACTGCTGTTCCTAATTTGCATGTTCTTATATTTATTCTCTGCCACCTTCCAGCCAGAATTCAGTAAACTTTATAGATTTGTACAACTGCAATTTGAGATTTTGCCTCAACCAGATGGATTGTAACTAGAAATAGTGGATCAAAAGCATGTGAGATGGCTTGGAATTAAGTTTGGCCCAGCTGTCAACCTTCTCACTGAACTTGTTTCAAACATGTTCTCTTCTGTTGAAGACAGATTTCTCCTGGAGATGAAATTGAAGGGGATTGTGAAACTGTTCTTAGAAACCTCAGCTCCAATCCTGAGTCAAGGCACGAATCAAGGTGACAAGAAAAAAATACCTGGTTCAAAGAGGGCAAAATAGTCAAGCATGTTATCAGGTGTTGGTCTAGAACTCTCTGCCCTCAGAAGGTTGTGAGATTAAACCCAACTCCAGAGGCATGAACACAGGATCCCGGCTAACCCTTCAGTGCAGCCATGTGGCAGTGCCACACTGCCCTCACTGCCCATTGAGGCCCTGCCGTCTTGATTTCTAATAACAAAAACAGAGGAATTCTCCAGTGTTTCGATGAATATATGGGTGGGACTTTCCGGCCTCGCTCGCCCGGAAACTGGAAAATCCCACATGAGGTCAATGGATCTTTCCATGGTCCACCCCTCGTCCACTCCAATTCCTGTGGCAGCGGGGTGTTAACATTTACCCCTCTGTCTCTGTCACCACCAAATTAGATTCTCTGATCATCCATCTCATTGCGGCCTGTGGGATCTTGCTGTGTGCTGTATGGCTACATTTTTGGCAATGTTGGCTTTTTCAAAGTTACTGTGATGCTCAGAGGGCATGAATGGAACCGACCATGGCTCATTGGTCTAGGGATATGATTCTTGCTTTGGGGGTTGCAATTGCAAGAGGTCTCGGTTTCAAATCCCGGACAAGTCTTTTACTTCTTTTGAGGGATATGGTCCCCGGAAGGGTACAGGACTTTAATTCACATGGGCAGCATGGTTGGTGTAGGTTTGGAGGGCTTAAGGGCCTGTTCCTGTGCCGTAATTTTCTTTGGTCTTTGTCCTAAGATCCTTCCTCTTTCACAGGATCTTCAACATCCTGGGAATAGAGGGATACAAATGAATGGTCTAGTTGGGCGCATGAGCAGCGCAGGCTTGGAGGGCCAAAGGGCCTGTTCCTGTACTGTATTGTTCTTTTGTTCTTTGTTATCCATGATAAATTAAAAATATTAACGTTCCCTTGTAGCTGCCACTTTACTTCCTATTGTACTTTTTAGCATATCCCTAACTTACCATGGAAATTCGGTGGTAAAGTTGTTTAAACCCATTATACATTTCGGATTTACCAATGGATTCTTGGCATTTTATATCTATTGGTTGTGTTCACCTTGAAGCGATGCATAAGTCCTTTTCAAATCCAAGATTGTTGTTGGTGCATATGTTTGGGTGAGCTAAAAATTGTCAATGAAAATCCTACGTATATATTTACGTCTCAAGTGTTTCACTTTCATTGAAAACCAATGGCTGGAAAGAGCTTGCACTACAGGAGTTGATTGTCCTGGTTACTGGAATGCCATCTAATTGCATACTGGGTGCGGAGATTCTTATACAATTCCTCAGAGAGGCCAATCAGAAATATATCACAGAGTGATAGAAACCTACAGTGCAGAAGGAGGCCATTTGGCCCATCAAGCTTGCACTGCCAACAATCCCACCCAAGCCCGATCCCCCTAACCCCATACATTCACCCGCTAATCCTTCTAACCTACAAATCCGAGGACACTTAGCTTGGACAATCAACCTAACCCACACATCTTTGGACTGTGGGAGGAAATCAGATCACCCTAAGGAAATGCACGCAGACACAAGGGGAATGTGCAAACTCCACACAGACAATGACCCAAGCTGGGAATCAAACCCAGTTCGCTGGAGCTATGAAGTAGCAGTGCTAACCACTGTGCCACAGTGCCGACCATGCTAAAAAGAATCTCCTCATGTTTTGCCTTTCAAAATAGTCAGCTGGCAGTTACTATGTGCAAAGAATGTCTTCTGGTCCTGTTGCATTTTAATTCATGTTGTCTCCTGCAAATAAATTTCACTGTTGCTTTGGGGAGAGGAAAATTATAGCCCTTTGTCACCTCCAGTAATAATTTCAAGGATGTTATTCTCCCTTTGATAAACGCTTGTTATTATTTTGTCAGTTGCCCACGTGACTGGTTTCTGTGAATTTGCTGAGTGAGTAAGTCAAGTTGACTTTGACATGATTGAACACACATCTGATGAGTTACAGGACTCCGATAAATTAGACTTTGACTTGTGTAAAGATCGGCAGTGTTTACAAATGCAGGTTGCATTGGAAAATAATAACTGGATGTTCCCCCATTAACCTGCATATTAATGATTTAACACGCCAGCTCTTGATGCTAACGCACCAGTTATTAACATGAACAGGAAGATGCAAATCATGAGTAACTTATTCATGGAATCATAGAATCCCTACTGTGCAGGAGGAGGTCATTGGGCCCATTGTGCACCGACAACAATCCCACCCAGACCCTATCCCTATAACCCCACATATTTACCCTGACATTAAGGGGCATTTTGGCATGGCCAATCCACCTAACCCGCACATTTTTGGAGTGTGGTAGGAAACTGGAGTCCTAGAGGAAACCCACGCAGACACGGGGAGAACATGCGAACTCCAAATCACGAGTAGATCATTCAGATACTTTTGGACAATACTTCTTTGCAGAAATTTGGGATGTTTGATCACAGGTAATAAGTATGTCAGAAACCCTTACGTATTTTTGGGGGAAAGCTGCGAAAAAAGCAGTGGAAAAAATAAAGGGTGGGATTTTATGGCCTTGCTCACCCCGCAACTGTAAAATCCCACCTGAAGTCAAAAACCTTTCCACTGTCCACCCCTAACCCACTCCGATTCCCTTGGCAGGTGGGGTGGTAAAATTCCAGCTATAATGTCAGATGGTGAAGGAAAGAATCCAATCTTCACACACTGAAGTATTTATTTACAGAGTTACATGTTACAGGCACACACTGACTAACCCAACAGTTTTAGTGCACATCTATTGATAGGGATTCAAGTGAATCAGCCAGTTAATGCCCATCACCTGTATATGGTTAAACTCAACTAGCACACTATTAACTCAGGATCATGGGATTTCTTTCAGGTGCCTCTGAAAAAAACAGTGCAGACGTGATGGGCCAAATGGCCAACTTCTGGATATGTGGCAATGTTTTGTTTTGAACTGATAAAGTGGCTTGTTAAATTTATTCAGCCATCAACATTGCTCCTTTGAAATGGGAGGTTATTTATTTCATTTTATGGTATTACATGATCAATGCAGTTGTGACGAGCTCACATTTTCTCAAATATATCTCAGTGAATTTGTGACATCTGTTTTCGCTTTGCCTGAATATTGTTGAACCTGTCTCGAATTCCCTGAACAGAACTGTCGGCTTTGATAGCTAAAATCAGGAGTTTGAAACAAGACACCAATTCTTTTAAAATTTATTGTTTGAAAGGCTCATAAATAGACCTGGATGAGGGAAGTACTTGGATTAGTTCCTGCTAAAGATTTGCAGGAAAATGAAACAAAAACAGATTGAAGTTTATATGGCACCAGATCACATCCCTCACTTACGTGTCAAAGCACTATTCGGAGGACCATCGAAGTTTACAGTACAGAAGTTGGCCATTTGGCCCATCAAGTCTTCACTGGCTTTTCCACAGCCAGCTGAAAGAAATCCCCTGATCAGTGGCGGATTAACCATTAGCCTGAGTAGACTTAAGCCTTGGGGCCTGGAAGGGAGAAGGGCCCAAGAGCAAAAAAAAATTGGTTTAACCCTTGTAAGGGTGAATAAATTTTATAACTATACCCCGTGGGTGAATTAATATAACAAATACCTATTAATAGAGGAGCTTACTCACGGACTTGTACTTTATGCAAATAAATACAAAATAAATGCAACAAAGAGTTTATTGTCATGCTATAATATGTATACTTACTTATTTTAGTGCATGCTTTGTTACATATAGTACTTTTTCAAAATTCACCCTCATATAGTATAGCTGGGATGTATCGAGCTCTGGTGTATGCAAATACATACATTTGCTTTAGACTTTATCTGTCCTTAGTGATCACTAACATTTCAGGTGAGTGTTCATTTTTAGCACTGAACAGGATCAAAATTGGCGGTCAACAGTGAGCAACGAGACACTTCGTCATCTGGCACTCATGCACATTGAATCAGACATGCTTCCATCTGTTGATTTACATGCTGTTATCGACACTTTTGTAAACCAAAAAATGTGGAAGCTTTTTAAAGTACAAATGTAAAGAAAATGAAAAATAAATGAATAAAACGGCTGTAATTGATTCAGATAACCTTATGGTATTATACAAGCAGTACATTATACATAGTAAAATGATATAAGTTATCTAATGTCATTTAACGTCACTTTATTCTATTCAACGAAGGGTGGAGCAGGGGGCAGGGGACAAGGTCAGGGGGCCTTACTAATGTTTAGCCTAAGGGTCCAGGTGACAGTTAATCCGCCACCGCTCATGATCCTGAGTTAATTGTGTGTTCGTTGAGTTTAAACATATACAAGATGATGGGCATTAACTGGGTAATTCACTTGAGTCCCTGTCAATGCATTAAAACTGTGGTCATTATATTGTAACACTGTACTTAAATTCATAAGTGTGTGAAGGTTGCATTGAGTTCTATTTTTCACCAACTGATATTGTGGCCGGAATTTTATTGCCCCACCCACCATCGGAATTGGAATGGACAATGGAAAGGTTTTTGACCTCAAGCGGGATTTTACAGTATAGGGATGAGCGAGGTTGTAAAATCCCGCCCTATATTTTCCCACTGATTCAGACAGTTATTAGCTTTTCCAGTAAATAGGTAAGGGTTTCTGATCTAATTATTCCCTGTGACTGAATTTCTGTGAA
Source organism: Carcharhinus amblyrhynchos (assembly GCF_965287045.1). NCBI lineage: Eukaryota > Metazoa > Chordata > Chondrichthyes > Carcharhiniformes > Carcharhinidae > Carcharhinus > Carcharhinus amblyrhynchos. The sequence goes on along the minus strand of NC_137342.1, from coordinate 41,820,448 downwards.
GAAATATTGTCCAAAAGTATCTGAATGACCCCTTTTCACTGAGGCGAACATTTCACATTAAACAAGCCATGGGAGATAGGTTAACAATACCCTGAAAATTCACAGTGAGTTCATTTTACATTATCCATTTGTCGATGGGAAAACCCCTTTTAAGAGTCTCATCATTAATCTCCAGGACCTTAATACTTGTAAAGGGCACCTTAATGGGCACTGGGCAGGATTCTCTGGCCGTGCCCACTCCAATACCGGAAAATCCCGCCCGAGGTCAACAAGCGTTTGCATGGTCTGTGTCCCCCCCCAACTATGATTCCCTTGGCAGGTGGGATGGGAAAATTCCATCCTGTAACTATTATCAATATTGCCTGAGGTGACAGTCCCTGACAGGTTAATTCAGAGAGATGGGATATATCCTACTTGCCTACAGCCGTAGGGTTGGACCACCTGCTGATATGATGAAGTGAATTCTGGTACATTCCTTTGAGCTGTCATCATTAGTTAGAGGGAAGCTATCCCACACATAGGTGATGGAGGGGAGATTTGATAGAGGTTGACAAGATGATGACAGGTTTAGATAAGGTAGACACAGAAAAGCTGTTCCCATTTGTTAATTGTACAAGGAGACACTGATTGAAGGCTTTAGACAAGAGATGCAGGGAGGATTGTGAGGAAGAACCTTCTTGAGCAGCAAGTGGATATGATCTGGACCTCGCTGCCTACGAGGGTGGTGGATGGGAAGATGATTAATGATGATGTGACCACTTAGGTACACAGAGAAGGGAATCAAATGTGTTGTTAAGAGAAGGATCTTATATATACAACAAAATTTAACAAAACAGTGATAAAGAAAATAAAACAGGAGCACTAGTAAACAGGTCTGGACTTGAAAGGCTTTCTTGAAGACTGAAGCCCTGACCTCCCCAAAGCCCACACATGCTCAGAGGGAGAAAGGCTTACAAGAGCATGTGTGATAGATTACAATATCAAATTTGATTTGCGCTTGAGGAAAACAACTTACAAGACTACGGGGATAATCAGGGACTGACTGAATTTCTCTGCAGAAGCCAAATGGACTCAATGGGCCAAATGACCTCTTCCCATGCTGCAATAACTTAATAGTATTGTCTGTCGTCCCAAATTCTCTGGAAACCTCCTGAAGTTGGGGATTGAGGACTTTTATTATAATGTTGATAAATGTGAGATCATCCACTTCAGTAGCAATAATAAGAATGTGGATTATTATTTGAATGGGTGTAAATTGAGAGAGGTAGATACTCAGCAAGACCTTGGCATCCTCGTGCATCAGTTGCTGAAAGTAAGCATGCAGTCACAGCAGGTAATAAAGAAGGCAAATAGTATGTTGGCCTTCATAGCGAGGGGAATTAAGTATCAGGGTAGAGATGTAGGATATAGCAATTGTACAGAGCGTTAGTCAGGCCATACCTGGAGCATTATGTGCAGTTTTGGTGTCCTCATCTGTGAAGAGATGCCCTTCCTATAGAGGGAGTACAGTGAAGGTTTACCAGGCTGATTCCTGGGATGGCAGGTTATAGAAACATAGAAGATAGGAGCAGGAGGAGGCCATTTGGTCCTTCGAGCCTGCTCCGCCATTCATTACGATCATGGCTGATTATCGAACTCAATAGCCTAATCCTGCTTTTTTCCCATAACCTTTGATTCCATTCGCCCCAAGTGCTATATCCAGCTGCCTCTTTAATACATTCAATGTTTTGGCATCAACTACTTCCTGTGGTAATGAATTCCACACTCTCTGGGTGAAGAAATGTCTCCTCACCTCCATCCTAAATGATCTACCCTGAGTCCTCAGACTGTGACCCCTGGTTCTGGACTCTCCCACCATCGGGAATATCTTCCCTACATCTACCCTGTCTAGTTCTGTTAGAATTTTATACATCTCCATGAGATCCGCCCCGATTCGTTTGAACTCCAGCGGAAACACTCCTAACCTAGTCAATCTCCCCTCATATATCCATCCCGCCATCCCCAGAATCAGCCTGGTAAACCTTCGCTGAGCTCCCCCAAGAGCAAGAACATCCTTCTTCAGAAAAGGAGACCAAAACTGCACACTATACTCTAGGTGTGGCCTCACCAAGGCCCTGTATAATTACAACAACACATCCCTGGTCCTGCACTCAAAACACCTTGCAATGAGGACCAACATGCCATTTGCCTTCTTTACTGCCTGCTGCACCTGTATGCTTACCTTCAGTGATTGGTACACAAGGACACCAGGTCCCTCTGCACACTCCCCTCTCCCAATTTACAGCCATTCAGGTAGTAATCTGATATCTTGTTTTTGCTTCCAAAGTGAATAACCTCACGTTTATCCAAATTATACTGCATCTGCCATTGGTTTGCCCACTCACCCAACCTGTCCAGATTATTCTGAAGGATCTCTGCATCCTTGTCACAGTTCACCCTCTCACCCAACTTAGTATCAACTGCAAACTTTGAGATGTTACATTTTGTTCCCTCATCCAAATCGTTAATATATATTGTGAATAGCTGGGGCCCCAGCACCAATCCCTGTGGCACCCCACTAGTTACTGCCTGCCAATTTGAAAAGCTCCCATTAATTCCTACTCTTTGTTTCCTCTCTGCCAACCAGTTTTCTATCCATCTCAATACACTTCCCCCAATCCCATGCGCTTTAATCTTGCTCGATAATCTCTTGTGTGGAATTTTGTCAAACGCTTTCTGAAAGTCCAAATATACCACATTTACTGGTTCCCCCGTGTCAACTCTACTCGTAACATCTTCAAAAAATTCCAACAAATTTGTCAAGCATGATTTCCCCTTCATAAATCCATGCTGGCCGTGTCTGAACCTGCCACTGTTTTCTAAATGCTGTGCTATAAAATCCTTGATAATGGGTTTGAACATTTTCCCCATTACCGATGTTAAGCTTACTGGTCCATAATTCCTTGTTTTCTCTCTACCTCCCTTTGTGAATATTGGAGTGACATTAATTACCCTCCAATCTTCAGGGAGTGTTCTAGAGTCTATAAAATCCTGGAAGATGACCACCGGTGCATCTATTATTTCTGGAGCCACCTCCTTACGTACTCGGGGATGTGGATTATGAGGCCCTGGGAATTTATTCACCTTCAATCCCATCAATTTTCTCAGCACCATTTCTCTACTATTATTGATCTCCCTTAGTTCTTCCCTCTCACTAAATCTTGCATCCTCCAACATTTCTGGCATTTGATGTGTGTCCCCCTTTGCGAAGACAGAACCAAGGTATATATTCAGTTGCTCGGCCATTTCTTTGTTCCCTATTATACATTTCCCTCATTTCTGTCTGTAGGGGACCTGTATTTGTCTTCACCAACTTCTTTCTCTTCGCATATCTTTAGAACCTCTTAGTGTTCTTTATGTTCCCTACAAGTTTACTTTCATACTGCATTTTCCCCATCTTAATCAATCCTTTGGTCCTTCTTTGCTGAATTTTAAACTATTCCCAATCCTCAGACCCACTATTTTTCTTGGCCAATCTGTATGCTTGTTCCTTAGATCAGATACTCTCTCTAATTTCCTTTGTAAGCCATGGATTGGCCTCTTACCCATTTTGCTTTTGTGCCAGACAGGAATAAACAGTTGTTGCAGTTCCTCCACGCATTCCTTGAATGTTTGTCATTGCCTATCCACTGTCATCCCTTTAAGTGACTCTCCCCAATCTATCAAGGCCAACTCATGCCTCATATCCTCATAGTTTCCTTTATTAAGATTCAGCATCGTAGTCTCCGAATCAACTACTTTGTCTGTCATAAGGGGAGAGACTAAGTCGGTTAGGATTATATTCACTGGAAATTAGAAGAGTTAGAGGGGATTTCGTAGAAACTTATAAAATTCTAGCAGGATTAAACAGGGTAAATTCAGAAAGAATCTTCTCGATGGTGGTGGAGTCCAGAAGTAGGGGTCATAGTTTGAGGTTAAGAGGTAGACCTTTTAAAGCTGAGATGAGGAGAAATTGCTTCGCCCAGAGGGTGGTGAACCTGTGGGAATTACTACCACAGAAAATAGTTGAGGCCAAAACGTAATGTAATCTCAAGAAGAAATTAGATATAGCTCTTGGGGCTAAAGAGATCAAAGGACATGGGGAGAAAGTGGGTTCAGGATATTGAATTTGATGATCAGTCATGATCAAAATGAATGGCGGAGCAGGCTTGAAGGGCTGAATGGCCTCCTCCTACTTCTAGTTTCAGGGCGGAATTCTCTAACCACGATGGTCTAAAAGCCAGAAATTACCACCCGACCATTAATGGTGTTTCTCATTCGCCGCAACCGGCCTGCTAAAATTCCAGAGGCGGGCAGAAAGGGAGAATTCCGGCCTCTGGGCTTCTATTTCTATATATTAACTTTTGTCCATTATTTAAAGGCAGGAGTTTCTTCTTGTTTAAGGTCATGAAAAGATGGTGAGAAAATGGAAATAAAGATTAGCAATTGTGAACAAAAATTATTGTGGGGGCAGTGAGTTCAAAATGTTTCCTCCGACAAAATCTGGCTGTATAAACCTGATTATTAAATTGAAACTTAAAAGATGTAAGCCAGGATGTTTGCACATTTAAAACATAAACTGTAATTAAATTGGATGAATATTTTCCTTCCTAGTGCATTTTTCACAGGTAAAGTTTTTTAAAGAGCTTTTCATTTTGTGATTTTCAAAACAATGTTTAGGGTGTGCAACCAACACAAGTCATTCTTTAGCGTCAAGAATGCTTAAAATCCAAGAACAGACGCGGGAAGGGGTGTCCGGAAGTGGGGGGAGAGGGGAATGCTTTCCACCTGGACATTTAATTTCCGAATGAAAGTTTTGTTCTCAAAGCATTTTTATTTGTCCAACTAAAATCGCAGCTGGGAAAGTTAAATAGTAATTAAAAGGAAAAAGAGTTGTGTTTTTTTGGTGAGCGGGCCTTTTTTGCAAAAGTTGCCAGAATTGCCCGAGGGGGAAGAGATGGATTAGAGAAAAGTCCAACTTTTGGCGAGGAATGTTTGCATTAGCTGGATCTAAATGAAATTTTTTTTAAAAAGATTGAGAAAAGGTTTAATAATTTCAATTTTAACGAATGATACTTCCCGGAGTAACTGGGAAATTGTCGTAAATATTCTCCACCAAATAAACACCAATCTGCTTCCACTAAACAATGTACTTGGGTTCAGTATGTATTCCTGTAGTTATTCGAAGGTGTCAAGATCGACAGAAAACCATGGGGAATCAGGGGAATTTTCCAGATGGGGAATCATGGGACTTCTCTGGTTACGGTGTAAATTAGTCCAGAGCGTAATCCATTTTTAAATTAAAAGGAAAGAAAATCTCCGATTTCTATGGATTCACTCACAAACCTTGAAAAAACTTTGAAAGATTTTTTAAATTTTTATTTACAAGACCCTTGTCAGACCCCACTTGGAGTACTGTGCGCAGTTCTGGTTGCCTCACTCCAGGAAGGATGTGGAAGCTATTGAGAGGGTGCAGAGGAGATTTACAAGGATGTTGCCTGGATTGGGAGGCATGCCTTATGAAGATAGGTTGAGGGAGCTGGGACTCTTCTCCCTGGAGAGACGGAGGTTGAGAGGCGACCTGATAGAGGTTTATAAAATGTTGAGAGGAATAGATAGGGTGGATTCTCAGAGGCTATTTCCCAGGGCTGAAATGGTCGCTATGAGAGGACACAGATTTAAGGTGCTGGGGAGCAAGTACAGAGGAGATGTCAGGGGTAAGATTTTCACTCAGAGGGTAGTGGTTGAGTAGAATCGGCTGCCGTTGGTGGTGGTAGAGGCGAACTCGCTGGGGTCTTTTAAAAGACTTCTGGGTGAGTACATGGGATTTAATGGGATTGAGGGTTATAGATAGTTCTGTAGCCTGGTAGGTACGGATATGATCGGCTAACTTGTGGGCTGAAGGGCCTGTTTGTGCTGTAGTGTTCTATGTTCTATGTTCATTCATGGGATGTGGGCTACCTTAGACCAGCATTTGTTGCCCTCCTCAAATTGAATTGAGTGACGTGCTCAGCTATTTCAGAAGGAAGTTAAGCGTTAATCATATTGCTGTGGGTCTGGAGTCACACGTAGGCCAAACCGAAGGCAGATTTCCTTCCCTATAGAACATTACTGAACTAGATGTTTTTTTTACGATGATTGACAATGGTTTCAGGATCATCATTAGGATCTTCATTCCAGATTTAATTGAATTCAGTAAATTGGTGGGATTCAAACTCGCGTCCCCAGAGCATTACTTTGTGTCTCTGGATTATTCCAGTGACGCTATGACAAAGCCAATGCCTCCTTCCATAGCGCAGCTCTAATGGAAGAAACAGGGCAATCATTTTGTGCGGAACAAGTTCCCACAAACAGTATTAGTGACTCGATAGTCTGTTTTACTGATGGCTGGTGCTTAGTAACCGTCAGGAGACCAGGGAGAACATCCCAGCTCTTCTCCAAAATAATGCAATGGGATCTTCCAACCCCATTGAGAGGCAGTTAGGACCTCGGTTTAATGTCTCATCTCAAAGGTTCTCTTTGGATGCAGCAGTAAATACTACTTTTCTGATGTTAAAAGTGATGTGATTTCAGACAGATACAGCCACAGCTACCCAATTCAACTGTCTGTTGCAATCTCTCCCAATGATTGGCTGAATCAATGGTGCCCACTCTATGTTCTCATCCAAAGCCTAATTTCCCCCAGGATGTATCCAGAGCCTTGTGGATTTCACAGTCAGAACTTTCCGGCATTCCCGCCGGCAGGATTCTCTGATCCCGCTGCAGTGAGTAGAGATTTGGCTGAGGGGCAGTGGGGCGTGAACAGCTGGAAAACTGCGGCCCACATTTGCCGTTCCTGCTCGTGCATTTCCGGTGCCTGTTCGTGAGCAGTGTCTAACTGACATCTGGTTGTGCAAAAACCATAAGTCAAAGCATTCAAAACAGGAACTTCCATCTTCATAGAGTCAATGTAATCACACCTGTATACAGCAGGTAAGTGTCATATTGTCAAGGAATATAGGAATGCAGCCAAGCAGAGTTCATAAACTTGCCTTCACACAAATAATCCTTCTACATCCTTATGTTATTACCTTCCAAGAAAAGTAATTTTATATACATGAATTGTTTTTTGGCTTTTTTCCAGAAATTTCTCTTGTTTTAAACAGATACATCCCATGCACTCAAATCACATTTTAAATCCACAGATGGTGTACACAGATGAGCACTCAGGTCCTGCGCAGACCAGCTAGTGGGGGGTATTTGCAGACATCTTTGACCTCTTTTTCCACCAATCTGAGATACCTATCTGCTTCAATGAAGGCCAGTCCATCACTCAAACCAGCCTCCCATCCATTGGCTCTGTCCGCACTTCCTGTTACCCAGGAAAAGCAGCCAGCATAATCAAGGACCCTGTGCACCGCAGACATACTCTCTTCCACCTTCTTCTGTCGGGAAAAAGATACAAAAGTCTGAGATTGCATACCAACCGACTCAACAATACCTTCTTCCTTGCTGCCATCAGACTTTTGAATGGATTTAGCTCGCATTTAGTTGATCTTTCTCTACACCCCAGCTATGACTGTACTACTACATTCTGCACTCTGTCCTTTCCTTCCCTATGTACAGTGTGTATAGGACACAAGAAACAATACTTTTCACCGTATACTAATATATATGACAATAATAAATCAGATCAAATCAATTTGCAGTTACAATAAGAGGGACAATCCTGGGAATTTTCAATGACAAATTTCAAAGTTACGTCTCCATTGGCATCCAGTGTTCATACTGTTGGGGCACCATGCAAATCCCTGCACAGAAAATCTCCATTCATATCGCTCACGTAGTAGACACTGAACAGGAAACAAGAATGAACTCATTGCTCTATTTCACAGTCACGCCCACTGCCACTACAGAGGTTACTTTTGTGTAATCATCAGGAACACAAGAAGACTTGTCTTGCCATCGCCTCAGCAGTTCAAACCAAGAACTTTACATTCATAGGCAAGAGGGTCACAATGGAGAGAATTTGACCTTCCAATCCAATAGAAAATTTGTAGTTGGACACTGAAATTTTAAAAAATCAATCATACTAACTGTCTTGGCTTGAGACAATTCATACTTCTTTAACCTGTGATAATCCCTTTCTCTCCACCCGCACTGTCTGTATCTGTAAAGACTTGATTACCTATAAAGACTCGCATTCCAACCATTATCTTGCAACTGTGTCTCTACCTATATATGCCGTGTTTGTGAACCCAACACTTCACTCACCTGATGAAGGAGTAGCGCTCCAAAAGCTCGTGATTCAAAATAAACCTTCTGGACTTTAATCTGGTGTTGTGAGACTTCCTACTGTCCCTTTTTAATAGCACTGTATTTGTTCCTACAACATATTGACTACAGTGGTTCAAGAAGACAGCTCACCACCAAATTTCAAGGGCAATTAGAGATGGGCAATAAATCCTGGCCTAGCTAGTGATGCCCAAATCCCATCAAAGAATTTTAAAATTCTTGCAGTGCATCAGTCTAGTTGAACTATGCACAAGCTTCCAGGTACAGTTCTTTATTGTCCCATGCAAGGCCAAATTTAATTAATTATTGCAAAGGCTACTATTGCTCAAAGTTGCATAATGGAAACCTAATTTAACTTCCTCGTAGGTGGTCCAGCAAGTGTTTTTTCCTTTGGTTACAAGGCTCTCCCCACTGTTTAGAATGAGATTACAAGTGCAATTTCTAACACCTTGCAGAATGGACTAGGTGGAAAGACATGACTTGGCCTTTTATCATCAGCCACCTGATAGCATCAGACACAGATGCCATGAATTCTAATATAATATGACCTTGATTTTAGGGTGCGTTTTATTTGTTACTTGAGGCAAAATAGAAAATGCAATTGCTGGTAAATAGTGAAGAGATGCGATTTTCCTTCTTTGTAGCAGTGATAGCGTGGCCCCTTTAAGGGAGGCGATCCCTGAGGGCCACATGATCGAGCTGGACCCTATGGAGAGGCAGGGCAGGAAGCCGAACAATCAGGGGCAAGGGCGCACGTCCTGGGTCAGGAGAAACCTCAGTTGGAGCCAGCGAGGAGAAAAGAGTAGATGTGTATTGCAGTTCTGTCGGACCCTTGTTTGTACATAAATGAATGTTGTCGATAAAAAACACTTTATAACTTGTAGCCACAATGAGTTACCTTCCAACTTATTACGGTGTGTCATGTGATCATCATTTTGGCCTGGAGCAGGACACAGACTTGCTGCTGATGTCATCAAGCTTTCTGTCCATGTACATGCTCACAGCTGTGTTCCTGTTCTTAGTAAATAAAGATAGAGGGTGGGATTTTCCTGCCAAGCTCGCCCTAGGGTCAACAGGTCTTTGCATGGTCTGTGTCCCGCCCGCTACGATTCCCGTGGCAGGTGAGACGAGAAAATTTACCCCAAAATATTTGTACCATCCCTTTGAACAAAGAACAAAGAAAAGGACAGCACAGAAACAGGCCCTTCGGCCCTCCAAGCCTGTGCCGATGATATACACGCCTAAACTAAAACTATATGTACTTATGGAGTCCGTATCCTTCCATTCTCAACCTATTTGTGTGTTTGTCTAGTTGTCTCTTAAATGCCTCTATTGCACCTGCTCCCACCACCTCCCCTCATTGAGTCATTGGTGCTTTCACGTTATTATTGAACCACATGACACCCAATATTGATTCATGTTTCTCCACTGGTTTTATATTTCACTCTTGTTTTTCTCTTTTATTTTGCTTTTGAAAGGCAGATATTCACGATTCTGTCATTCACACCTCCCCTAGACACAGCTTTTTTTCTTTACTGGACCCGTTACTACTCAATTTGTCTTTGCACTTTGATTATTTCATATCTCTAGCCCTTGGTTCTATTGCAGACCTTCTATTTTGTTCTTTTTCAATCCTCCCCCTTTCGATTTCTTAAAACTGTAATGACTTCAATCAGGCCATTGATGTTGGCCTATTGAAGTACAAACTCCCTGATTAAGGAGTCAATTGATGGGCCAATCATGGAGTCTTTTCCTCGTATTTAATGGGGAGTGTCAGTTCCTCTGGCACTCTCAAAGGTAGACTGCTGACTATTAGCACTCTGTAAACTGCTGATCTAATTGTAAATAAAGGGATTCTGGTGAAGGGACTTCTGCCTCCGAAGAGTTAATGCGAAAACCATTTAATAACTAATTGTTCCCAGTTCTAATGAAAGATCATTAGTTAGGAGTGGTGGCTGGAATTCTTTGATCATTCATGCCAGGGGGGTTCTCCGGTCTCAATACAATGAATGAAGATTTGGCTGAGCGCCAAATTCTCCACCCTCACTTACAGCAGCAGCAGGATGTGAACGGCTGGAGAATTCCGGCTGGTACCTCTGCAGATGCTGCCTCACCTGCTGGGAAACTTTTTGTTACAACATCTTACGGAAGGTGAGATTGGGAACGTTATTTAACAAACTAATTAGTGATGCAACTTTTTCTTGGCCACTTGCCAACATTCAGTTTGCATCATCCTACACAAATGGGCAATAAAGCCCAATTTGGGAAGCAGTCCATAATTTTCCTTCTGACACATTAAGCTAGGGAGTTCCCAGCTTCCTGCAAGCCTGAGGAAGTCTGTTGATAGCGTTGCTAAAAACACCCTGACCACAATGACTGAGGGGGCCTCTCTTCTGCTTGAAGGCATTCCACAGTGCGGCATTTAGATGCGTGCACCGATTGTCACTGTGGAAATGCAGATTTCTCTGCATGATTGCCACGTCTGGTATTCCCCAATCTCATATGTCCTGCCACCACTGCCAGTGAGGACGGAGAATTTGGTACTCGGCCAAATCTCCATTCACCGCAGCAGGACTGGCGCATCCTAGCCAGAGGTCAGAGAATCTCGGCCCACATTTAGTCTTTATGTCCAGTTATCTTGGCCTCAAGCTGATGTGAGCGTATAATTGTGGTTTCAGGGAGACAGTGGTGAACTGGTATTGTCATTAGTTAGACTAGATTCCAGGGAGCCAGAGTAATGTTCTGAGGTTTGAATCCCAGCATGGTGATGGTGAAATTTGAATTTAGTAAAAACAAACCTGGACCATTGAGCAGGGTGCCCCAGGAGTTTGTGCCAGTAACAATTAAGGAGCAGTGATCTGTATGTCTGTGTTAGACTGGTGTGTGGCCTGGAAGGGAACTTGGAGTCGGTGATGTTCTTCACACGTAGCTCCACTCCTCCTTCTTATGATGATGGAGGTTTCAGGTCTTTTGATTTGATTTGGTTTATTATTGTCACAGTACACAGTGAAACGTATCATTTCTTGCATGCTACACAGACAAAACATACCATTCATAGAGTACATAGGGGACAAGGAAAGGAGAAGGTGCAGAATAAAGTGTGACAGTCATAGATAGGGTGCAGAGAAAGATCAACTTCATCTAAGGTAGGTCAATTCAAAATAGGAAGATAGTTTATTGCTTGAATTTGTGTAAAATTAGATACTTAGCAAGACCTTGGTGTCCTTGTGCATCAGTCACTGAAAATAAGTGTGCAGCTATTAGTAGGCAGTAAAGAAGGCAAATAGTATCTTCATAGCAAGAGGATTTGAATATGGGAATAGACATGTTTTGCTATAATTGTATAGGGCATTGGTGAGGCCATACCTGGAGTATTGTGTGCAGTTTTGATGTCCTCATCTGAGGAAGGATGTCCTTGCTGTAGAGGGTGTACAGTGAAGGTTTACCAGGCTGATTCCTGGGATGGCAGGTCTGTCATATGAGGAGAGATTAAGCCAGTTAGGATTACATTCACTGGAGTTTAGAAGAGTGAGAGGGGATCTCGTAGAAACTTATAAAATTCTAACAGGATTAGACAGGGTTGATTCAGAAAAAATGTTCCCAAAGGTAGGTGGAGTCCAGTACTAGGGTCATAGTTGAGGATAAGGGATAAACCTTTTAGAACTGAGGTGAGGAGAAATTTCTTCACCCAGACGGTGGTGAATGTGTGGAAATCACTACCTTAGAATGTAGCTGACACCAAAACATTGTGTGATTTCAGGAAGAAATTAGATATAACTCTTAGGGCTGAAGGGATCAAGGGATATGGAGGGAAGGGAGGACTGGGATATTGAGTTTGATGATCATCTGTGATCAAAATGAATGGCGGAGCAGGCTTGAAGGGCCAAAAGGCCTGTTCCTGCTTCTAGGTTCTAAGCTTCTATAGTAAAAGTCTGATGGCAACAGGGAAGAATCTGCTCCTGAGTTGGCTGGTACATGATCTCAGACTTTTGTATCTTTTTCCCAATGGGAGAAGGTGGAAGAGAGTATGTCTGGTGTGCGTGGGGTCCTTGATTATACTGGCTGCTTTTCCCAGGCAGTGGGAAATGTAGATGGAGTCAATAGAAGGGAGGCTAGTTTGCACGATGGACTGGGCTTTGGAAACAAAGTCTGGAAGCATTGTAGGAAAATGGCTCCAAACTGAAAGACTATTTCACTGTCTCCACCACAGGAACTAACAATTACAGGACAATGAGCCTCTCCCATGTTGAGGTTGCCACAAATATCAATTTCCCTTTTCAAAACCACTTAGCCACATGCTAGTCAACCTCATCTTGTACTATTTTACAAGCTCAGTGCAGACTGGCCTTTAAAACCCTCTCCTCTGGGGAGGCGATGGCCGAGTGGTATTATCACTAGACTATTAATCCAGAAACTCAGCTAATGTTCTGGGAACATGGGTTCGAATTCTGCCGTGGCAGACAGTGGAATTTGAATTCAATAAAAAATTTCTGGAATTAAGAATCAGCTTATGATCATGAAACCTGTGTCGATCGTTGGAAAAACCCATCTGGTTCACTAATGTCCTTTAAGGAAGGAAATCTGCCATCCTTATCCGGCCTGGCCTATATGTGACTGCAGAGCCACAGCAATGTGGTTGACTCTCAACTGTTCTCTGAAATAGCCTAGCAGGCCACTCAGCTCAAGGACAACGAGGGATGGGCAATAAATCCTGGCCAGCCAGCGACGCCCATGTCCCACAATGAATTTTTTAAATAACGCAATACACAATTTTGAACATTTTTCTCCCATTCACTGGTTGTATCTTCCGGGCGCTAAAGTGACTTTCTGGCATTTTCCAGCTTTCATTTCCAAGATCAATCTCAGACACAAATAACTCTGACTACTTTATTACTTCCATTTGCTCTAGCTTACGGGCGAGGGGACAGATGTGAGACTCATTTGCAAAGGTCAAGCAACTCAATTCGAAATTGTCAAGATCGTCAATCTGCATAATTGAAACTTGTGTTTAATTAGACAGCGAAATCTATTGCTCCAGGTTCCGCTGCTGGACAAAAGCAGTTTTCAGGAACCTCATGACCTTTTGAAAGTGCTTGGTAAATTGGAGTTCCACCATCAGATGTTCCCATTTGGTTCCCATGTGTTTTTGAAAAATTTAAAGTTAAAGGTGCTACGTAGATGCAGGCTATTGTTAGAATGAGGTCAGTGCATCGAGGGGACATTAGGAGATGGATTGTCTGGTTGGTCCTCTTTTTTTAACTTGTTCTTGGATGTGGGCATCACTGTTGGGCATTTATTGTCCATCCCTAATTGCCCTTGAGAAGGTGGTATCTTCTGCTGCTGGCCATATGACGGAGATAATCTGCCAATGCTGTTGGGGAGAGAGCGCCAGAATTTTGACCCAGTGACAGTGAAGGAACGGCAATATAATTCCGAGTCAGTATCGCTTGGAGGCAGCAGTTGTGCAAGAACATCATTACCACCAACTTGCAGATGGTGGTGTTCTTACACAACTGCTATCCTGATCCTTCTAGATGGTGGAGGGTGCGAGTTTGGAAGGTGCTGCTGAAGGAACCTTGGTAGGTTGCCGCAGTGTGTCTTTATAGATGGTGCACACTGCTGCCACTGTGCATCGTTGGTGATGGAGGGAGTGAATGCTTCAGATGGTGGATGAGTTGCTGATCAAGCGGATTGCTTTGTCCTGGATGGTGTTGAGTTTCTTGAGCATTTTTGGAGCAGGCAAATGGGGAGTATTCCATCACAACCAAAAGAGAAAATGCTGGAAAATCTCAGCAGATCTGGCAGCATCTGTAAGGAGAGAAAAGATGTTTCGAGTCCAGATGACCCTTACTGCCAGACCTGCTGAGATTTTCCAGCATTTTCTCTTTTGGTTTCAGATTCCAGCATCCACAGTAATTTGTTGTATTCCATCACAATCCTGACTTCTGCCTCACCGCAGAATTCTCAGCCTCTGACCTACTCTTGCAGCCACAGTATTTAATATGGCTGCTTCAGTTAAATTTCTACAGCGGCTGGAGCAGTCTGAACATGTGGGAGATATCTCAAATGCTCTCTGAATGTTTCCATTGTGCTGTATTACCATCTCCCCCATTCGCTTCCTCGTAAGAACCCTGAGTCCTTTCAAGGGAGCCTTGCCACTGCTGGGCTGAATTTTGGGACCGTTTTGCAGAGCTCGGGTTTTTGATATGAATGGAAGCTTGCTCCAGTCATCAAAATCTCTTTGGGGAAATATTGCGCATAATGTTGATCTGTGGAGACCTTTTCTTCTTTTCTAGTGAAGAAGCAGCTCCCGTGGTCGGTAGGTGGATATTTAAATTCAGCTTTTGGCGTTATCCTGACACATGCACAACAGAAGGCCGCAGGTTCAAAGGCCAGGCTGCACTGACTTCATGTATCTCACTCACACAGATAGTGTGTGGCACGGTGGCACAGTGGTTAGCACTGCTGCCTCACAGCGCCAGGGACCCGGGTTCAATCCCAGTCTCGGGTCACTGTCTGTGTGGAGTTTGCGCATTTTCCCCATGTTTGCATGAGTTTCCTCCAGCTTTCTCCCAAGCTCCAAAGATGTGCAGGTTAGGTTCATTGGCCATGCTAAATTGTCCCTTAGTTTCAGGGAGATTAATTAGCAGGGTAAATGCGTGAGGTTGTGAGGATACAGCCTTGGGGGGGCTTGTTGTTGGTGCAGGCTCAATGGGGTGAATGGCACTGTAAGGAATCTATGATTCATGGGGACATCATAATTGGCCTCAGAGACACTGGGCACGATGGAGTTCAGTCCCTGCTCATTTTTCAGCTCGGTGGGGGAAAATACATATGTTTGGACAGTGGGGGAGGCACGGAATGGATTTAGTTGCAATTCCCCTCATAGTTCAACAGTCTGCTGACTCTTGAGGCTGAATGTTGCGCCAATGGAAAAAAATCCACAAACGATGGACAGTAAAGTCTTAAAGAGATTTATAAAGGCCAATGTTCTAAAAGCACCCTTTATGACCTTATCTACCTGTGACATCACTTTTAGGGAATTATGTATTTGTATTCCTAGATCCCTCTGTTCTATTGCACTCTTCAGTGTCCTACCATTGACCTTGTATGTTCTACCTTGGTTTGTCCTCCCAAAGTGCAATACCTCACACTTGTCTGCATCTACCTCACAGTTCCTTTTCCTGCTGCTATTCTTCCCGATTGGAGTCAGTGAGGCCAAGTGAGACTTCAGCCCCCAAGCATCCAAGCTCCCCTCGTGAAATTGTGCCTAGAGTGAGCCAGATGATAGCTGCTGTTGTCAGAAGAGTGGAGAAAATGGGAACGAAAAGCACAGAGCATGTGGCAGTCAAGGCCAAAGGTTAAATTGCAATGGTTTTAGAGGAAATGGGAGGTGGTTGTGGTTAGCTATGTGGGGCTAGCTTCAGCCAAGCTCCTGTTGCTGGGCTTGTGTCTGGTGATCCATGTTGAGGTTAAAGAAATGTCATCGAATATTATCGAGGAGGGATTTGCTAAGCCCAGGTTCATAATAAAAGGAAATGATGACCTGAGAACTTTGGGCATGTACTTGTTTACTGTGTTTTTATTAAAAAAAGACTCCATCTTCTCGGGGGAAATGATAGTCTTGTGTTTCAATTTTCAACCATTTTGCTGTTAACATTTTGGTTAAATCCGAGTGAAGGGGGGAAGAAAAAGAATGATTTTAATCAGTACATTGTCATTGATTAATAGAAAATGACACTCACATTGTCCAGATCTGTATTTATATGGCATAGTTTGTCTACGGCAAATTACAAGAATTCATGACTGTACGGATGTCTCCTACATTTTTCACATTCCTCTTGTATATATACTTTCTTACGGGAATGATCAGACCAGTGTCCTCCCAGTGCCAGTCCATAAACAGCCACTACTAAGGGGTGAATGAGCTTTGTGCAGAGATCTCTCTCTCTCTTTCTGTCTCTCAAAGGCTGTCTCTGTTACCTTTGCGTTCACCCTCTGCTGCTCTCAAGCTGCAGACTTGCTTTTAATGCACCCTCCCACGCAGTCTCCCGCAGTGACGATCTTCCCCCTACAGAGTCACTCTCTGCTACTCCCTCTGACATTGACTCCCTGCCACACAGCTGCACCCTCTGCTATTTCCTGCCCAGCATATATTCAGCCTCTGATACTCTGCTGCTCTGGCTCACCCTCAAATACCATCTACCCTGCGTCCATCTGAGCTCTGTTACAGCCCTCCTGCAGATGTATCCTTTCCTTCTCCCTCTTGTATAGACGCCAGGTTTGCCAGTCCTCCAGCATGGCACTGAGATCCTCCAGAATTAAAGTTTAATCTCCTGGATAATGCTGCAAGCAGCCGCAGAGAAAAATCAGCAGAGTAGAAAAATTGTGAGCTTTTTAAAAAGTCTTTGAACACTTTTGTTTGTTTGTGCTAAAAATATTGGAGATGGGAGACAAAACTGAAAGCAAAATGCTGATGATGCTGGATTACTGAAATTGAAATGCTCTGGACACAGTCAGCAATGTGGAGAGAAATAAAGTTAACAGCTGAGATTCTCCCAAAAACAAATTAAGTGCCCAACGCGTGGGGAGTGCCAGCCTGGCCCCAAGGGGCACTCTGGCACTGCCCAGCAGGCACTGGGCAGTGCCTGCCTCCTGGCACCGCCCGAGGGGGCACCCTGGCACTGCCCACCAGGCACTGGGCAGTGCCAAGGAGGCAGGCACTGCCCAAGCTGGCACAGACAAAACAACATCTCCCTGTCTTGATCTCCTGGGGGTGTTAAATGGCCACTGTCCCTGCCAGCAGGGTGAGCATGCCAGTTCCCTGTTGGTGGGGAGCATTTATAAACTCCATTAGTGGGAACCTCTCCTGGCACGGGGGGAGACACTAGTGGGCCTGGAGACTATTGTCCTGGGCCTGCTAACTGTATGGAAATGTGAATACCACATGGAGATGTGAATTTCCATATGGTAATCAACCCCGCACTGATTTCCACATGGAAATTATGCATATAAAAGACTGAGAGATTCGCGGTTGGCCAGACGCTGCTAACAAGTCCCACTAAAGGCTGATGACTCCTGGCCCACTACACTACTCAAACAGCGCAGTGAGCTGGGAGAATCCCAGTCAATATTTCCAATGAAGAGTCACTGAGATTTAGCATTAACGCTGTTTTTCTCAGTCCACAGACGCTGACTGACCTGTTGAGCATTTGCAACATTTTCCTGTTTTAAGTTTATTTGACAGCCGATCCATATCCATCCAATCACATGACAAAGACCTTTAAATGCAACTTGATGATGTAAATGTAAAGTGAAAGGATTCAGGAGCAGAGATAACATTGGAACATGTCTGTAACCTTGTTATCATCAATTTCTAAGGCAAGTCAGAGTTGCATTTATATAGCACCTTTTATGACCTCAAGATGTTCCAAAGTGTTCCACAACCAATTAGGAAATTTTGAAATATAGTCACCATTGCTGTTGCAATCAATTAGCACACAATAAATTACAAAAAAAAGCAGTGCAATAGTGACGAGATTATCTGGATGAGTGATCTTGGCCAAGATAGCAAAAGGCGATCCAATGCTATTCTTTGAAGTCGTGCTCTGGGATCTTTTACACCCATCTGAGATGCCAGACAGGGGCCAGGACTTTACGCTCCTTCCTGTCGGTGAGATATTGCAGCCCCACCAAAGATGACCCCCGGCCATGGGTTCCCCAGTGGTGTGGTAGCCGAACAACACAAATGGCCACTGACTTCTGTGGGACTAGAAGATCCCACTGGTGGCCAGTGGAGAGACACCTTCGCCACTGGAACACACGCCACGGGAATGGCCAGCCAGCATTCACCCTTATCCCACGAATGAACACAAACAAAAGTTTTGGGAACTGAACTTGAATTTTCTGATTCTCACATGCAAGAGTGCTACTTTCCCAAGGGGAACAACTTTCAGAAGTGACATGTTTTGTTGTGAGATACTAAATGTAAAACTTCCAGCACAGCTTCTTTAAATTAAGAAATGGAATGACCAAGGTTTGGAAATGAAATAGGGTGCCGCATTGGCCAGGATCTCAGACAGAGTGTCAAAGTTCCCAGTGCAACATTTGAAAGAAAAGTTGGGGAGTTTTCCATGGAATCCTGGCCAATTTTGCTCTCTGTTCCATTTCCAAATCTTGTAGTTCCATCATGAAATAACAGAATAATGGAAATAAAACCAGTTTTATGCACACATACCGGGAACCATCTTCCTCATCCCAAAAAAAAACTGCAGCTAATCTGGAAGAAAAGAAATCTCCACCTAACAGATGAACACATTCCAAAATGTATTGGCAAGGCAAGTATAGCCTTTTTAAAAGTTGCATTTCATTACAAGGTAAAGGGCCAGTCATTTAAAACTGAGCTACATCGAAATTTCATTGAGCAGTGGGGGTGGTAAATCTCTAGAATTCTCTACCCCAAAAGGTGGAGGAGGTCTGATCATTAGAAGGATTTGTGGATAAATATATGATAGGTTGAGGAATGGAGGACAATGGTGAAATGGCACAGGAAAGGAGTTGAGGCTTGCATAGATCAGCCACGATTGTATTGAATGGTGGGGCAAGCTTGAAGGATCTGGTGGCCTACTCCTGCTTTTATTTCTTATGTTCTTATCTACTTTTTTGGTTATCTGTAACTAAAATGTAAAGAGAGAAAGTTGGAAATCGACGGCAGATCAGGCAGTGTGTATCGAGAGTGAAATAGGTGTCATGTTTTAGTTTGACAAATTGACCAATTGGGAACAGGGAGGTTAAATGATACCTTTGTAACCAAGTCTCTCAAAATCCATCAACTCATCTAAAAGCTGCTTCTGCCTGAGGTTTGTACATGATGACAGCAGCAGAAAGTAACTTATGCTGGATTGGTTCTGACAGGGTAATGTCCTGCCTGCCAACCAATCAGACTGATTTTTGACAGCCTTTAGTTCACAGGAGGACAACTGCAGTATAACTTGGGAAATGACTAGTACTGGTCTGGACTGGTCACATGTACTGTTAGGGTCACTGATCAGAAACCGAAGGTCTATTATGAAGTCAGATTAGAGACCAACAATTTTTCTATTTTAGTATTAATGTGAGGATAGGATACTTTACTCCGGGAGTAATTCCACTGACAAATTAGGGATCTTTTATCAATAATGCTTTATTCAAAATACGATTTAAGCATGACTCTAACAAAATGAAGATGTTTAACTCTTAACAGTTGAACAATCTTTAAACGTGAAGAGAAACAATACTGATTTCTAATTTGTCACTATTTCAGTTCCAAATAAGCAACATTTTTTCCTACAGACTAAAAACCCCACTTTAAATATAGTTAGCAACCCCAAACATACTTGCTATAAATGCACGTAGAAAGTCTTGGAACAGTCAGAGAGACTTTGTAGAGAGAAAGAGAGAGCAGACTTCTGTCTTTAAACAGCTCTAGTCAGCAACCGAACTCTGAAAATGAAACAGAAAGTTGTTTCTCTGCTACAATCCTCACTCCTCCAATTTCTTTAATTCAAAAAAATCCCAGCTTCCATTCTTTGAGCAAGAGCCCCAGAGGAAATCTCCTTTTATAAATAACAATCCATTTAGCCTTCTGCTAAATAAACATGACAAGGATGAAATGAGTAATTATCCTGATGTCTCAGCATCTGCGCTGTATGTTTTTCCAGACAAACCGACTACCTATTCAAAAAAACACTAAGTGTGCAATCTTACCAGCTGTTCATGCCCTGTTGCCACTGCAAGCAAGGACAAAGAATTTGGCACCCAGCCAAATCATGAGGCCACACCTGGAGTACTGTGTACAGATTTGATCTCCTTCCTTGAGAAAGGATATACTGGCACTGGAGGGGCTGCAGAGGAAATTCACTAGATTGATTCCAGAGTTGAGATGGTTGGCTAATGAGGAGAGACTGAGTAGACTGGGACTATACTCATTGGAATTCAGAAGAATGAGGGGAGATCTTACAGAAACATATAAAAATTATGAAGGGAATTAATAAGATAGAAGCAGGGTGGTTGTTTCCACTAGCAGGTGAAACTGGAACTAGGGGGTATGGCCTCAAAATAACAGGGAGCAAACTTAGGGCTGAGTTGAGAAAGAACTTCTTCATGCAAATGGTTGTGATCTGTGGAATTCCCTGTCCAATGAAGCAACTGAGGCAACCTCATTGAATGCTTTAAGGCAAGGATAGATAAATGCTTGAACAGTGTGAGAAACGCAGCTCACAGTCAAAAAAATTTAGTTGAGTCAAGTTCCGAAGGAGCAAGATATTTTGTTTAACGTTCTTGCAAGACTGGGTGTCCAAAAAATAGGCACACCTTACATCGAGTTTAAGCAAGCATTTTATGCTATTTTACAAGCATATTAATCAATTACATAAGAACATAAGAACATAAGAAATAGGAGCAGGAGTAGGCCATCTAGCCCTTCGAGCCTGCCCCGCCATTCAATAAGATCATGGCTGATCTGTCGTGGCTCAGTTCCACTTTCCCGCCCTCTCCCCATAACCCTTAATCCCCTCGCTTATCAAAAACCCATCAACCCGCGTCTTAAAAATATTTAGTGAGGTAGCCTCCACCACTTCAACGGGCAGAGAATTCCAGAGATTCACCACCCTTTGAGTGAAGAAGTTCCTCCTCAACTCCGTTCTAAACCGCCCCCCCTTTATCTTGAGGCTGTGCCCCCTAGTCGTACCGTCCTGTCTGAGCGGGAAGAGTCTCTCCACCTCTATCCTATCCATCCCATTCATCATCTTATATGTCTCAATGAGATCTCCCCTCATTCTTCTAAACTCTAACAAGTACAAGCTTAGTTTATTCAGCCTCTCCTCATAGCTCAACCCCCTCAACTCTGGCATCAGCCTAGTAAACCTCCTCTGCACTCCCTCCAGGGCCAAAATATCCTTGCGTAAGTGTGGCGACCAAAACTGCACACAGTACTCCAGCTGCGGCCTCACCAATGCCCTATACAGCTGCAGCAAGACCTCCCTACTTTTATATTCAATCCCCCTCGCTATGAAGGCCAGCATCCCATTAGTCTTCCTGACCACCTGCTGCACCTGCAGGCTGGGTTTTTGCGACTCATGCACAAGGACCCCGAGGTCCCTCTGCACCGTCACCTGCTGCAGTTTTTCGCCATGTAAGTAATAGTCCTTCCTACCATTATTCCTACCAAAGTGGACCACCTCGCACTTGCCAACATTAAATTCCATTTGCCAGTTCCTGGCCCATTCGCCCAGCCTATCTAGATCCTTCTGCAGACTCTCCACATCCTCTGCGCAATTTGCCGTTCCACCAATCAGTGCATGTCACAAAGTGATTCACGGCTGATAAAGTCAAATGAAATGACAATTTTCTCTGATTGAACACACTAACAAGAGGTCAAGTTAACAGTCACCAACAAATGAGAATTAGGAGAAATCTCTTCAAGAGAGAACTATTTGAGCATGGCATGACTTTCAACAAGGAGGTTAAAGAAGAAACTGTTATTTAAGGGAAAGGAAAATCGAAGAAAAATTTGGAGAAACATATACAGGACTACCAAGAGGACGCTGAATTAATTTTGGATTGTTTTAGCACAGAGACAGAATTCTATGATTCAAACACCCTCAAAACCTTCAATTAAATAAAATTGAACCAAACTGGCCTTTAATGCAAACTAAAATTCCTGGTCGAGCCAGTGGTCAATATGAGGCCAGTGCACATATACTTGTGTCAATCAGGTTCGTATTCAGTAGCTTCCCACAGATTTAATCAATCTCTGAAAAAGGCAAAGCATGATGAGATTCAGGCTTACCCATGATGCTTCCTCTAACAATACTTGTTTGGCCAATCAGTGCCACTAATGAATTCAATTCCACTTATTCGTCACACAAAACGTCAGGCACAACCTGCTTGAAACAGCAGAATTCCTGTTCTGTGAATTAAGTATTGCAGTATTTCTTTTGTGGACCTCTGACAATGCAGAGGTTTTTTTGTCCAACCTTTATTTCCCTTAAACTGAGTGGCTTGGTTTGCTATTTCAGAAAACAGTTGAGAATCAACCACGTTGCTGTGGATCTGGAGTCACGTGTACACCAGGCCAAACAACAATGGCAATTTCCTTTGCCAAAGGACATTATCATTGATAGTTCACTAGTTACGTCATAGTCTTCATTAACTTTATAGATTTTTTTTAGCTAAATTCAAATTTCAGCAGCTGCAATGATGGAATTTGAATTCTTGTCTCCAGAACCTTAGCCTTGACCCTGTAGATAATCCAGTGACATTACTGCTATACCACCATCTCCCCATCTTAAGTGAAGCCAGTCCTGAATAGCCAAGCTCTAATTTTAATGTTATATCCTATTCTTCTGGATTTTGCCACCCATCTGAGGAAATTGTTTTGTTCAATTCACCTTTTTAATTCCTTTAATCTTCTTAAATACCTTAGTTCAATCACCCCTTAATTTTCTGCACTCAAAGGAGTACAAACGCAGTTCAAGCAAACCACAGTCATAATTTCAGCATCACTGAATCTGCACTGCATCCTCCCCAGTATATCCTTCCTTCAGTGCAGTGATCAGAATTGAACATAGTTGCTGATGGGGTTCAACCAGAGCTAACTAACACAACTTTGACTCCTTTGAGATAAAGGCCAATATTCTCAGCTTCTTATTGTTCTGTACCTTTCCACTAGCATGAGAACATAAGAAATAGGAGCAGGAGTAGGCCATCTAGCCCGCCCCACCATTCAATAAGATCATGGCTGATCTGAAGTGGATCAGTTCCACTTTCTCCCCATAACCCTTAATTCTTCTATCAGAAACCTATCTACCCGTGACTTAAATATATTTAGCGAGGTAGCCTCCACCACTTCAACAGGCAGAGAATTCCAGAGATTCACCACCATTTGAGTGAAGAAGTTCCTCCTCAACTCTGATGTAAACCGCCCCCACCTTATCTTGAGGCTGTGCCCTTTAGTCCTGCTATGTTTTCTAAGCGGGAAGAATCTCTCTACCTCTACCCTATCCATCCCTTTCATTATCTTATACGTCTCTATAAGATCCCCCCTCATCCTTCTAAACTCCAACGAGTACAGACCCAGTCTATTTAGTCTCTCTTCATAGTCCAACCCCCTCATCTCTGGTATCAGCCTGGTGAACCTTCTCTACACACCCTCCAAGGCCAATATATCCTTCCGCAAGTGCAGCGACCAAATCTGCACACAGTACTCCAGCTGCGGCCTCACCAGTACCCTGTACAGTTGCAGCAAGACCTCCCTACTTTTATATTCTATCCCCCTCACTATAAAGGCCAACATTCCAATCGCCTTCTTAATCACCTTCTGCACCTGCAGACTGGGTTTCTGTGACTTGTGCACAAGGACCCCCAGGTCCCTCTGCACCGTAGCATGCTGCAGCTTTTCACCTTTTAAATAATAATCCCTCCTATTATTCCTGCCAAAGTGGATAACCTCACACTTGCTAACATTATACTTCATCTGCCAGTTCCTCGCCCACTCGCTCAGCCAATCCAGGTCACTCTGTAGACTTTCCACTCCATCCACGCAATTTGCTTTTCCACTCATCTTCGTGTCATCAGCAAATTTCGTCACCCTACACTCAGCCCCCTCCTCCAGATCCAGCTTTTACTAGTGTGTGTATATAGGCATCTAACTCTATGGAATAGATTTCAGAAGCCTCTCTCCAAACTCTGTAGTCATCTTATTATACAAAAAAATTCAACTGATTGTAAGCAACACTATAGGGAATTCATTACTCAAATACCATCAGTGAACAACACTGACTATTAAATTTAATCACTTTTCTTCGTATTATGCCTGCTTCAATTGTGAAAACAGAGGTTAGACGATAGAGCAAACATTTTTACAATATGTTGTTCTCCCCTAATTGGTGGTCTCTGTCCTATTAGTGAGTTGTCATTCCCCTTTTGGCTCACGGTGCCCCACGTTCCCGTCCCCTCTACTCCCCTTCTAACCACGTTTCTTGTTATCCCAAGAGTACATATTATAGTGTTTATTCAATATTCTTACTTGATTAGTTCTCCCATCTGTCTTATCTAAAACTATTTAACATGTCCAGTTCAGACCAGCTATAATCAATCTTCTGCTAACTTAATTACCGATGTCCCGACTATCTCAGTGTCCTTCTATGGTGTACAGATATATGTGTTAACAGCACCTTTTCCTGTTGCTCACAATCCCCCCTTTCTCTTTTAGCGTCCGTTGCAACTTCTCACATTTCAAATTTCTGGAGCATCCTTTCCACTGTTTTATCTATTTCGTCATCCAGTTCATTCCCTATTTCCAATAAGTTCATTCGTTCCCCATGGTCTACTACAGACATTTTCTTGGTTATTGTTGTTTCAGTAAACTGTTGGACTAGTCCCCTCACACAGGGGATTATGCAACACCCCACCGTTACCAGTACCCCGGCCACTATTATTAAGGAGGTCAGTACTGACACCACCATTCCTCTCCATTTTCCAAACCAGGACTCCAACCAGTCAGTGAATACGTTGTTAACCCCAGAATTTTGTGCTATCTCCTCCGCTAAGGTGGTTAGTCCTTGTAAGGCTCGGGTTATAGAGCCATCCGGGGCCGTATTGTTTGGGATGAAGGTACAACACTTTCCCCCCAATATTACACACACCCCTCCTTTCTCTGCTAGCATCATATCCAAGGCCATCCTATTTTCCCACGCCATTCTACTAGTGGCGTCTAGTTGTTCCGCCAACCCCCGGACAGCATCCCTGGTATAGTTAATGAATCTCTGTTGGTTATAATATATATAATTTATCCAATCCACGTTCTTATTTACTGTCACCCACCAAAACAAGGACTCAAATCCAGCCGCAAACTGATTCCTGGCTTTGAATTCATCCGGGACTCTCTGAGGCACTCCTATGGGAACCAGGTATATCTTTTCATCAAAAGAAGTTCCTATTGCTGACCTTTTGCTCTTCCTGATTGTTTTGGATCCTTCAAATGCCAGGGTAAATGGTATAGCCAATTGGACAATTGCACCGGGGGGACAGAGTTGGTCTCAGTACCCTTCCTCCACAATACCACCATAAATCTGCCCTGGGGATGTTCAGTGATGAATAGTTCCCTCCTGTCCCATTCTCCGTAATGCTCCTGATCTCTAAGCATGATTCCAACTCCCCCATACTCTGAGTTAACCCTGCCCCTTGTCTGTTCACACATGAGGTGTGATTCACAACCGTAGCGAGAAACTGAGGGGGAGTCTTTAAGTTCTTTTCTTCCACGGGAGGGAATGTTAGAGACAGGGATGTGCAGTTCGGGTTGCCCCATGCTCTCTTTTCTTGATGCAGGGCCAACATGCACTCCATACCTCTTCCATCGTGTTTCCATCCCAGGGGGAAGGGTACTATTTGAGCTACCGGCCTCCCAGATGCACAGGCACAGCAATTGCTTTTATTTAAGCTTTTTACAGTGTATTTGACCCATTCTACCCAGGCATTGGTCTCCTCATATCCAGTCTCTATTTCAAGGGTCTGTCTCAGGTTTTTTTTTACCTCTACCACTCTTACTACCCCTGGGTCGTTTTGAGGGACCTTCTCCTTCCGGTCGGGTGATTTCAAATTTTTATCTACATGGATTCGGAAACAACATTTCAATTCGCTATCTTTTCCTCCCTCCTTTACCCTGATTCCAAATACTGCCTGATGCAATTGTTAGTCCCTGGTCCAGTTACCCGTAAAGAAGGGTCCACCGGCTAAGGAGTACTGGGAGAGGTTCTTAGGATCTAAGATCGGACCTCTTATTTCTTTGGTCCAATTGGTCCCTTTTATGGTTATATGTATGGGATCGCATTTCTTGCCTAGGCATTCTGGTCCTAGCCACATACGTTTCTGATGAAGGGATATTATGGTAGGGAGTGTACCTCAAGGATGCTCCCCATCTGCATAAAATTGTAAGGATTCAACCAAATATTTTCACTGGCTCACCAAATCCCCACATACTACCAGGGAACACAGGTCAGTCTCTACCACCTGTGGTGTAGGGAGATCCAAAACCGTGACTGAGCTCATAGTGTTCCCCTGTTCCGTTTCTAACTCATCTGGATCATAACCCATACTTGCAAGAACTCCTGGGGACAAGAGGAAGGAGAGTATTACCAAAATTATCTTTCATTCTATCGCTTTTCCCGTTACCTTTTAGGGGAGAACCTAACTCAAAACAGTTCTTTTCCCGCGCTCCCGCCGCTATTAACAATTGGTTACTTAGAGTTTTTTAAACTTCAGCTTCAAAAGTTCTTCAGCAGGTTCGACCATCCACGCGTTGGAGTCATCTGGGGGTTTTACCGGTCCCTTAATTCTAGTGTGGTGTGTCCATCCCTTTTCAGCAGTCCTGATCGCTGTCTCAGTTGTTAGGAGTACTTGATATGGTCCCTCCCATTCCGGTTGCAGCTTAGTTTCTTTCCAGGACTTTACCAGGACCCAGTCTCCTGGTCGGATCGTATGTACCGTGAAGTCGAGGGGTGGCGTCTGTGACAGCAATCCTTGTTTCCTAAGGAAGGATATGGAGGAGGACAGACCCAGTATATATTTCTTTACAAATTGATCATTCATTTCAGGGATTGGTAACTCCCCGGCTGCTCCCATATAAGGCAGTCTGAACATTATTTCATAGGGGGATAAACCCAAATCCTTTCGGGGAGCTGTGCGAATACGCAGAAGTGCTATTGGTAAGCATTTGGTCCAAGGAAATTTCATTTCTATTATTAGCTTAGCTGAATGTTTTTTTAAGGGTCTGGCAGACCCAATCCTCATCCGAACTGTACTTTGGCCAGAAGACGGACGGACTTTGGATTGGTTCCTTTACCCAAACAAAACAACAATATTTAATCAGAGTCTTCTTGTTTTTATCCTTAGTGCTAGTGTTATAATCCCAATCTTCCAACATCCGTCCCAAAGGACTTTCTGGAGGGACGTTCCCTGGGGCCCCACCCTTCTCCCGCGGTTTCCCGGCACCTTTCCCTGGCCTGGGGGACTTAATCTTACTCCCTCCGCTTCCCATGGTTTACCTACCACGACCCGGTCGTCAAGGCAATACTTAAAAGTCAATTTTCTTACCTTGGTTCGTGCACAGCGTTGTCCAACCACGACGGTGCCTATCGTCTCCCCCTTACTCATTCGGAACGACCTTCCTAGGATTCTCAACAGTCCGCTGGCGGAGAGACCCACCGACGAGTACTTGGGACCGTTCAAAGGAGGAACGGGACACATCTTCCCAGTCGTCGCCGGCGACAGTCCCACCAGGGATGTTAGGATCCCGGACGAGCCCCCAGTTGTGAGAAACGCAGCTCACAGTCAAAAAAATTTAGTCGAGTCAAGTTCCGAAGGAGCAAGATATTTTGTTTAACGTTCTTGCAAGACGGGTGTCCAAAAAATAGGCACACCTTACATCGAGTTTAAGCAAGCATTTTATACTATTTTACAAGCATATTAATCAATATGTTGTTCTCCCCTAATTGGTGGTCTCTGTCCTATTAGTGAGTTGTCATTCTCCTTTTGGCTCACGGTGTCCCATGTTCCCGTCCCCTCTACTCCCCTTCTAACCACGTTTCTTGTTATCACAAGAGTACATATTATAGTGTTTAATCAATATTCTTACTTGATTAGTTCTCCCATCTGTCTTATCTAAAACTATTTAACATGTCCAGTTCAGACCGGCTATAATCAACCTTCTGCTAACTTAATTACCGATGTCCCGACTATCTCAGTGTCCTTCTATGGTGTACAGATATATGTGTTAACAGCACCTTTACCTGTTGCTCACAAACAGTAAAGGAATTAAGAGTTATGGTGAGTGAGCGGGTAAGTGGAGCTGAGTCCACGGAAAGATCAGCCATGATCTTATTGAATGGTGGAGCAGGCTCGAGGGGCCAGATGACCAACTCCTGCTCCGAGTTCTTTTATTCTCATGTTCTTAAATCAGTAGTACCAGAAAATCCTGCTGGCGTGAAGATTCAGCCCTGAATCTTAAAGCATTTCCTTTAACATAAAATATATCAATAGCACACAATCATCACAATCTCCTAAAGTGGAAGCCCAGTTCAAATCCGTACGAGTTATTTCTTAAGTTTTACCAGTTTTCCTTGTGGGTTCCAAAGTTCAGTTCCAAACTCCTCCAGACCCTGCGTCTGACTGCTGCAGCTGGCTGTTTCTGAGAACTTGCAGCCTTCCGTGAATAACACAAATCTTTTTATATCTGAAATGTGGGATGTGGTTGAAAAAACTGAATGGCATTGGAAGATGCTGATGGGTTGTACATTTGGGTCCAACACATCCTGTACATATCAAACCTCTGCTTAACACCTCTGAGACAGAGTAGATCTCTGCTCAACACCTCCTGTGCAGAGCAGGCCTCTGTTTCAACGGCTCCTGACCAGCAACTTTTCTACGTTTCGAAGCTTTGGGTCAGAGACTGACAAGTTCACTTCCTACCAATCTTTAGTGTATTGATGTGAGAATGAACCATAATTTAAAATAACGCTCTCCCCACCCAGCCCGCCGTTTACTATAAAGTAAAGTTTATCTATTAGTGTCTCATGTAGGCTTATATTAAAACTGCAGTGAAGTTACTGTGAAAATCCCCCAGTCACCACACTCTGGCACCTGTTCGGGAAACTAAGGGAGAATTTAACATGGCCAGTGCACCGAACCGTCAAATCTTTTGGACTGTGGGAGGAAGCCGGAGCACTCAGAGGAAACCCACGCAGATACGGGGAGAGCATGCAGACTCCACACAGACAGTGACCCAAGCCGGGAATCAAACCCACACCCTTGCCACTGTGAGGCAACAGTGTTGACCATTGTGCCACCGTGTCGCCCACTGGTTCACTATTTCAGCTGTAAATACTGGATGGATTTGCATGCATTGCATGAAATGCTATTTGATTGAGGCACTGGTGTGATGGGTGCAGCTGAAACATCAGTGGCCCCCGAGGTTCTTTTTGAAATGCAGACTTTCGGGACGACTGCTGTGAGTACTGATCCTTGTCGAGTTGCTCGCGTTGCAACCCCAACAACATGACATTGTTGCAGTTAATTTCAACGTCTATGCCTTGCTCCCTCTTGTGGCCAAACAAAAGGTAGTTGGGGAAATGGAAGATCACCAGTAAAACGCTCCAAGTAAACAGGCATTGTTAAAATTAACAGCCTGTCGGCTGCTCCTCCCTTAAAAGCTTCCAGCTAATAACAACGTTTCTCCTGGCTGTTAGTCCCCTCTTTGCAGGAGGACAGAAACTTTGCAGGGACTTGCGAACCCTGTGATGATGATAACCAGGAAAATACATTTGGCAGGAAGCTTTGCAGAAAGTGACAGGTATTTGTTTTAGAAACTAAGTTCTATTCAAAATCGCAAACAAAAATGGTGTCAGTCCCTAAAACCGCAGCAGCGCTCAGGTGAATGGTGAGCTGTAATTAGATTTTTATGACAGAACATTACAAAATGCAAACGCAAATTCCTGACTGATGTATTAATTAAAAGTGGTGATTCCTGCCTCTGCTTTTGGAGATTCATTGTCCTTGTTTGCTGCAAGAGTGATAATGAAAACAAATATTGAATCGTAAAGACATTTCCGTTAATTCCATTTCTGTCAGTCTGATCCTAGTTCTGGGAAAACTGTGATTTCTGAATGTGGACAGGATTTCTGTGTCTTCATTTTCATCCACGTTAATGGTCTAGTTATCTTCATTGTCCTCTGTTCAGTAAACCTGGGTACATTTCTGAATCTCTGCTGTGTGAGTGTGGGAGAGTGTGAGAGTGTGTGTGGTAGGTTTCAGGTGAGTATCACGTTTTGCTCTGATGTCTGAATGTGGCTCAGCCCCCTGTGGAAGCTCATTGGCCGCAGGCTCGTAGAACAAAGAAAATGACAGCACAGGAACAGGTCCTTCGGCCCTCCAGCCTGCACCGACCATCCTGCATGTCTGAACTAAAACCCCCTACCTTTCCAGGGCCCATATCCCTCTATTCCCCATCCTATTCATGTATTTGTCCAGATGTCCCTTAAAACTCACTATCGTATCTGCTTCCACTACCTCCCCAGGCAGCGAGTTCCAGGCACCCATCACCCGTCTGTGTAAAAAACTTGCGTCATACATCTCCTTTAAACCTTGCCCCTCGCATCTTAAACCAATGCCTCCTATTAATTGACTCTTCCGCCCTGGGAAACAGCTTCTGACTATCCATTCTGTGCATGCCCCTCATAATCTTGTAGACTTCTATCAGGTCGCCCCTCAACCTCCGGAAGAAGACTTGAGAACGGTGCCAAACAAGGCCCAGTGCTGCTGGGACGATATCTGAGGGAAGAATCAGAACTTCATGGAGAAAAATGAAAAGGAATCCCAGAGACACAAAAAAAACCCGGCAAGTTCAACATGTTAATGATCACCTCAAAGCCATGACTTTCGGCACGACTGTGAGTGTTGAGGCTTCTCTCAATCCACCATGCAGTGAGGCTAAAATTAATGTGTTGAAATCTTTTTAAAATGATTCATTCCTGGGACATGAGCGTCGCTGGTTGGGCCAGCATTTATTGCCCATCCCTAATTGCCCTTGAACTGAGTGGCTCACAAGGCAGAGGGCAGTTAAACTCCCTGCCATTTCTTGACACGGGGCATAGGGCAGCACGGCAGCAGAGTGGTTAGCACTGCTGCCTAACAGCGCCAGGGACCCGAGTTCAATTCCGGCCTTGGGTCACTGTGTGGAGTTTGTGTGTTCTCCCCATGTCTGCATGGGTTTCCTCCAGGTGCTCCGGTTTCCCCCCACAGTCTAAAAGATGCGGGTTAGGTTGAGTGGACATGCTAAATTGACCCTAGTGTCAAGGGGATTAGGAGGGTAAAAATGTGGGGTTCTGGGAATAGAACCTGGGTGTGACTGTGGTCCATTCAGACTCGATGAGCTGAATAGCCTTCTCTTGCGCTGTAGATGTTCTACGATTCTTGTACAGTATGTGAGGCTCCTTGCCAACTGTGCATATTCATAGCATCTGAAGCTGGAAAGAAATCAGAAGATGTGCATATCCTCTGCTGATTAATTTGCATTCACCATGGTCCTTCCAGTTAACTTCCCCCGCCTGCAAACAATCTAAGACTCTTAAACATCCTTTGTACAGATTTACACAACATACATCAATGCCAAAAAGTGGCTTTCCCCATACAAAGCGGGTGGGATAGAGGCTATACCTTGTGATTTCCCCCTCCCAGTAAGGAATATCAGTGGACGTGTTAAATAAAGATTGGATATTTACCATGCAAGGTGGAAGAGGGTCATTGCTCTCATATGTTCGTTCTGTATAGGTGCTGAAGGTTCCAATCGTGTTAAATGTATCCATTATTTTCACACACAATGGGCAGGATTTTCCGGCCTTGCCTGTCCTGAACCCAAGGTCAATAGACCCTTCTAAGGTCCTCCCCCCAACCCACCCCATCCGCTCCGAGTCCCGTGGCAGGTGGGACTGTAAAACTCCACACAATTTATTTCCTAATTTGATGCAGGAATATCGGTTTTGACTTAACACCTTCAGAGCTGCAATCAGAGTTCTACTGAAAACTAATGGCTGGATAAAAACATGACCTTCTTTTCCTCAGCAAGGATGGAGGCAGAGTGAGTCTGTCGTCCAGTGTTAAGAAGTTTGATCATCTAATGGACAGAGACACTTGATAATCGATCTAACTAATGTGCGCAACTAATAGGAAGACTCACTCACTGGCCATGCTTGCTGACAAATCTCAGGCACGCTGCCTACAATTTTCCGTCTGTTGCAATTAAAGGATGGGAAATCGTGGGCGGGATTCCTGCCAATAGCTGACGCCAGTCAGCAAAGCTTCTGAACTAAATCAGAAACCGTGGACAGAATTTTGGGTTGAGACCCAGGTACTCAGGTTAAATGTTGGCTCCCATTGTGTGAGGAATAGTCAGCGATTTTCCCCAGAT
This sequence comes from Carcharhinus amblyrhynchos, assembly GCF_965287045.1. Classification (NCBI taxonomy): domain Eukaryota; kingdom Metazoa; phylum Chordata; class Chondrichthyes; order Carcharhiniformes; family Carcharhinidae; genus Carcharhinus; species Carcharhinus amblyrhynchos. The sequence continues at coordinate 41,788,158 of NC_137342.1, read as the reverse complement.
TGACTTGAAGGCAGGCTTGTTGTTGAAAGGACAATTAGGAGCCAACCCCCCCCTTCTCCCCGTACTAGGGATGGCAGAGGGGATGGGGGGATCGGGGAGGAGAAGGTGGGACCTGAAGCCTGCTGTTCAGATATGTGAGAGAGAGCAGGGTGCAGCCTGAGGTAGAGAATTCTAAAAATTCACAATCCTATGAATGAAGAAAGTTCTTCTCATTTCATTCCTCAATGATCCAACCTTTAACCTGAGGCTGCACCCTCATGTTTCAGATTCCCCAGCCAGGGGAAATGCCATAACAACATCTACCTGTTAAGCCCTTCGGATTTTGGTATTTTTCAATGAAATCGCCTCTCAAAACTCTTGCCAGGGACTCGGGTTCGATTCAGCCTTGGGTGGCTGTGTGGAGTTTGCATGTTCTTATTGTGTCTGTGTGGGTTTCCTCCAGGGGCACTGGTTTCCCCCCATCATCCAAAGATGTGCAGATTAGGTGGATTGATCATGTTAAATTGCCCCTTAGTGTCCCTAGCGTATAGGGGGGTAAACGTGTTCCGGTGGGGGGCGGGGGGGGTTGGTTACAGGAATAGGGTGGGCATTGGGCCAAGGTAAGATTTTCTGTCATAGAGCTGCTGCAGACTCCATGGGTCAAATGGCCTCGTTCTGTAGTATAGGGATCCTATGATTCTATAAAACTGCAGAGAATATAGATCCAACTCACACAGGGAGCCAAGAATGAGCATAACTTCAATGCTTAGCAAGCAAGTTATTGTGGAACTGCAATCAATAAAAGAGCTAAGCCCCGAACTCACCAGACTGATTCTTAGACCAGGATTTTATGGTTTCGCCCATCCTGAAACCGTAAAACCCCACCTGAGGTTAACGGACCTTTCTATGGTCCGCCCCTTGCCTGCTCTGATTCCGGCCTCATAGAACTCTACAGTGCAGAAAGAGGCCCTTCGGCCCATTGAGTACTGCACCAAACACAATCCCACCCAGGCCCTACCCCCATATCCCTACATATTATACCCACTAATCCCTCGAACCTAAGCATCCCTGGACACTAAGGGACAATTTCTTAGCATAGCCAATCAACCTAACCCGCACATCTTTGGACTGTGGGAGGAAACCCATGCAGACATGAGGAGAACGTGCAAACTCCACACAGACCGTGATCCGAGCAGGGAATTGAACCCAGGACCCTAGAGCTGTGAAGCAGCAATGCTAACCACTGTGCTACCATGCCGCCCCTCAATGCCAAAGGACAGAATTGGGAGGTAAGAATTTTAAAAATGCAGGTGTTTTCCTGTTTTACATTAGAAGGAGCCTTATGGAGATGAATAAAGAGAAAAAGGAAGTTAAATTTGCACCATACATAACAAATCCACACAAACTGATAAAAGACTAACTGAGGATTGGTGCATAAAGATTGAACAAAGCCTGGAATGGTTTATTTGGAATCCATTGTAGACAGGATGATGGGGAAACCATTATTGATGAGGAGGAACTTTTTCCCTCAGAGGGTAGTGAATCTGTGGAGGGTTGTAGAGACTGGGTCATCAAGTCTTTTCAAACCTGAGATAGACAGATTGTCTTGAATCAGTCAGGGAATTGAGGGTTATGGGGATAAGGCAGGAAGGTGGAGTTGAGGATGATCATATCAGATCACCCAACGGGCCGAATGGTCTACTTCTGCTCCTACGTCTTATGTTTCCATTGGAGGGACCAGTAACAGTATCAGTATTCCTTCACCGGGAGTGTGCATGTTGCAATGCAATGCAATTGTACAAGTAACAAAACCATTTACTGTTGAGATTGGTGGAATTTGCTGCAAAGCAGTATGAGGTGAAGGATCAGCTAACTCACATACCTGTACACAGCCTGCGCTGCCGGTGACGTACGCTCCAGGTCAGGTTTTGTGTCAGGCATTTCCATTCATTAACTTTAATGTGGTTCACTCAAATTTGGAATGAATGAAGTCAGCTGGATGGCTGACACAGGAGGCGTACGTAGCGTGTTAACTCGGAACAATGCGATTGAGGAAAAGGATGCTGTAAATGTCAAATGTGATATATCATCATTACTTTTAATAGAAGCTGCCGTCAGACTTTTGAATGGTCTGATCACACATTAAGCTGGTCTTTCTCCTCACAAAATCGGTAAATGCACCCTATGCTTTCCTTCTTCCCTATGTACTCAATGGATGGGATATTACAGCCTCACTCGTCCTGAAACTGTAAAAATCCCACCTGAAGTCAATGGACCTTTCCATGGTCCAACCCTTGCCCACTCCAATTCCTCTAGTGGACAAAATTAGCCCTTGTATGTTTTGTCTGTAATACCTCGCAAGGAACAATACTGTATACTAATACAGTACACTATGAACAATACATTGTATACTAATACACGTGACAATAATAAATCAAATCAAATCAATGCAAGTGCACTGTTTATAAAGAAAAAGATCAAAATTAATCCCTGAATATGTATTACAAGCATCTGTTCCAAATAGCTCAGGTTATATATTTTGTTCATTGCTCCATCATTATAGTTTCTGAAGTCATATTGAATTTACTTTCAGATGTTCCTTCTTGAAATGACTATCAGGAAAGCTTATTTGGTCCTTTGGAAACTCAGGTTGGATATGAGATAGCTACTTTAATCACAGATGATACAGTACACAGCAAATCCTTAAATGACCATCAGCCATAGAAACAGAAAGTAAAAGCAGGGAGTAGGCCATTTGGCCCTTCAAGCCTGCCCTGTCATTCATCTTGATCAGGGCTGATTATCAAATTCAATATCCTGATTCTGCCTACCCCCATATCCCTTGAACCCTTTAGCCCCAAGAGCTATATCTAATTTCTTCTTGAAATAACACAATGTTTTGGCCATAACTACTCACTGGGGCAGCACAGTGATTAACACTCTGCTTCATAGTGCCACGGACCCAGGTTTGATTCCTGGCTTAGGTCACACCCTGTGCAGATTTGCATGTTCTCCCCATATCTGTGTGGGTTTCCTCTGAGTGCTCTGCTTTCTTCCCATGGTCCAAAAGACATGCTGGTTAGGTGCATTGGCCATGCTAAATTCCCCCATAGTGTACCCAAACAAGTGCCGGAGTGTGGCAACTAGGGGATTGTCACTGAAACTTCATTGCAATATTAATGTAAGTTTACTCATGACTAATAAATAAACTTTTACTTTTTCTGTGGTAGTGAATTCCACAGATTCCCCACTCTCTGGGTGAAGAAATTTCTCCTCACCTCAGTTCTAAAAAGTTTGCCCCTTACCTTCAAACTGTGACCCCAAGTTCTGGGCTCCCCTTCCATCGGGAACATTCTTCCTGAATCTACCCTGTCTAATCCTGTTAGAACTTTATCAGTTTCTATGAGATCCTCTCTCGCTCTTCTAAATTCTAATGAATATAATCCTGACCAATTTAATCTCTCTCCTTATGTGACAGACCAGCCAACTGGGTGCTCGAGGTGGGTAGTATTGCTACCATCCTCCCTCACCCCTGTGGGGGCAGGATGAAGACGGGGAACTAACATGCCAGCCAGTGGTGTGATATTCCATCCTCTGTGGGGGACCCAAAAGAACATAAGAACATAAGAAATAGGAGCAGGAGTAGGCCATCCAGCCCTTCGAGCCTGCAAACTTTTTAGAACTGAGGTGAGGAGAAATTTCTTCACCCAGAGAGTGGTGAATCTGTGGAATTCACTACCACAGAATAAGTTCAGCCCTGCCTCCAGCAAACTTTGGGTGGTGGTTCGAAATGATTATGTTTTGTTGTGGAAAGTAGATAAGAAATGAATAAGCATGACTGAGATATTTGAGTGTGACTGAAGTTTGATGGAGTTTAGATCAATTGCTTGTAATATCCGTCTAAAGCAATGTATCCATGGATACCGCATGCATGTGCCTCTCGAACTGCAATACACAGACAGGGAAACATAAGGTTCAATCAACATTTTCAGTTGTTGCTGTTTCCCTCGAGGCCTGATCTATTTCTGCCTTCCTTTAGTTTTCTTCCTTACTTGCCTGAAGACGCTGGCTGCAGTTTGTTCTCTAAGTGTTGGCAGCACCCCTTACCACTTCACTGACATTGACGTAGGTGTGGATGGTGAATGTTGGCAGAGCAACCGGCACTGCTGACTCTCAGAATCAACCTTAATCCTTTCCCTGCTCGATACCCTGACAACACTGGTGGACTGTGTGCAGTGGGCATCAAGTGAACACTGGCCAGGTAAGGGTTGGTTTTTTTTGCTACCCAGCACATTGGCACAGTGGTTAGCACAGCTGCATCACAGTGCCAGCGACCCGGGTTCAATTCCCAGCTTGGGTCTCTGTCTGTGTGGTGTTTGCACTTTCTCCCCATGTCTGCATTGGTTTCCTTCAGTTGCTCCGGTTTCCTGCCATGGTCCAAAAATGTGCGAATTAGGTTGATTGGCCGTGCTAAATTGATCCTATTGTTAGGGGGATTAGCAGGCTGTATATGTGGGGTTATGGGAATAGGGCCTGGGTGGGATTGTGGTTGCTGCAACCTCAATGGGCCAAATGGCCTCCTTCTGCACTGTAGAGATTGTATAAGAGTCTATTTGTGGGGGAGCAGGAAGCTGGGGGGCGGGGGGGGGGATGTGGTGCAATGGCAGTAGGGGTGGGGAATCCAACAGGAGTCCCCAAACGGCTTTAATTCTGCCAATTTCCCATTCTGATTGTCTACGCTGCACCCCCCTACCCTGGCCCCATCTCCTTCTGGTTGGAATGCCAAATTCTCCGAGCAAACTGAGATGGGCATGGACAAGTTGGAGAACCCCACCCCATGTTTGGATTTCACCCCCCACTCACCCACCCAAGCCCAGACCCTCATTTGCAGGATTCTTAACAGCTTTTGACGAATGGGGACCCAGTGAAGAGAACCCCGCCAAGGGGTGTACAGGTAAGTCATGATGTAGGAATATCACAAAGTGCTCTATAGCCAATGGTGTTCTTTGGAAGGGTAGTTGTTGTTATAATGTAGGAAACAGCACAGAAAACTCACAAATAACAGCGTGAAAATGAATAGATAACAGGTGGAATTTTCAGCACCCCCCCCCCGCATCCTCCCTCTCCTCACAATGTCTTTTCTGGTGATAGAGGTGGCTCACAATTGGCTGCTGGCAGGGTCTTCCAGTCCTGCCAATATCTATGGCATCTTGCTTTGACCATTCTGCTGCTAGGGAACCCGCAACGAAGGGTCACCTTTGGCAGGGCTACAAGTTCCCATGGACAAGAAGAGCTGGAAAATCCCATCCAATCTGTTTTAGTGATGTTGATTGAAGGAAAAATATTAGCCAGGATAATAGGAAATAGTGTCATGGAATATTTTACAACCGCCTTAGCGTGCAGGTGGAGCCTCTGTTTGGCAGCTCATAGAGTGATGGATTACATTTGATTTTAATATCTGGATTTATTAATGTAAATTAGGATCAACAAAAAACCTAAGCACTCAACAGGATTATATTTAGCTTCATCGCTGGGAAAGGCTGAGAGGGATATAGGCCGAATGCAGCCAAATAGGACTAGTTCAGTTTGGGAAACCTCGTCAGCGTGGACGAGTTGGGCCGAAGGGCCTGTTTCCGTGCTATATATCTCTATGACTCTATGGATGGGATTTTATGGCCTTTCTCATCCCAAAACTATAAAATCTCGCCCAAGGGGTCAACGGAGCTGTCTCTGGTCCACCCCTCGTCCGCTCCGATTCCCGTGGCAGGCGGGGCTGTAAAATTCCGGCCAGTGACTCTATGACAACTCAGACGTTATTTGTCTCAGTGAAGACTGATACTTTCATTATCGCTCCTCACACCCAATGTTCAGTTTTACCTTGACTCCTTTGGGTTTCAATTATGTAATTATTATTCCTTCACGTTTGTCAAAACATTCCTGAAAGTCCTAAATAGAAATTATATTGGACACAGTTCCACTTTCCATTACATTTATAACATACTCAAGGGAATTAGGGAAGATTACTCACGCTGCCCCCTGACACATTTTGGACACAGTTGACTGTTAATATTTATTCACTGGCTTTGAGACATTGGCCTGTTTCTCAGCTCTTGTGATAAAATTACTGACTAATCTTAGACAATAACAGGTAACTTTCTGTTACTGTTCAGTAGTTAACACCCTGACCTGGAATTTCTTGAAAGAAAATCATAAGAGTCTGGCATTACTGTCCTCAATCCATGATTTAACTTGAGCGTAGTTGGGCTGTTTTCCTGAAACTGTTGAAGATGGACCTCTCTTTCCACAGAAGGTTGAAACCAGGCAGCGGGTTGGGTTGGGTTTGGGTCCAGGCACTTGTTTGTTGTATCCAATGATTCCCCTTTCTTTGTCCAGGTGAAGTTTGCTTTTTCCAGAATGTCTTGAAGGGAGTCTGAACTGTTGGACTGAATAGAATGAACATGGCCATTTGTGGGCTGACGCCAGAGAAAAATGACTCGCCTGTGTGGCCTGGGATCCAGTGGTAATCCTAGGCTTCAAGTGGGTGTCGTACCGACAAAAGCCAGCCTGGCGGCACTGCCATTCAATAGACCCTCCATCAATCTCCTATTGCCTGGCAGCTGCCTTCCATCCCTGGGGTCCTGATCCCTGGGAAGGCCACCTCTGTCCAGTCAAGTGCTTGAGTGGCACAAGGTCGCAAAAGGAGGCAATGTGGGCTCCTTCCATCTTCCCAACTGTTGCCTCCAATTAAGTACTATCCTATGTTTTACAAAGTGCCTAATAGGCTGTAAAGCACATTTAGCATGTTTTGAGCCATGAAAACTGCAATATAATGCAATCCTTTCTGTCTATTTTTGTAATGACCTTGAGAGAAAAGAAGATACCACCATAACAGGCCACCTGATCTATTTGTTATTCCAAATCACTCAGTGGAGTTGGATAAAAGTGCCTGAAGGATAACAAGAGAAACATAACGAATTTAATCTTGCCAGCGTTACTTGCGTTCCAAGGTTTTTTTGTTAAAACTTCACAGCAAATTCTAAGTACTTGTATTCCAGGAACTTGGACGGCTAATTTTAGAAAGAAAGAAAATTACTTGCACAAGAAGATTGTGGTTGGAGCTCATGTCGTGATGGAGCACAGACTCCGAGTGATAGAAACGTAAAATGTTTCACTTCAGCAATCCCGCTGTCAAGTGACATACAATCACGTTGATACACTCCGGCAAGGACATTATTGGCGAAAAATTGTGTTTATCAAATTGTTTCTTCCAAGGGGAGGGGAAATAACCAAAAACACAAATCATTCTCATCGCAATCATGTCAGATCCAATCCAAATATTTTGAATCAATCTTGCCTCAAAATCCATGAACAAATACTTTTCAGTCAATTTATTGATGTAGCGAGTGGAAAGTTCCTAAGCCAAACAGTTCATTCCGGTCCTGCTGTGCTAAATGCAGATAGATCTCTGCTGAACCTATGGATTGTTCTATGATCTAGTGCATAACTTGCTCTCTTCCACAGCCACGTAGGAGGCTGGCACTAATGCCCATCTATGGAGGAGGTTGGCCAAGCAGTGGCCATGGCCAGTCCTGAACCTGTTGAGAGTTCCTTGGAAGGTTAAAACCAGGCAGCTGTTGAGTTGGGTTTGAGACCAGGTACTTGTTTTTCATGTCCAATGATTCCCATTCATTTGTCAAGGTGAACTGGTGACCACTGTAGGAGTGTTCAGTTTCACAACCAGAGACAGTTTTCCTGGATGACTGGGTGATTCAGGGCTAAAGAAATGCTAAAATCCACAAAGCAAAACCATTTTTGATTGTGGACAGCCAACTCTTGAGTTTAAAATAACAGAAGGGGAAATAGTATAGCTGTTATTCTGCCCCCCCATCCCCTATCGCCCCCTCACAGCCAGGAGCCAGTCCACATCTCACAGTAAGGAAGCTAGGACCCATTTCACAGCCTAGGGGCCCATACAACATCTTTAACTTCTCAGAGATGCAACAGTGTTGCATTTAAGCCATAGAACCAAGGCATTACAGGAAACCTTCGCAAAGATAAACATCTTCACTGGACCAGGAAGAGACATTTCCCTGGCTTGATCATCAGCCCTGTATTGTGTGGTAACCATAAGCTGGATTTGAATTCTGGAGTTATTTAATTTAGATGTTGTTTCGGTAAGGGAAGTCTTAGTGAGCTCAGGGATTGTAAATATATTTTGGAACCGGGGTAGTTTGTGCATAAACGATGTGTATTTATTTCTGTCCTTAAGTTTCTTAGAAATTGTATTCCTTATGTTTTCTTTTAAGTTAATGAATATTCTTGAATAATTGTTTGTATGATGAATGGACTGGTTCCTCACTGGGGTTCCATGTGACTTCTTATAATATTCCAAAAACTATATACCACCACAAACCAGCGTTTCAAGTAGGGATACCCTCGCAGGCAACATCAACATGTTAGTGACAGGCGAGAGTTTTCCACTGACTCCCATTGACTTCAGTTTTGCTCCTTGATGCCATACACGGTTAAATGTTACCTTGATGTCAAGGGCAGTAACTCAACTCAGTTCTAACGTTCAGATCTTTTGTCCATGTTTGAACTAAGATCAGGAGTTCACACAAAATAACTCATCAGGGAGAGAGTCAGTTGACATCAGAAATAAGAAGAAAAAAAGAAAAAAGAATAGTCAGAACTCTCAATTTCTTAATTGCTGTTCAGTGTCTGTGTGTCTGTGTGTCTGATACTGAGAGATTCAGTGATGATAATGCCATTGAATGTCCAGCGCTGACGGTTGCATCCTCTCTTGTTGGAGATGGCCATTACTTGGCGAAAATTACTGGCCACTTGTCAGCCCAAGCCTGGATATTGTCCAGGTCTTGCTGCATTTGGACATGAACTGCTTCAGTATCTAAGGAGTCACGAATGTTCAAACCTGAACACGTGCAGTCATTCGCATTTTTGAGCTTACAATGGAAGGAAGGTTATTGATGAAACAGCTGAAGATGCTTGGGCCTAGGACACTACCAGCTCAAACCTTGAGGGGAATAACAGACAGCATTCAGTGTCTATGACACCAAAAAGGGAAGAAGAGTAATTCAAGAAGAATAGACCCCTGCCTATTCCAACATGTAGTTTGGGACTAAAGGGTGGTTAACTTTAAACAGGGTTTGGGCCTTTCCAATTTCTTTGAATGCTTTGTGATAATGCTACCTCATCCAGTGGAAATGGCAGCTGGCATAATAGGGGTTTCACATTGCCTGGCTATCCTATCCCTTGATAATAAACAGCAACGGCACAACTCAAATTTTCCAGGCGTAAATCACCAAAAATGCTACAGAAAGGAAGAAGTGATTTTTCAATCTTTCATTGCCATACAATTTGACAGATAAACAAACACACTGACCCTTTGTTTGGTGAATGCTTTAGCTGAGTCAGAACAATTCTAAGCAAAACACATGTAACAAATCCTGTCATTGAGCAACCACGAACTCCAAGTAGCTTCATTCATGGATTGTCTTACATCTACCTGTATGTGCCAGAAATATTTTGTATAAATGCTTACAAACACACCTAAACTACAAAGTTGTGGATGAGAGACAGCTTTGTCTCTTGCCCTTTGGTGTTACCCTGCTGGGAATAACATTAGCGATAGAATGTGAAATGAGTGAAACAAGGGCACAGGCTCTTGAATTCAGTTGTGCCGTGATGGTATTGTCTCTACCACTGGGTCAAGCGCTCTGGGTTCAAGTCCCACACCAAGACTTGTTGGCCATGGAGGGGTATTCATGACATACGTCAATGGCCTAATAATCAGTCTGGGGAATTTCCCACCACCTCCTGACTATTTCCCCAAAGGGAACATTGTGTGTGGGAAGATATTCTCAAAAAGCTGTTTTGCCCTTTCAGCATGCCACTGATACTATTTACATCTGTTGCACAAATGTACTATTGTGGATCTGTGGTTGATAGAAGTGATGTGAGGGAAGTGTGTATTAATTGTGGCTAATCCCTCCCTGTCTCAGCCCTGTCCAAAGCGAACAGTCTATTGTTACCAGTCAAGTTATTTAAAATTGCAGTCAGTTATGGCATACTTTCATTTTCACAAGGTTCTGAGTTCAAGTCCAACTCCAGAGCTTGAGCACAAAAATCAAGTCTGGCACTCCATTGCAGTGCTGGGGGAGTGCTGTCAGAGCGCTGTCAGAGGTGCTGACTTTCAGGTGAGTTATTAAACTGAAGACTCCATTTGCCTGCACCATTTTGAAGAAGAGGTGTCCTGAAAAATGTTTGTCAATCCCACTAATATCTGGTCATTACCACATTGCGGAAGCTTGCTGCGTGTTAACTGGTGGATGTGTGCCTTACAGTCGAACAATAGCTGCAGTTTTATTTATTCGTTCATGGGATGTAGGCATCACTGGCTAGACAGCATTTATTAACCATTCATGGCTGCCCTTGGAGGGCAGCTGACCACATTGTTATGGGTCTGGAGACACACGTTGGCCAGACCAGGTAAAGACGGCAGATTTCCTTCCCTAAAGGACATTAGTGGTGAGGTTTTTTTTCCAACAATCACCAATGGTTTCATGATTATCAGTAGATTCTTAACTTCAGATATTTTTTATTGAATTCAAGTTCTACTATCTACCTTGGCAGGATTCGAACCCAGGTCCCTAGAACATTAGCTGAGTGTTAGTGTAGCAATAATACCACGAGGCAATTGCCTCCTTCTAAAGGTACTTAATCGTCTGTAAAGAGCTTTGAGACACCTGACGGTCATTAGCAAACTCTATGCACAAGCAGGTCTTTTTTATCTTTATTGTGTTTGGTAAGAACGTGATATTTGCAGCTTACTGATAATTCTACATCTAAAACTGCATTAGAAATGGTTCTAAAAATCCATGAGTTCTATCCAAAGTAAATGCTTCATGGCTAAGATGAGTAATTATCCTGTTTTCCCAACACCTGAGCTGAATATTTTCCAGACATACAGACTGACTATAGAATAAAGCTGAATGTTTAAACATTCCCCTTCGACATAAAACTTGTAATACATATCAATGGCATTACTATCATCACACTAAATAGGCCTGGAGTTTAAACAAGACACCTGACAACATGGACAATATTCTGAGCGTCAAGTTCCTGCATGGCAGTGAATATGTACAAGTGCTTGCGGAGTTGTGAGGCTACCAATACATTTTACTGAGTGTTACATATTTCCTCTCTTCCTTTTTTGCTTTATCATCACAGAATATGGGACAGCAATGGCAAAATCAGGCACACAAATTCCACTTTAAAAGATTGTTTAAAATATTTTATCTCTTCACTTTCCTGGATTTGTATCTGTATGTAGTGTATTTATATATTATATGTAATATATATTTATATATTTATAGCTATAGATTCACCTGAGGGAGGCTAGATGAAGAAATGAGCAAGTTGGGAATTGAGGATACATCTGAAATTACTAATCAAAAGAAATGAAGAGTTTTGAATAGTGCATGAAAAAGGCGGCACGGTGGCACAGTGGTTTGCACTGCTGCCTCACAGCGTCAGGGACCAGGGTTTGATTCCCAGTTTGGGTCACTGTCTATGTAGAGTCTGCACGCTCTCCCTGTGTCTGTGTGGATTTCCTTTGGTTGCTCCAGTTTCCTCCCACAGTCCAAAGACGTGCTGGTTAGGTGGATTGGCCATGCTAAATTCTCCTTCTGTGTACCTGAATAGGCGCTAGAGTGGTGACTAGGGGATTTTCACAGTAAATTCAATGCAGTGTTAATGTAAGCCTACTTGTGACTAACAAATAAGCTTTAAATTTTGAATGTCAGTATGGATTGGTGGGCTGAAATGTCCAATTTCTGTACTATATGTTCTTATGTAATATGTAATGCTGTCCATCTCCCACTTCCTCCATCCCTCCTTTGCCTGTGAGATTGTAAAGAAAAGCTTGCATTCTTCCTCATGTTTCCACTCACATTGTCTGTACCTATAAAGACTTGATTACTTGTAAAGACTCATATTCCAATCATTATCTTGCACTTGAGTCTCTATCTATATATGCCGTGTTTGTGAACCCAACTCCCCATTCACCTGATGAAGGAGCAGTGCTCCGAAGGCTCGTGATACCAAATAAACCTGTTGGACTTTAACCTGGTGCTGTGAGACTTCTTACTGTGCCCACCCCGGTCCAACGCTGGCATCTCCATATCTTGAAATAAATGGTAAGGGTCTTCAAGCAGCAAAACACTTAAGAAATATTTACTGTTAATTGGTTATTTGACCAAGCCTGCATGAAACTACAAAATGTTGTGAAAGTAGCCCAGTCCAATATGCAAACCAACCTCCCAACCATTGGCTCTGCTTACACCCCCTGCTACCTCAGAAAAGCAGCCAGCATAGTTAAGGCCTCCACTCTCTCCAGACATCCTCTCTTCCATCTTCTTCCATTGGGAAAAAGGTACAAAAGTCTGAAAACACATACCAACCAACTCAAGAACAGCTTCTTCCCTGCAGCCATCAGACTTTTGAATGGACCTGTCTTATATTAAATTGATCTTTCTCTACACCCCAGCTATCACCGTAATGGTGCATTCTGCACCCTCTCCTTTTCTTTTCCCCTATGTACTCAATGAATGGTATGCTCTTTCTGTATAGCACAGCAGAAACAATACTTTTTGCTGTATTCTAGTACATGTGATGATAATAAATCAATTCAATTCAATTCAGTTGTACCTTCCAATGGAATATTAGATGCAAGTATGCATATTAAAGAGCATAAAATAAGTCAATTAAACTTTAATAATGACTCAGGATTTGTTTCAGTTGAAGGGGGAAATATATATTCTCAGAAGTACAGTTCAATAAATAGCCACAGAATTCATGAGAATGCAGAATGCGGCCAAAAGCCAACATTGAACATGAGCGGAGGTGTGAGGAGGCATGACGTAACCTCTCACCAACAAAGTCATTTGTATTGTTTACTACGGAAGTGATCTAATGACATGGAATGGGTTGCAAAGGCCGTTCATGTCCAAGATTTGTAAAGCACACACCATCTGGAAGATCAGTGTTGCAAAGAGAGAGAAATGTGGCTGGACTGCGCCACCTGATGCAAGGAGAAAAGAGAGCACCCACCAAACTGCTGGCTTCTGTTTCTCCATATTCTCAATTTGATTTGATTTATTATTGTCACATGTATTAGTATACAGTGAAAAGTATTCTTTCTTGCGTGCTATACAGACAAAGCATACCATTCATAGAGAAGGAAAGGACAGAGTGCAGAATGTAGTGCCATAGCTAGGGTGTAGAGAAAGATCAACTTAATATGAGGTAGGATCATTTAAAAGTCTGATGGCAGCAGGGAAGAAGCTGTATTTGAGTCGGTTGGTACATGATCTCAGACTTTTGTATCTTTTTCCCAATGGAAGAAGGTGGAAGAGAGAATATCTGGGGCGTATGAATTCCTTGATTATGTTGGCTGCTTTTCTGAGGCAGTGGGAAGTATAGACAATGTCAATGGATGGGAGGCTGGTTTGTGTGATGGATTGGGCTTCATTTACGACCCTTTGTAGTTTCTTGCGGTCTTGGACAGAGCAGGAGCCATACCAAGTTGCGATACAACCAGAAAGAATGCTTTCTCTGGTGCATCTGTAGAAGTTGGTAAGAGTTGTAGCAGATATGTCAAATTTCCTGAGAAATTAGAGGTGTTGGTGGGCTTTCTTAACAACAGTGTCACCATGGAGGGGCCAGGACAGGTTGTTGGTGATCTGGACATCTTAAAAACTTGAAACTCTTGACCATTTCTACTTCGTCCCCACTGATGTATATAGGGGCATGACCTCCACTACGCTTCCTGAAGTCACTGACTATCTCCTTCATTTTGTTGACATTGACGGAGAGATTATTGTCGTCGCACCAGTTCACTAGATTCTCTATCTATTCCATATACTCTTCGCCTATGTGTAAAAAAAAAACACAATTCTGTTGAGTTTTGAAAATCCAAATAAATATTTGATGAAGCCTTTGTTCATTTTGACTATATTTTACATGTGGTGGCAGTTAATTGTATTGTTATATGGGAGATTGCAAGAAGGAAGCAAGTATTGTGTGTTTTGGAGCTACATTGGAACTCCTGGAAATTCACAATGTTAGAAGGAGGCCATTCGGTTCATCAAGTCTGCAGCAACTCTTTGTTTCAGAATTTCACCCAGGCCCTCTACCCCCGCCCTATCCTCGCGACTTCACGCATTTCCCATGTTTAATCCACTGCATCTACATATCTTGGGACAAGTAAGGGGCAATTTGGCATGGTCAATTCAGCTAACCTGCACATCTTTGGATTGTGGGAGGAAACCAGATCACCCGGAGGAAACCGCGCAGACATAGGGAGAAGATACAAAGACCCAAGTGACTCACGGTCACCCAAGGCTGGCATTGAACCTGGGTCCCTGGCGTAATGAGGCAGCAGAGCTCAATTAAAGTCATTGAAATGTTGAACCCTCTATCCAAACAGCAGAGTACAGATCAGGGTAAGTTGTGATTAAAGTGCACTGTGGTCCAGTCAAACTGGACCTTGCCTCCGTTTCTAGTTCAGGCCAATAAGACATCAGGGGAACATTGAGATACTGGAGACAATGCAGAAAGGAGCCATAAGCTTGGTCCTCAGTATTAGGGGTCTAACTGTAGAGAATTGGACATTTGTTTCACACTAACCTGTGCCATGGAAGTCAGGTTCGAACCTTCATTTTTACACCCTACCTTTTCTCTAGGTGCTCCAGTTTCCTGCCACTGAAGGACATGCTAGGTAAGTGTATTAGCTATGCTAAATTCTCCCTCAGTGTACCCGAACAAGAGCCGGAGTGTGGCAACTAGGGGATTTTTACAGTAGCTTCATTGCAGTGTTAATGTAAACTTACTTGTGACACTAACTAAAAAAAAATTCACTGACTATGCACCCTTGGCCTACACTTGCATTTTAATGCACTGATCAGACTTAAATATATTTTATCTCTGCTTTATCAGCGCATCTCAGTGACTCATCTTAAATGTTTTTTGACAGAAGTTCAAATGTTCTACTTTGTGTTACTGAGTAGCTTACTCAGTTTTGCTTGTGAGAATATTTCTGTTGAACTGATTTCTGGTTACCTTTCTGCCAATTTGAAATGCATGTGCATGTTTTCCAGTGTCATTGCCAAGTCTGAACTTTCTTTCTTGTTCCAGCTACTGTTGGAGCCCAACTAATAGGCAACGCATTCCTAAGTGAGAGCAATGTGCAAGGAGATTGAGAAATAATATCTGGAAGATAATGAACTGCCACTTGGTTGAGCATGAACTAATAAATAAGAGGAAGAACACATGGGGGGTGGACTGGCTGATTGATTATTCCTAACATTTTGAGCTTTTGCTCGTACGAAGTGAACATCAGTGAATGATCTATTGTCAAATCTAATTCACCAAAACATTGCAGATAATTGATTGTTTGCTTTTCTTGGTTCCATCTGGTATTATAAACATGACATTGTACATTTTGTGTACGGGGGGGGGGTAATAATTAATCAATACACACACACACACACACACACACACACACACACACACACACACACACACACACACACACACACACACACACACACACACACACACACACCAACCCCCCTGCCCAACCGCCGCCACCAGCTTTGAGAGCTGATACACATACACGCAAATATGCATGCGTGCACGCGCACACACAAACATACATCTCTATATAAATAAGACCATAAAACCATAAGACATAGGAGCAGAATTGGACCACTCGGCCCATCAAGTCTGCTCCACCATTCAATCATGGCTCATATTTTTCTCACCCCCATTCTCCTGCCTTTTCTCCATGATTGCCTTATTAATCAAGAACTATCCGTCTGCCTGAAAGACACTCAATGACCTGGCTTCCACAGCCTTGTGCGGCAAAGAGTTCCACAGATTCACCAGTTTCTGTCTGAAGGAATTCCTCCTCATCTCAGTTTCAAAGGATTGTCCCTTCAGCCTGAGGTTGTGCCTCAGTTCTAGCTTTTCCTACGAGTGGAAACATCCTCTTCACATCCATTCTATCCAAGCCTTGAAGTATCCAATAAGATCCCCCCCTTATCCTTCTAAATGAGTATAGACCCAGAGTCCTTAACCATTCCTCATACAACAAGCTCTTCGTTCCAGATCTGCATGATAACAGATTTTTACAAAAAAAACATGCAGCATTAGGGAAAATATTCTTATTATTTTTGGAGGGCTTATGTAGGATTATCTATTAATGCATTGTATGCTCTGCTAAGGCCACTGCTTGTCATTGTGCACAAGACCCAAAGAATCCACTTGCACATACTCTCTGCTTCTTTATTTTAAATGCGGCATTCGAAAAATGGGCTTCTCCTCTTCTTATCATGCCTTGAGCTGACCAATGGGCCCCCCTTGAAAATGGACACTGTTTGGAATCCAAAGTATTTGGTTGCTGTTTGATTGAGAAAATGAGTGAAGAATTAATGCAGGCTTTGCTTAACAATTTCAGAAAATCAACAAGAGCGTGGCTACCGAAGGCTGAAAAATGTAATCACTTATTTAAAAAAAGCATGACAGGAATCTGCAGTGGCAAAGAGCATTTGTTTGATGCTTTTATGGCTTCTGCTTGTGATTTACAATGAGTAATTGGATATATATGTATCTAGTGAGATCAGGAGAATGAATCTGGGCTCTGTGCCCAGTCTGACATCATGGACAACTACGTGAGCTCCTCGAATTTGCGTTTTGCCTCCCCAAAATATTTGGTACCCATAAAAGATGTAAAAGTTCATTCGATAATTGTTCAAATTTGATATCATATGTGAAGTGCAACGCCTATCAGTTTTTTTACAATGCAATATATAAAGTCCCACCTCACTGCACTTACCTTTTACAGAATGAACATTTATAGAATCCTTACTGTGCAGAAGGAGGCCATTTGGCCCATCTGGTCTGCACCGACCGCAATCTCACCCAGCCCCCATCCCCACGTATTTACCCTGCTAGTCCCCCTCACACTAAGTGGTAATTTTGCATGGCCAATCAATCTAACCCGCACATCTTTGGACTGTGGGAGGGAACTGGAGCACCCAGAGGAAACCCATGCCGACACAGGAAGAATGTGCAAACTCCACACAGACAATGACCCAAGCTGGGAATCGAACTCAGGTCCCTGGCATTCTGAGACAGCAGTGCTAACTACTGTGCCATTGTGCCACCCTTTAGAATGTACATTGCATTTCATGTCAAACATTTTCTCTTGTGTGCAGTCAAGGGGTTTTATAGAGTTTTCTATCCCTCAATAGATTGAGACAGCAAGGCCTTATCCAGCTATCTTTCCCAATGAGCCTTTGTGGTGTCTGTCCCAAGCTTCAGTACATCCTTCTGTCCCTAATGCTGGGAGCTTCAGCATGTGCCGATCTCCACATGGCATTTTTTCCCAAACATACACTTTATTCATAAAATTATTAAAAAATCATTCCAAAATATTTCAAATTGAATATTGCAGAGAGTGAAATAGAATTCAGCTTTTGTCCAACAACATGTTGCACTCTGAGGTGCCTCAATACAATTGCAATTCATAGACTCCCTACAGTGCAGAAATAGGCCATTTGGGCCATCAAGTCTGCACTAACTCAACAACTGAGCATCTTACCGAGTTCACATCTAGCCCCAACGCTATCCCGTAACATAACGTATTCACCCGCTAATTCCCCTAACCCTTACATCTTGAGACACTAAGGAGCAATTTAGCATGGACAATCCACTTAATGTGTGCATCTTTGGAGTGTGGGAGGAAATCGGAGCACCCGGAGGAAGCCCACGCAGACATGGGGAGAACGTGCAGTCTCCATACAGACAGCAACCCAAACTGGGAATTGAACCAGGGTCCCTGGCTCTGTGAGGCAGCAGTGCTGACCATTGTACCACCGTGCTGCCCGATAAACCTTATATTTAAGCTAAAACTACTGGAAATCTGAAATAAAACCAGAAAATGCTGAATTAACTTGACAGATCTGGCAGCATGTGTGGACAGAGCAACAGTGAATCTTTCAAGTCTGCATGACACTTCGACAGAGCTACATAATTAGATATTTAGAGTTATATTTAGGTACTTAGGTCGGAATTTTACCACCACGTCCACCCTGGATTTGGGGTGGGCAAGGCTCGCAGAACAGCATTCTCTGTTGGCCTCGGGTGGGATCTTATGAGGCTCGGGCAAGTGAGGCAGTAAAATTCCAGATTTTACAACTATGTGAGGGGGGATGGAATGATTCCCTTGTCGCCCTCCTCCATGTTTGATGGTAACAGAGTCTTTGTTGAAAATTTAGAGAGGATGTGCTTTGCCAATTCTGTAAGAGTGCCGTCATTTACACTTCTAGGGTCTAATGAATTATCCAGACCAGCAGATTTCAGGCAGATCAAAGAACCTCTTTCACTGAGTTGATGGACCTCACCGGCCACAGATTGTGTTTACCTTGGTGCACAGCCCCAGATACAGTCTGGAGAAGTCATGGAACTGCTTGGGTTGCACCGCGACAAAATCCACTGTCAAGATCTTCATTGCAAAGGAACATTCCAGAAGGAGGTTACACCAGTTTCTTCTCTACCACTGAGGGCAACATGCAGAGGGGATGAGACTCTGGGCAGGATGGATAGAGAGGGCTTTTGTCACCACCAGCCAAACAAAATCTCAGTGTTTGATCGAAGGTTTTGGTGATAAAGCACATAGTGACAGTTGGCATTTGCATACTGAGGATCTACACACACTTGATGCAGCCGCTCACAAAGGCGGTCATATAGACGACAGTGAAAGAATCCATAGATCCTACAGTGCAGAAGGAGGCCATCTAGCCCATTGAGTCTGCACCATCCACAATCCACCCAGGCTCTATCCCATAACCCCGTATGTTTAGTCTAGCTAGTCCCCCTGATACTAAGGGACATTTTAGCGTGGCTGCAAGTCTTTGGAAGGAAATTGGAGCACCCAGAGGAAACCCATGCAGACATGGGGAGAATAAGCAAACTCCACACAGACAGTGACCCAAACCAGGAATTGAACCTGGTTCCCTGACGCTGTAAGGCAGCAGTGCTAACCACTATGCCACCATGCCATGTTTGGTACATTTCACGCCCCCTCCCCCACCCCTATACCCTTGCGCCCCCTCCCCCCCCATCTCCACACCCAACACCCTTCCCGCCACCTCCCTTTATCTAGAGGTTTGTACATTGTATCCCATGGACATGTCCAATTTTGACCTCCAGATAAAGCAGAAGATGGCTTGGGTAATTGCCATAATGTAGCAGTGAGCAATGGGCCAGATCTGTGCCATGTCAGCTATACCTAGACTGGATATCAGATGTGATATCCAGTGTAGGTTGAATATATGTACCTGTGTGTGGAATTTGAGGTTGGATATATGTATCAAACTAAGATTGGGAATATGTACAGGCAAGGTTGGCCGTATGTAGCTGATTAAATTGGATATATGTACTAGCTGATATTGGGTACATGTATCTGGTGAATATGGTTGAATATGTGTGCTGTATATGTACTGGCTGAGGATGGGTGTATGCATGGGGAATTATATATATTGGCTGAAGTTGAGTATTTGTTTCCATGCAAGATTGGGTATGTGTATTGACAGAAGCTAAGTTTTATCTGAATGAGATTAGACATACGCATTAGCTGAACTTGAGTATGTGTATCTGGGTGAGTTTGGGCATATGTATTGGCTGATGTTGAATGATGTTGGGTAGATAGTACTGTACAGGTACTCAGTTTGACCAGTGCATGTCTCTGGGTGAGATTGAGTATATGCACCGGCCAGGCTATGTACCTGAATACTGTATGTATTGAGTGATATTGAGTTTATTTTATTGGCCAGGTTGAGCACCTGTATACTCTATATATTGAGTGAGGTTGGGTATATACACTGGCCTGGCTGAATGCCTGTATACTGTATATATTGAGTGAGGTTGGGTATATGCACTGGCTAGGCTGAATACCTGTACACTGTGTGTATTGGGTGAGGTTGGGTATATGCACTGGCCAGGCTGAGTACGTGTATACTGTATGTATTGGGTGAGGTTGGGTATATGCACAGGCCAGGCTGAGTACCTGTCCACTGTGTGTATTGAGTGAGGTTGGGTATATGCACTGGCCAGACTGAGTACCTGTCCATTGTGTATATTGAGTGAGGTTGGGTATATACACTGGCCAGGCTGAGTACATATATATTGTATGTACTGAGTGATATTGGGTTTATTTTACTGGCCAGGTTGAGTACCTGTATACCGCATGTATTGAGTGATGTTGGGTATATGGACTGGCTTGGCTGAATACCTGCGTACTGTGTGTATTGGGTGAGATTGGGTCTATGCACTGACCAGGCTGAGTACCTGTACACTGTATGTATTGGGTGAGATTGGGTCTATGCACTGGCCAGGCAGAGTACCGGTACACAGGGTGTATTGGGTGAGATTGGGTATATGCACTGGCCAGGCAGAGTACCGGTACACAGGGTGTATTGGGTGAGGTTGGGTATATGCACTGGCCAGGCTGAATACTTGTACACTGTGTATATTGAATGAGCGGCGGGGCGGCCCCGCCCCCTCCCCGAGGTCACGTGCCCTGGAGCCGGGGCCGCCGCCGCTGCTGCTGTAAGATGGCGGCCGTGTTAGGAGAGAGCCGGGCGCTGACTTACTGCCTCCACAAATGGTCCAGCTACTCCTCCATCTACGTCCCGGAGTAAGTAGTGGCTGCTATTTTAGATACATTTCTGCTGTGCCTCCGGACGGCGGGGGTGTTCCCCTCCCTTTCGGACCAGTGGTCTTTTGTTGTTTGGCCCCCACACCTCCATCGGGGCCTGGTCTGGGCCGGCGAGGCCTCGGGCTCGCCTAACGCCAGGCCGGGCTCTGAGCTTCACGCACCCCGGGCTGCAGGAGAGATGGTGGTGGGGTGGGCATCGGTTTCCAAATTCTGTAATTCCAGATCATTTAAATAATTAATAAGTAATTATTTCTAGTTAATTTGTATGAAGGTGAAGTTTGATGTGCAGACCATGATGGGATGGGAGAGGGTTGGTTGCGGTGTGATTTGCAGCCTGTATTCTTATTTCTCTTCCCCCCTTACTAAAGGCTGCAACCCCCCCCCCCCCCCCACAAAAAATAAAACTTTAATTATTTGGCAATTCCCCCACTTTGGCCAACAATAGAGTTGGATGAAGCTGGAAATTTCTGCCTAGCTCCTCTCCTCCAGCTTTACACATGTTCCTGTAACGGTATCCGATGCAATGCAACAGGCATCTCTTTAGCAACAATTCACTGTAGTCATATTAACAGACTCATTCTTATCCAGGGCTTTATCTTCGCACTGAAGTGAAAATGTAGGTGTTTCTGCAGATAGTTGGGAACTTGTGTGCTTCTTGTCACTTAAACAGAGAAGGGGCTTTGCACCTGATCCTAAAATTGGTAATTGTTCTCTTTTTCTTTTTCTTTCAAATTGAAATCTTCCACGGTCTTTTGGGCCAAACAAGTAAACTAACTTAAATTACGTTCGGACAAAGAAAAAGGGGGCAGCTCCCCAAAAGGAGGGGGAACGGCCCGAACAGAAACAAAAGGTACAAAGGAAACTTAAGGCACGTCAAATCAAAATGTGATTATCGGGGTCTATAAGGCACCTCAGCCCCTGCGGTGCCCAACGGGCACGGAAGGCCTCGACAGTGCCCGCGGACACCGCGTGCTCCCTCTCCAGGGACACAATCGTTCTCTTTTGCCAGTGTGCAGGTAGTTCCTGCGGAATTTGAGCATTTAAAAAATGCTGCTCTTCAACAATTGACAGCGTAGTTAACACTTATCAAAAGCAAGTTTTTACTTGAGGGTAATTGTAGCCACTTCAGTCAATTAAATGTGTACTTTTGCATTCATTTCAATGGATGTTGCAAAACGGTTTTTTCCCCAAAGACAAATTTTGGAGTTCGTAACTATTGACATATGGTCTTTGCAATGTGCCAAGTACCTGCAAATAGTACAAGCCGCTTCAAATATTTGGGAATGCTGGATACACAACTTTAAATAAATAAAGCCAGTGAGTTACTGTTGGGTACAGATTTCAATTATTGACATTAATTAATGTGAAAAGTTGAACCTGGGTTAGCTCACACCTTTTAGTTGGTGTGATTGCTGTAATCCTTTTGTATGTTTGTGGCTTGTCAGTGGCTTGTTGCAGAGTATTAGTTTTGGAAAGTACTCTGATCACTAAGTTGAATACTTTGTTCAGCACTCAATTTAAGGCTTCAATGTAGCTGCTAAAGGCTGCATTGCAACTTTTAACTGTTTTACGATTCTTGGTTGTAGTGGGTACCCCTCTTTATCTGAGATCTCCAAATCAGCTGGCAAGGAAGATGGCCCAACAGTAATATTTATCTCAAGTCAACTCACCCAACATCAAAATGTTGATTACTCAGAACCAGTTCTTCTGGGCATATGCCTGTCTCCAGTTTGCTGAAGCAGTTTGCACCACTCTGAACTCGGTTGTGTCTGGAGACTTTCTGGAGGACAGTGGAGCTGCTGTAGGGATGTCCTTAAAGTCTGTAATGAGATTATATATCTCCTCTGACTCGTGGAAGACTGTGGCTTGTGACCAACCAAAATGGAGATGGCTCATTCAGGAAGGCACTCAATTAATTGTGAGACTTCATTGAGAGTGTGCAGAGGTGAAGTTGTGCTGCCAGAGTGACTGCACAAACCTCCAAATGACATACCTACCCAATGCTTTTAAGTACTACCTACCCCAGAAGCGGCAGTGACTGCAGATTGCTCATTGGACTTACCAACCATTTCAGACACCATCAAACTGGAGTGGAAGCAAGTTACCCTCGAACCCAAAGACACCTGGGCTCAGTTTTTTGTAGAAATTGTTTATTCTGAGCAGCTTTGATTCCTTATTCAAGTCGGTAGTGGAGGCAGCGACCCTAACTCTGTAAAAAAAAACCTGGATCTGCACTTTAAGTGCTGTAAGCTACAGGGCTATGGGCCAGGTGCAGAAAGGTGGGATTAGAAAGGACACTTGCGTGTCACTGGACTGAATAACCTCTTTCTGTGCTGTAATTTTTCTACGGTTCTAAAAAAAGGAAGATAGCAACCACCAATATGGTGATGATCAGATTTTTTTATGAAGTTGATTTGAGGGATAAATATTGAACAGTACAATGGGGAAAACAACTTTGCTCTTTGAAATAGCATGAGTTTTTTTTATTTCTAAGATAGCAGCTGGACCTTGGTTGAAAGTCTCATCAGAAAGGTGACATCTCTAACAGTGCAGCACACCTTTGGTACTGTCTGACAGTATACATGGGCTGATACATGAGCTCCTGAAGGGGGTCTTGAATTCACAGTCTTCTGACTTGGATGAGAGTGCTGCCTTCTGAGCCATCATCAACATACTCTGGTTTAGGATAAACCGTTCGTAGTGGTGTCGGTTGGAAAAAGTCCGGTTGCTGCAGATTTCTTGTTGGTTGCTGGGTTATTACGTTTACACCATGTGCATGAAAAGAAAAGAAAGGATAATATTGCAGTTAAGTATGTGCTTTTATTGAGGTAGCAACTACAGTTCTAGGCTCATTGAGATGATACATATTTCCAGCATTTTGTTCTCTGCCTTTTTAATTATCATTTTATGCTAGGATTGTAACTGGATTTGAAATTTATGCGGCTGTTGTAGAAAGCAATAAATGATATATACTTAATGCCATTTTGGAATCATTCCACATTTACCATTAAATAATTGTGAATAATAAAAGCTTACATTTATATAGAACCTTATTCATGCCAAAAATGCCCCAAGTGGTTCACGCCCTATACATTTGTGAAGCAGTCACAATTGAAGTAGAAGTCATTTTGTGTGCAATATCAATCGCTATTGTGTAGGCTGAGAGACATTGCTTCAGTATGTCACACTATCATTGAAATAGGCAGGAGTAGTTACATAAATGTATAATGTTGAAGGTAAACATTTCCAAAGACATCTGCTCTAAATATTTGACACTTCCTGGATGTGATTAAATGTTATGGAAACATTTTCCTGAATGATGCAGTGGAATGAAGTGATTTGGTACTCGAGTTATACCAAAGTCATCATGCTCAGCATCGAGATAGTGTTTCCAAACTTCATCTGCAATGCTCTCAAATGGATAACAAACAAATTCAGAATGGCATGTCTAGCATTATTTCCTTAAAAGAAAACTAATTGGTATTCAACAGAATGGAAACTCTTTCAATTTAATGAAAAAAATTTCCAATCTAGTGTTGCATGAATGAAAACTTGCATAAATGCACACTATAAGACCGAGAGTACAGAATATCATCCAGGATTCCAAGTAAAAGATGTGACAAAATCATCTGGCAGGATCAGGCTTTCAAAACCTGAGGTTTATTGGAGGAAGGGAAGGCTGCAGGAGATGAATAATCCATAGTTGTTATATTCTGGAAAAGAATTTGGGATGGGAGATTGCAACAACTTTGAAATCAAGATAGCACTGTAATGAGGAAGAACATCTACATCACTTAATTAAGATGTCTTATAACTCCTTATGACCGGCAATTTTTTGATAGTTTTGCATACTAAGATATTGCAAACTAAATATAAATAATCAGGGAGAGAGACTTGGAGAGTTTGCTACCCTTACCATGTGCAGTTTTCATCTGAACATGCAGGTAGGGACATTAGTTTAAGATATTAAGAAAAAAAAAGCAGCATCAGTAATCCAGATTTCCCACAAAATTGTTTGAAAAGGCAGCCTAACTTTAAGCTTGGCTTTTGGCATGAGGTTTGAACTCTTAAGCTAACGACTCAACTGGTTGACAGTATGAAGCTGGATGGTATCGTTGGAGATTAGCAGGATATCAATAGTGCTGATGAAATTGAGGAAAAATAAAACTTCTAAAATATTTCAGACTTTCAAAGTGAGTGCTAAGCTTTGTAGGTTGCTAGAGTAGGGTTTAGTGTCAATGCTGCATTGTTGGGTAGTCCTGCTTTTGGATATCTATAAGAGAGGAGAGAAATCTTGCAAACTGACAGATGTCTGGGTGTGGAGTGGAGGTCAAGTGTGTTTTTGTTAATTTGTAAATGGAAGCTTGACAATGCCATAAGTCACTCCACCCAACCACAACTTGTTTTTTTCAATAGCAACCTGACCTTGTGCTGACAATTGGCAAAAAAAATCTGTGGATAGTTGAAATCTAAAACATAAACAAAAAATGCTGGAAATACTCAGATCAGGCAGCTTCCATACAGAAAGTAACCAAGCTAACACGTCAGATCAAAGGCCTTTCATCAGAACTGGAGAATATTAAAGATGGAGCAGGATTTAAACCATTACAGAGAAAAGGAAGATGGGATAGGAGGAAAGAACATGGAAAAGATCTGTGATAGTATAGAAGGCAAGATTGATTATATGACAAAAGACGATGATAGTGAAAATGGTACCTTTAACATTGGAAAGCATCTCAAGAGAGATCACAGGAGTATGACAGCCTAATATTTTCTCTGCAAGGTAGTTTGTAATTTTCACTTGGAACCCATCTTTTAACTTCAGTAAATATCATAACACGTTTTTTCATTCTGTTGTCTCCAAAGTTATATGTAATAATGGTTACCTCTTCCAATTCTATTCTTCAAACTGTCAATACTAATTAGATGAGAGAGCTTGACTCATGACAAATAAATCTGAAGAGTGGATAAGTTGTCATTAGCTGTTGAGTGCACCATTCAATTCTGTTTTCTGCTGCACGTTCTTCAGTTGTAATAGGTGAGTGCTATATAAGTGATACAAAATAGGTTGTGTTTTTGTGTTGAGATAATGTAATTTAATGAAATTGCCTGTAGGAAGGTCTTTCCTTGTCCCTACAAAAGTAGGAAATTTATGCTTTGGCTGTACAGGACACTGATGAGACTACATCTGGAGTATTATGTACAATATTCGTCTCCTTTTTAAGAAGGGATGCGAGTGCATTAGAAGTAGTTCAGAAAAGCTTTACTAAATGAATACCAGGAACAGGCAGTTATTTTATGAGGAACAAGTGGACAGGTTAGGCTTGTATCTGCTGGAGTTTGGAAGAGTAAGAGATGACTTTTAAGATCCTAAGGGGAAGAGACAAGGTGGATGTGGAGAGGTTGTTTCCATGTAGGAGAATCTAGAACTAGGGATCGTTGCTTAAGGGGAAGCTCACTAAGACAGATGAGGAGAACTTGTCTCTTTAGGGTCATGAGTCGATAGAACACTCTTCCTCAAACAGCAATGGAAACAGTGCCTTTGAATGTTAGTTTCTTGAAAAAGCGGGGTGAAAAGTTACCGAGGGTAGTTGGGAGTTTGCAGTCAGATTAGTCATCATATAGAATGGTGGAGTAGGCCTGAAGGACTGAGTGGCCACCTCCTGCTCTATTTTCGTATGTATGTTTATATATAAATTTGACTACTTTGCATGAATATCTGAATCCAAGTTACTTGAATAAATTTGAAACAGATGTGATTCCAAATGCTTTGATCTTTTTCCAGCCTTCAATATGATGATCCAATGAAATCTTGTTTTCTTTCATAATCCTTTCAGCGGAGTTTGGAATTTCGTCACTTGTTTTTGAAAATCCAGGCATACCATATTGTAGGACTTTTATCAATTCACTTGGGTTGTCATTTTCTCAAAGTTGTTGAAGGAGGATCTTTGTATCCTGAGTCTAAACAGAACTCTGTCCATAAAGTTACATTTTTCTTCTGGTCAATTCGTTATTTTATATGGAATGAAAGTAATACTAATGGAATTGTGGCTACCTTGTCTGTCTTGTCCTTTTTGGAACATGAACTATTTTGGTCGACTGCTATTCCTCCCGTGTTTAGTGACTTAGATGATTTTTCAGAGCCTGACCAATCTCCTAATTGTTTCTGGATGCTATGGGATACATACCATGTAAAACTGGGGATACTTACCCTTAATATTCCATTATGTGTGTATGTATGTATGTGTATATATATATATATATATGTGTTATGTTACTAAGCTTTCTTTTTAGGGAGGTTACATTGCTCATTATATGTTAGTGTTGTGCAGTTTTGCTATTTAATTTTAAATGTGTGACATTGTGAAATTACAGATTATTCACTTTCATAATTTGACCAGATTGCAATTGCCCACATAATTGCCTTGTGGGCAGTTAAAAAAAAAGCTGTACTTGGTTGCACAATGCAAATAGGTTTAGCCTTTCTGAATATGTACAAATGAGTTTCATTTCTGCAGCGTGCTGCAAGTGTGAAATTGATGGCATTTAATGGAAGAACAAAATGAAGTAAAACCACAGAAAATCATCTTGATGTGCTCAGTCCAGCAATGAGTGATGTGGTTAAGGTGAAAATTACATTTTTGAACCGCAATTTTGATGGCGTAAAATATGGGAAAGGCTCAGAATGACAATACTGGAACAAATAAACAATTTACATTTGTGCAATTTTTTTAAAAAGCTTTCAGATCTCACAGCTATAATTGCAATTCATGATATGATCTCAGTGCTTTGAAGTGCTTAGGTATTACTTCTTGTGATGGCTATGTCATGCTGCTGGAAGTCTTAAGGTAAGGAAAGTGAAATACGCTTGATGGACACAAGTGTTGGGAATAACTCTTTGATGTGAATGTTTAGGATTTAATTCTAAGTGTGTTATAGTTTTCAGTATGGTTATGCAACAAATATAAGCCTGACGTAACATTAACTTGCTGACTATTGGTTTATGACTGGAGTTTTTTTTTGAATTCTTTGAATTATGGAGTCTGGGCACTGATCGGGGGGGAGGTAAGGAAAGACCCTCTAGTTAAACTGATTCAGCTGTAGATGCTCGTATCAGGTTAGCACAGAGATGGGTTAACGCGATGCTCAATTTTATCAGGAATAGTATATTCCATGAGTAGGTATTACAAAGATTATGCACTGTATAAAGTATGTAAACAACTTGCATTCCAATAGTACCTTTAACATAACACCCCAAGGCACTTCACAGCAATGTTACTAACGCATGTGTTGGGAATATATTAGGATAGATGATCAAAAGCTTCGTTAAATAGTTTTAAGGAGTGTTCTTTCAAGCAAGAAAGAAAATGGGGAAACTGAGAGGTTAAGAGAAGGAATTGCAGAGCAAGGACCTCCACAACTGAAGGCCCAGCTAGCACTAGTTAAGTAATTAAAATCAGGAATGCACGGGAGGTTAGAGTTGGAGGAGGAGACCTTGGAAGCTTGCAGTGTTGGGGGAAGCTAAAGGATGGTCTTTGGCTGCATTTTGGTTTTTTTTTGTATATGAATGGGGAAAGTAAAATATTTTGCCCAATTCCAAGTACTGATTTCTTGAGTTGGTCTGAGCAAAGACTGTAAACTCCACCCTGTAGGTGAGCTGCCCCCAGCCCAGCCATCCCAATCCTTGGCATTCTGCTACTGGAAGCCCAGGTTACTTGGTTATTCTAGTACATGTATTTCTTGTTCATCTTGAATTTCATGATCCTTTACATTTAGAAAGCTGAGACTCCATAGTGTACATTTAAACAGTTCTGAGACACAAAATCATGACCTTTTATGCAAGTTATACGCAAGCAATTTCATGGCTTCAAAGTAGGAATTTTTAATTGATCAACAAAATTTTGGGCTCTGAGTCTGGTATTTGTTTAAACCAGATAGCCATGAATATTTATTGACATTAGAATGGATCAGCTGTCTGGAGCGTGCACAAAAGCAATATCAATAGCCTTGCGTTTAGCCTCATTGCAATTTGTTGATAAGATTTCTTTGGGTGGTGCAATAACTTGGATCCTGAATTTGTACCACTGCGACCTGATTCAAATCTAACCAGACAGATGGGGTGAAGGTCTGCTCTGGCTGTAAGTATGTTGTACGTTGAGTAACAGACGTTTGGGCATTGTCAACCTAATTCTGAGTGAATGTGAAACAGCCCCACATTTGGCATTATGGTGGGCAATGGTTTAACCATTCACCGTAAGAAGTCTCACAATACCAGGTTAAAGTCCAACAGGTTTATTTGGTAGTAAACGCCACAAATAATTACTACCAAATAAATCTGTTGGACTTTAACCTGGTGTTATGAGACTTCTTGCACTGTTTTACTGCAGTCCAACGCCAGCACCTCCACATCTTAACCACTCACCATCAGGACTATGTAAAGCACAATCAGGTTTAATGACCATGAGTAAACCATTCAGCCCTTCAAGTCTGCAGTGGATTTTGATAGGGTCCTGCTGCCCCTTGGTGACAGTTGAAGTTAATTTCCACACTGACAGCCCCCAGCTCTTCCTCTGTTGTCTAGACTCCTCTGCATTACTTGTCTAACATCTAGTGTTGGATGAGCATAAATTTCCTTCAGCTAAGTATTGGAGAGGCCAAATTTGTTGTCTTCAGATCTGACAGAAACTTGATTTCCTAACCACTGAGTCTGTCCTTCCCCCAGGCAAAAGTTTCAAACTTCTGGTAATTTTACCTGACCCCAAGATCAGCTTTCTGTGCCATCACAATCATTACTAATTTCCACCTCTAACCCCAGCTGGCTCCCTGCCTTTAGTTCAACTACTGGTGAAATTTTCTTCTCTGCTTGATTGTTCCAATGCACTCCTGGCTGGCTTCCCATGTTCTACCATTCATAAACTTGAGGCCATCCAAACTCTGCGCATGTCCTAACTTGCACCAGGTCCTGTTCACCTATTACCATTATGTTTGCTTGCCTACTTTGGTTCCTGATTAAGTAACATCAAATTTAAAATGATCATCCTTGTTCCCTCATCCCTCCATTTCCTATCTGTAATCTTGTCCAGCTCGCAACCCACAGGCATTTGTGTTCATCCAATTCTGGCTTCTTGAGTATCTCTGATTTTCATCACCCTGTGTTCTTGGTGACTGTGCCTTCAGCTGTCAAGGCCAGAAGTCCTGGAATTACCCTGGTAAGCCTTTTCCTCTCTTTTCCTTTCTGTTTTCCTTTAACAGGATAACATAGTAATAGGAGCAGGAGATGATCAATGCCCTGTCGAATTTGCTCCACTATGCAATACGATCATGGATGGTTTTGGGTTTCAACTCCACTTTTCTGCCCATTCCTCATATCCCTTGATTTTCTGAGAGACCAGAAATATGTTCATTCCAGCCTTAAATATATCTAAAAGAGAAAATGCTGGAAAATCTCACACGTCTAGCAGCATCTGTAAGGAGAGAAAAGAGCTGATGTTTCAAGTCTAGGTTTCCCTTTGTCAAAGTTTAAATGTATCCACAAGCATTGAAATCACTTGGGTAGAGACTCCCAAAGATTTCCATCTGAGTGAAGAAGTTACACCTCATTCCTTATCCTGTGACTCTTCCCTCGTTTATAGATTCCACAGTGGAAACAATCTCTCAGCATCTACCCAATCAAGCCCTTTCAGAATTGTGTATATTTCACAAATTGCCCCTCATTCTCCTAAACTCTGAGATAATATAGAGACAATTAATTCAGCTTCTTATTGTAGCACAACCTCATCTTAGACTGTCCTTAAAATTTATTATTTTGGCCAAATGTTTGGACATCTCGGTGCAATGTCTCAAATGACTTGGTGTCCAATTTTGCTTTTTTTGTTTTCATTTTGTCTGATAATATCCCTGTGAAGCATGGAGTTATTTTACTGTGTTAACCACTTATTACATTAAAGGTACTTTATGAATATAAGATATTCCAAGGCACCTCATAGGCACATTTTAAAATGACACTGAGCCATCTAAGGAGATATTTGAGCAGATGACCAAAAGCCTGGTCAAAGAGAAAGGTTAAAGGAGAAAAGTATGGTTGAGAGATGGACAAGTATAGGGAGGGGGGTCCAGAACTTAGGGTCTTGGCACTTGAAAGCAGGATCACCAATAGGGGAGCAGTTTAAATTTGGGGTACTCAAGAGGCTATAATTACATCAGTCCAGACACTTTGGAGCATTGAATGACTGGAGGAGAATGCAGAGATAGAAACAAGACTATGGAGTGATTTGAATTTAAAAATCAAGACCTTGCTTGACTGTTGATCCATGAGCACTGGTAAAGGTGAATAGGACTTGGTGCGAGTACAGTCAGAAGATCTATAAAAATGTAAATTGGCAGCCTGATTTCAATAGGCCAGAGGATGGCAGGTGTGGGAAGTGGCTACAAAATGTCACATAGTTGCAATAGGGAATACTGTTGAGGTGGGGGTTGAATGGAGCTTTATTCTGCACTTAGTTGTATTTATCTGGGAGTGTTTGTGTGTCTGATAAATTAACCTCTTTCTCTCCATTGTCACCTCTTGCTATGAACCAAAAAAGAGACAGGAAAAATACTTTGGGGCTTTCATTGTTTTCTAGTTAGATAAATGAGTAACACTGGTGTATCTTAGTGTTGGATCATTGCAGACCTTCAGTGGAGTATATAGGTATCTTAACTCTTTCAAAGCATAATTACCTTTTGAATTATTCATGGAAAATAAATAAAATGATCCACTTGTTCAATGTAAATTCTCAGGTTCTAATTTCCTGTGGCACTAAGTTGAATC
The DNA here is from genome assembly GCF_965287045.1 of Carcharhinus amblyrhynchos. Taxonomy (NCBI): domain Eukaryota; kingdom Metazoa; phylum Chordata; class Chondrichthyes; order Carcharhiniformes; family Carcharhinidae; genus Carcharhinus; species Carcharhinus amblyrhynchos. Next base: position 41,756,566 of record NC_137342.1, on the reverse strand, counting down.
AAAATGTAAAATATTGACTTTGCAGTGGTCATTGCATAAACACGATGGGTGGGGCTGCAGAAATCATATGCGGCTCAGGTCACCCTTACCAGAATAGAATGTGTGTTAAGTAATTTTTAAATATAAACTAAGATTTAATGAAGTTGCTTAAACTTAATTGTTATTGATATAGTGTCACTGAAACTGCATGATCATGCACGTGTCCAAATAGAGTGGAGTTGAAAGTTTGACTGAAGATGGCCATGAAGCCGAATGTTAAAAGTGAAAAAGTAGCAGCAACACATTGGTGAGATGGGTTGGAGAGTTTAGTAGGAATTGGGGGCAAAGTGAAAAGGGCATGATAAGGGAAGAGGTTCTAGATTTGAAGCAAATAGAAGTCAGTGAGTTAATTCATGGATGAAAGGCATAGATTAGCAGTGAAGTTTATTCTTAATCTGTATTCTCAACCTTGAGTACTATTTTAAATTGCAATTTTACACTCTTTGGTTTATTCACCCCTTTATAAGCCAAAGCTAAAACTCAACCCTGGACCTCTAAGCTACAGCATCTTCTGAAGATAGCTCATTGAGGCAAAGGAACTTTAAAGAAGCACTGTTTTCAATTGAAAATTAGATTTCACTTTTGAATCATTTCAGAAAATACTTGAATGCCAGTCTGCTAATTGACAGTTGGAACTCAAATCATTTCTGGCAAATCAAATAATTGCATGCTAGGAAATTTGGGGTTCCTACACAAATCCAATGAATTATTTATTGAAGGAGCAGTAAGGCAGGTAATCACTAACATTAATGATGGTTTGGTTCTGTTGGCTTGTAATAATTTCAGGATGGTCTGTTAAATAGAGCTGATCTTTTTCCTCATGGCATGCACTTGTGTTTACTGTTCTCCCCAGAGGACAGTGTGGCCTTCACGCACTGCTACATACATATGTGCTAAAACGAAGGCAGCTTATGACTGTTATCTGAGCAGGCATCTCTCAGTAGAGACAGTAATATTGCCAAAATTCCAAAGGCAAGTGGAGTCTCAATTTTGAGTTATTTAAGCTCCCGGTTGCTACTGCAAACTTGTATTTAAGTATTATTTAGGAAGATATTCCAATATGCTTCATTGTGGAAGAAAGGAATGAATGTTAAATTTTACTAGGGTGCCTAGAGGCATCTGTAAACTTGTTTCAAAAATTGATTTAAGGAGATTTTTAAAGGCAGTGAGAGAAGTTAAAATCCAGAAGAAATTTAGTGAGGAGCAAGCTTGCAGAAAATTGGGCCAAGATATCTGATTACTCTGACAACAGTGGAAGGGGAAGTTTGAACAGAGAACCAGAATCAAAGCTTGGGTTACCATGAAAATAATGTAAGGCAATAGAAGGTCGGTGAAGTAGTGAAGAAGTTTGTTGATGAGTGGGAGTTTTATGTTAGTTTGGGGGTAGGGAGTTTGTGGGTTCGCGTGATTGGGTGACAGACATGCAGTGCTGAATTTCAGACAATTAAGTTGCGTTTATGGAGAATGAAAATCAGTAAGTTGAGGAGGAGAGCTTGTTGGTTAAGGGCTTTGAAAGTAGTAGAAGGGAAGTAGAGTTGATAATTTCAGCAGCCTACCCACTCCAAAGGCAAGAGACTCTTCTGTCATGATTTTTAGACATATTTTGGAAGAACTTTTAACATGGCAAGCTAGATAAGAGCTAACTTGTGGAGACTCAATGTTTTTTTTCTAATTCTATTTTGGTTAGAAGCTTATTTTTACTATTAAAAACAAAATGGCAGCATTTTGAGAGATGTTGCTCAGTTTTGATTTGAAATATGCATTGTATTAACTTGAACTCAATTTCTTTCCATTTGCCATGTTTTGTATATTTGATTGAAAATTAATAGTATATAGTAAAGTAATGGTTATAAATAAAGAGTGGGAAACATTTAAAGACACAATATGTTCCATTTAAAAAACAAAAACCTCAGCATGGGAGATTCATCATGGCTTGCCAACAAAGATTAAAAGAAAAGATTTATGTTATAAAGAATAGTAGTAAGCCTGAGGATTAGGACTGTTTCAGAAACCACCAAAATGTTGATTTAAAAAAGGCAAAAAATAGAATGAGAGTAAACTAACCAGAAATATAAAAAGATGGTGAGTATAGAAAAGGAGGGTAGCTAGAGTAAGCATTGGCCCCTTATTAGAGTCAGAGACAGGGAAAATGTGGCACAGTGGTTAGCAGTGCTGCGTCTCAGCTCCAACCTTGAGTGACTGTGTGAAGTTTGCATGTCTTCCCCGTGTCTCTGTGGGTTTCCTCCGAGTGCCCTGGTTTCCTCCCACACTCCAAAGAGGTGCAGTTTAGGTTGATTAGGCCATGCTAAGTTGCCCCCTAGTTTCAATCCTAGGGGATTGGCAAGGCAGATGCTGCTAAATTGCCCCTTGCTGGCAGGAGGATTGCCAGGCTAAATGCTGTGGAGTTACGGGAATAGGGCCCTGTGTGGGATCGTCAGTGCGAATCGTTGGTCTGAATGGCCTCCTGCACTGTCGGGACTCTGTGATTCTCTAGGGGTGGCACAGTGGTTAGCATTGCTGCCTCACAGCGCCAGGGACTTGGGTTCAACTCTGGCCTTGGGTGACTGTGGAGTTTGCATGTTCTCCCAACGTTTATTTGGATTTCCTCTGGGTGCTCCAGTTTCCTCCCATGCTCCAAAGATGTGTGGGTTAGATGGATTGGCCATGCTAAATTGCTCCTTAGTGTCAAGGGATTAGTAGGGTATATATGTTGTTGGTACGGGCTTAATGGGCCAAATGACCCATCACCTGTACTGTAAGGACTTATTGAAAATGATAATTGGTGAGGAATGAGGAAATAGCAGACATTGGAGAAATATGTTGTGCCTTTTTGACTGTGGATTGCAGAAATAGAATATAACCTAGGGACCAATAAGAGACAGGAACATAATTTCAGCAGAGGAAAAGTATTGAAGAAACCATTATGTTCTATATTCTTTGGCGTTTAGAAGAACATGAAGTGATCTCATGGCTGGATAGCGTGGACACTGAAGGATTATTTTTCCTGACTGGCAAAGATAGAACTTGGAGGTACACTTGGGCTAAGGGGCAGATCAGTTAGTACTGAGATCTTGCTCAAAGGGTTGTGAATCTTTGGAATACTCTGTCCCAGGGGGTTGAGGATGCTCCAGTTTTGAATATATTTAAGGTTGCAATGGTCTAAAAGCAAAATGCTGTGGATGCTGGAAGCTGAAATGAACAGTGAAAAAGTTTCTCCTCATCCCACTTGAATTCAGTCTTCAAATCAATCTTTCAACCACATAGCCCTTTTATCTTTTTGAAAGCTGCAATTTTAGTTATTGCTTTGTTTAAAGTATCTTGGGCTTCAAAATATGCATGCCGTACTTGTGTCACAGCTTTTTGTGTTGAACTGTTTGATTTCTATTCCTTAGCTGTTGCCAGGAGCAGTGAAGAATTTTGCTTCATCTCTACTGGAGGGGCTCCATTTCTTTTCAGTAGCTATACACGTATTGATCTAATTTTAACTATTTGATATTTGCTAAAATCTAAATATTTAGCTAAAGTATCTGTGCACAGAACCAAAAACAAGCAAGAGGAACTGGATGGAATCTTTTGCTTAAAATAATTGCTCTGGCATTACCCAGGAAAGCTGTTGAGTGAGCAAGATAACTGGGTTGAAAAGACATTTGAAATGTGTTTGGAGCGAAAAAGAGGTTGAGGGGTATTGAGCAGATGTATGGGATAGATTGGATTAGCTTAAGACAGTGGTTCTTGAATATTTAGTCCACTGATCCCTTCGACCAGCAGTCTCCAAACTCCGATCCGGATGCGGCCTGCTATGGGCTGTAGTTTAGAGACCCCTGCCTTAGACCAATGACATCATGAACCACCTTACCAGCCCTACAGGACCTCTTTTGCCAAAAAAAACCAGAATAAATGCGTTGGATGAGAGTCCCTTTGATAGACTGACAGTGATGTCTGGTTACAAGCTGGAAAGCTTCAGTTCCATCTTGGGCTCTGTGTTCAGTTGGTTCCTTTTCTCTCATTATCAGCCCCTGCAAGTGTTGGAAACCTGTTTGTTCAGTTGCATGTTGCAACAGTAATACAAACTTTGCTTAGGAACATATTGCTTGTGCTTCTGTTGACTCGTGACTCACATGCAGAAGTCACTCTGGTTGTGTCATGTCACTCAATTGCTGGGGCTGAGCGTTCTGGTCTGTTAACTTGCGTGGCCTTGGCTATGGTGTTGGCATGACAGTGAATTGCATTTTGGACCAGCCCGCTGACTACCTGGAAGCTCCTCTTGGACTGTCAGTAGTCTATGGACCCCCACATTGAGATCCACTGGCACAAGGGAACTACTCGGTCCACCTCATGGCTTTTTCCCTGACTAATTGTTGACATAAGGAAAACACTATCAGTGCCCAGAGTCCCTGGATTGCAAAGATTGATAGTAAAGTCAAGAACTGATGAGGAACAATGGGATTTTTTCAGGTCTACTTCACCATGTAGCACTGGAAAATCACAGAGAAACTGAAGATTGAGGTTTAATCAGTTGTTTTTGAAATAACTAGATTGCTGCTCAGTACTTCTTTTCGGTATTAACTGGGAATATGATTGAAAAAGAATGTTTGCTTTCAGGGATAAAGTCAATTTATAATGAACAGTAGTATGTTTATATTGTATGGAACTATACTGTTTAAATCAAATGTGCCATAAATTTTTAAGTTTCTCATCCTGGAGTGGTTGCACTGAATGTAATCATATAACTTGCAGTATTGCTGTCAGGCTTTTATAGTAAATGCTTTAAGTGTAAGTTGAAGTACTCATGTCACTGTAGGCTGGAAGTAAATGCAATGGTATTGTGTTTTATCGGAGTAATATACAGTGAATGTTTTGCTACTGTGCAACTTGAGTGCCAGAATAACTTGAAATCTATTCATGACTTGATCCTGTTGCCTGCAGGAACCTGACCTGACCCTGGTCTCAGACAGCAACTGCCCTGAACCTGCTGCAGCCAAGTTCTTGGCAGGTTAGCTGCAAGATCAGCTATTTCAACATCAGCAGATCCTGTCGGCAGCAGCTTGTCCCATTGGAAATTAGAGACTTGACTTTTGGTAGAATTAGCTCCTGCCAACGAGATCATCTGGTGCTGGAATGAACAGCTGATCTTGCAGCTAATCTTTGAGAATTCTTGGCTGGCATGTTGGGTCCTGTCCTACTCGAGAGCAGGTTGCTGCTTTTTTGGTCATTATTTTCAGCTTTACAAACTCAGTTATCAATATGTTCAGTAATGGGTGCCAAGAGGAAATTGCGTGTGAAACTGACTGGTCGGTGACGTCTAAAATGTGACCAGTGCATTGTGCATGCATCAGGATCTTTCAGCACTTTTTGCCTGGGTCTTGCAATTATGTCACGTGAATTAAACTTGCATTATTCTTGCTGATTATCCTTTTCAAATAATGTTTGCAGAGCGGCTCTGTTGCCAATAATCTTCGACTATACAAAATACCCTCAAGTCATAGCAGAATGTTGCAGCTCACATTGTGCAATCTGAGAAGAAATTCTGAAGCCCCTGATAGAAGGGCTGCCTGAAATATTTTGTATTGGTATGGATCATAACCAATACAATAGGAAGGTTTAATCATAAATCTAATAGCAACCAATTGAAAGAATTGTAAGCTAGTTTGAAAATTGCAGACATGAGGATTTTACGGTTAGTGCTGCAGCACAGTGACTAACAGCCACATCTCCATCCTGTCCTAAATGTAATTTGCGGGTTAAACTTTTGAAAGGTTGATCATTATTGTCCTTTTAATTTAATTGGGGAAATCAGACACTATCTGATCTGGCAAATAACCCCATAACTTTCTCAATAACAGATTTGAAAAGCTAGAGACAGTAATATTATCCAGCAAAAGCTTGGTTGACTCAGTGTGGTTTCAAGAAGCTCTTACAAAATTGAAGTCAGTGCGAATTCGTTGGTGTCACATTGAGAACAAACGTGGTTGCCAACCATCTCAGCCAAAGGAAATTGCTTTAGAAGGACCTCAGGGTAGTATCTTAGGTCCAGCTATCTGCCTTTAAATACTTGTCCCCTGGCAATAAGTCAGAAGTGAGGATGCATACTGATGTTTGTGAAGTGTTTCATACTATTGGATGGCAACATTCATGCTTTGGCTGGCAAGTAGCAAGTCACATTTCTGCCACACAAGTGTCCAGCACTGGTCATCTCCAACAAGAGATAATCTAACCATCTGCCCATTTCTTTCAATGGTATTACCATTACTGACTAGCCCACCATCAGTATCCTGGGAGTTACATTGACCAGAAATTTAACTGGATCAGTCATATAAATGCTGTGGCTGGGAAATCTTCAGTAATTAAACTCATCTAACTCCCCAGAGCTTACCTACTACAAGGCACAAGTCAGGAGTCTGATGGAATACTCTCCATTTGCCTGGGTGAGTGCGGCTCCAACCACATTCAAGAAACTTGACAGCATCTAGGATAAAGTAACCTGCTCAGTTACCTCATCCGCCACCTTAAACATTCATTCCCTCTATCACTGACTCTGTGGCAGCAGTGTGTACCATCTATAAGATGCATTACAGCAATTTGCTAACCCTCCTTCGCCAGCACCTTCCAAATCCATGATCTCTACCACTAAAGAAGGGCAGAATACATTTGAACCTGAGAACGTGCAAATGCGAGCTAGGAGCAGGCCAGTTAGCCTTTGAGCCTGCTCCACCATTTGTTTCCCCATGGCTGTCTGACTATGGCCTCAACTGTACTTTCCTTCTTGCCCTTATACCCTTTGCACTCCTTGTTAATCAGTAATTTTTTTACTCAGCTGCAGAAGTATTCAATGACCCTGCTTCCATCACTCTGGGGAAGAGAATTCCATGAATGGACAATCTTTGAAGAGAAGAATTCTCCTCCTAGCCATCGTAAATGGGAGGCCCCTTATTCTTAAACAGTCTCTCCTGGTTCTGAAATCTCTCATGAGGGGAAACAACCTCAGCATCCACCCTTTCAAGTCCCTTCAGGATTTTTTATGTTTCAAGATCACCTCTCATTCTTCTGAACTCCATTGGATATAGACGCAACCTGCCCATCCATCCATCATGAAATAACACCAACCATCAGTTGAGCAAACCTCTGAACTGCTCTCAATGCAATGGTATCCTTCAAGTAAAGGGATCAAAACTGTCCAGAAACGCTTTTCACAGTTGTATGGGGTGCATGGGATCACCACCTGCAAGTTCCTATCGAAGCCATACATCAACTACATCACTGTTCCTTTATTGTCATTGGGTGAAAATCCTGGAACTCCCCCCTAATAACACAGTGGGCGTACCTACATTGGATGGACTGCAGCAGTTGAGGTGGCTCACCACTACTATGTCAAGCTCAGTTGGGGATGGGTGACAGTTGCTGGACTTGCTAGCGATACTCAAATCCTGTAAGTAAATGAAAAGCAATTTGTTAAAAAAAAACTCGCCTTATGTCAAGAAACTTGTGTGTAATCAACTTATCGGGAAGCATGAGTGAAGCCTATTCAGGCCTTAAAGCTAGCCAAAGTTCCTGCTGTGTTTGGCTTCATCTTCTATACCGATTTTAAAAACAAGCTTTCATTGCCTAATTCTTGCTGTGTTTAACTTTTTGCATTAAGTCATTGAAAAGATTGATGAACATACACAATGATAGGGGCCTCATGTCCTGGTTAGTATCCTGGTCAGTATCCTGTTACATTGTCATCTCAGCAACCTTTCTATCCTATCGGTTCTCTTGCCACACTGTGGTGTCACTGTGATGGAAAGGTAATATCTGCATGCATATGGGTCAAACCAATTTTGGTTTACTTCCTGCTTAACAATAATTGGTTGTTCTATCTTGATACTTTATCAAAATAATGGTTAAATATGCACTTTTCTTTCAGCATGCATGTTTTAGCTGAAATAAGAACGAATAGCTTACAGGCACTAATTAGTTGAGGCAGAAATAGGCATACTATGGCTGTCAACCATTATTGAAGTCAAGCTAGTTGCTTGTTTAATTTCTACCTGAACTTTTACTGTGAAGCCATGAATAACATTCAATCTTAAATCAAATCCATAGTAAGTGTAATTGTGTTATCATTTGGATTTGCCTTGAGACTGACCATTTGGCTACTGAAAATCTGAGCGTATATGTACCTCTCATTCATTGTGTCCTAATTTTACCATTCCATTCTCCATTGTTAACTTAAAACCTCCCTTTCAAAATTAGAATTGCTTCTGCAGAGGTTAAGTGCACTCTCTACGGTGATCTAGAGTCTTAAAGTCTAATTAATCCAATTCTAGTCAACTTCAAAAGAGGACAGATTGTTACATGAATGTATTCACTGAGCTTGTTCTTTATACAAATGGAATGACTGGTTGGGATTTTACAATTGATTACCTTCTGTTTTCCTTCCAATCACATCGTGGAAAGTTGTTTGTATTCTTGCACAACAGTCCCTGAATTGGAGCAATTTATTCCTAGGTTCCTGCCATTGTAGTAGTGCCTGCTTGGAAATGCCCAAAATTGATGGCTATATTGAGTTGTTGCCCTATCCCTCACCTGCAGTCAAGAATTTGTGTGGGGACTGTCTGCTGGAATTGTAAATGTCTAGAATTTGCATCATGACTAAATGAATATGTATTGCACAATGGAGCATTGTATTTGACATTGTAATATGAAAGGCCAACCCTCTTGATCAAAAATAAATTGAAGTCTAAGATTTCTTTCTAGTCCTACAATCTGACAAACTGAAATTAATTGAAATCTTGAAGCAGATGTCAGCTCCCTGGATTCGGCTTTGGTGAGGACGTTTAGAAAGTTGCAGGATTTTGATTTTTCTGCGCAGTGGACTGACGTAGGAGACAAACGGTGGGCAAATGAATGGTGTGGATCTTTCTTTGTGCCATCTGGCGTTCCCTGCCCAGTGGGCACCACGGGGACTGAGGTGTTTTAGCAACCCTGTTAATCACACTTTGCTTTTATGTTGTCAGTTTCCTTTGCAATTTGTATTTTTATTTGATGGGGAGTATTCCTCAAATCTCTTGATTTGTCCCTTAGTTTGTTTAATTTAGCTTAATTGTTTCAACCTAAAATAGGGTATTGAGATACCTGGTAAGGCCAGGAATGTAATGTTAATTGTCTTTATTCATGTCACAATTTGTGTTTTTCTTTCAGTTTGTATGGTGCTGTAAAAGCCCCTCCACAAGAACAAATTATCTTGCAATTTCAGTTAAATGTGATGCATTCAGACATTGACTCTGCAGATATCTTGATCTAAGCAGAATCTTGTATAGATGAGGGAATTATTAAGGAATCCTTTTAATGCTGTCAGACAGGACTGAAGGGATTACACCAGTTAAGGGAAAGGAGATTGACTGAAGAACTAACAAAGATATTGTGCTTTCTTTCAGGAATATTTTGGTGGATAAACCTCATGACCAGTCTTCAAGGTGGTCCTCTGAAAGCAACTATCCCCCTCAGGTGAAGGACTTATCATTTCTTTGTTTTTAAGTCTCCCATGTATAATTAATTTTGGATAATTCCTTCTCTTGCATTAACCCTTTAAAGCTGATGCACACTATTGCTAGGGGGCACAGCCTCAAGATAAAGGGGAGGCGGTTTAGAACGGAGTTGAGGAGGAACTTCTTCACTCAAAGGGTGGTGAATCTCTGGAATTCTCTGCCCGTTGAAGTGGTGGAGGCTGCCTCGCTAAATATTTTTAAGAAGCGGGTTGATGGGTTCTTGATAAGAGAGGGGATTAAGGGTTATGGGGAGAGGGCGGGAAAGTGGAACTGAGCCACAACAGATCAGCCATGATCTTATTGAATGGCGGGGCAGGCTCGAAGGGCTAGATGGCCTACTCCTGCTCCTATTTCTTATGTTCTTATGTTTCACAATGTATATTGTGTTTTAATTGAAGTGAGGAATACATTTCTTTCTTTTCAATCTGTTCAACCCTGCTGCTGGTATTTAGCAGTTGCAACACTTACATTTTTGTGTGACTGTAGTTATGAGCCTAATCCTAAAGCCCTGAGCTATTACTTGTGTGTGACTTTATCGCATTCAAAAACCTTTGTGAATGTCTTCCCATCCCTTAGTAGCTGAGTCTGTCCAATGGCAATTTGAAGGTGGTTGCATGAAGTTAAAATAATTTCAATTGCAACCACATTGATTTACTCCATTTATATCTTGGAAACATTATTAGAGAGATATTTTATGCTCCATAAACTGGGATGATTGCAAAGAAGCTGCTGAATACACCATCATGCATTCCCAGATTTCACTTCATCATTAGTGATAAGTCCTCCCAATGGCTTGGCCTTACTGATGGGAATTCCTCTATAAGCTTCTGCCTCGCCTTCTCTTTTTTGGCTCTTAATGTAAAGAAAAACAGAAGTGCTTTGCAATCAGTTGGGGTAACTTCAGTTTAATTTCCTGCAAGTGAAGGTCCATTGGATACTAAATCTAATTCTGACATTTGTACCCGATAGTGCTCCTAACAACAAATGTAAGATTCAGTCATTATTGGTGATTTTGAGAACTTCTTATGGTAAAATTAACTTTTTGCTGACATATCTGGTCTATTGTCAGACTGTTTACAATTCTACGGAATATGCATTTGTGCACTTCTGCCATGATGTATATATGCAGATATATGGAATAGAATGAGAAGTTTATTGTATTTTACAGATGCACCCTTGTTTTCATTACTGTTGACAATTTAAAATTATGTAATTATCTGAGGATGGACTTGCTCTGCTGAGCTCTGGCTTGAGGTGATGATGGGGCAAAAGTGGGGCATAACCGAATGTGTGGGTTTGTTAGGTTCGGTTGAAAACAGATGTCAGCAAAGGAATTGGGTCATGGATTGTTCATTTATAGAAATTTTAGCATACCCCCACAGATACATGATTAGCTGCCCCCTCTTAAAGGGAGCATATCACTGGTGTTGTCTGAGGCTTAACCAGTCACAGTTTATTCAAAATCATGGCATTAACTTCCACATGTGCATTAATGATGCCCAGCTCTATCTCACTACCCCCCTCTCTTGCCTCTATGTTGTCAGCCTGCTTGTTTTACATTTGATTCTGGGTAAGGTGCAGTGTTCGCAATTAAGTACAGAGCAAAGAAGCCATTGTCTTCATCTGCTGTCACAAACTCTTGTCATCGATGCCATCCAGATCTCCCATCATTGTTTCATACTGAATTAGCATGTTCACATCCTTGTCTTCCAGTTTGTTTCTGAGGTGAGCTTCTAAACCATATCTTCTCCATCTTCAAAGATCACTTCTACTTTCCTTAACTTTGCAGACTCATTAGTTCAGTGCTCTTCCTTCCAGAGAAATCAATTCATGCAAAGTTCTGCTGCTAGTAGCCTAACTCACATCAAGTTCCATTCACACATTTGCATTTGATTGCATTTTGAGGTGGGAGGAATTTGTTGTTGTACCTTTTCCTGATAGTTTTTATATGTTGTAAGCCCATATCATGGAAAGTAAGTGAATTGTACAGACAAATTAAAAATGTTAAATGACCTTTGGATGTAAAATGGAGCAGAAATTTCAGGACCAAGAGTAATGCAGATTTATTGCTTTGATATAGGATGTGAATCAAATGGACTGCAGCTTTCCACAATTTATTTAGCTGGAAATTTATGAAAAGTGTTGCAGTATGTTGAAGAAATTTGCATTACTTAAAAACAGCAAAGGATTTTCAGTACTATGGAATGAAATATGAAATTCAATCAGTGTAATTTCTAACAATGTTGTTCTGTTGCCTGCTTGTGATCTATAATGCAGGAGATACTATTGCTTTGGTGGCAGTTTTTAAAGAGTACCACATACTGTTGTGTGCATCAATATTTTATACTTTGTTATGTCCAAATCTTTGCTTGGTTTGCAATGTATAGGACTTTAATTAACAATTCCTCTATTACAGCTATTACATATTTTATATTGGGGACTAGATTTATTTAAATTTACAGTCAAAAGAAAATTATAAGACGCCTAAAAATGTTCATGAATGGTTGCACGCTCCTGGTGCAGTGAAGATTTGAGATGTTTGAGGACAGATGAATGATCAGATCCTGTTAGGACTCTGAGCCTTGTGCATTGCATATCCACTGCTCCCACAGAAGGAACTGAAAGTAGAGGTCAGATGAACTGTGGGTATATATTTGTGAATGCTGATCCACAGAGGAACCAAGTCTCAAAAAGGAGAGCTGTGCAGAAGCAGAGGGCAATCTACTCCTTTTCCCAACATCTGACTCTAGGCACTCCAAAGGTGTCATTTAGGCCTTGCCATTGAGATTTGATCCATTTCCCCTCATCAGAGAAACCGTAACAACGGGGTGATGTGCCCATTGTACATTTATTGAGCCAAGTAATCAAGTAACCACTGTTACTACCCGCTCAACCGGGCTAAAAGAGAAGACCAACCAAACAAGGCTAGATATCTAAGAATGAGCTAACCACATCCAGTTGTGCACTAGAACGTAATTCCCCCACACCAGCTGCAGCAGAACGTAATTCCCCCACACCAGCTGCAGCAGAACGTAATTCCCCCACACCAGCTGCAGCAGAACGTAATTCCCCCACACCAGCTGCAGCAGAACGTAATTCCCCCACACCAGCTGCAGCAGAACGTAATTCCCCCACACCAGCTGCAGCAGAACGTAATTCCCCCACACCAGCTGCAGCAGAACGTAATTCCCCCACACCAGCTGCAGCAGAACGTAATTCCCCCACACCAGCTGCAGCAGAACGTAATTCCCCCACACCAGCTGCAGCAGAACGTAATTCCCCCACACCAGCTGCAGCAGAACGTAATTCCCCCACACCAGCTGCAGCAGAACGTAATTCCCCCACACCAGCTGCAGCAGAACGTAATTCCCCCACACCAGCTGCAGCAGAACGTAATTCCCCCACACCAGCTGCAGCAGAACGTAATTCCCCCACACCAGCTGCAGCAGAACGTAATTCCCCCACACCAGCTGCAGCAGAACGTAATTCCCCCACACCAGCTGCAGCAGAACGTAATTCCCCCACACCAGCTGCAGCAGAACGTAATTCCCCCACACCAGCTGCAGCAGAACGTAATTCCCCCACACAAACGACACAAGGAACACCAATGACAAAGAAAATTAGCCTGTCTTTTTCAGAATAAATGATCTGTCTGTGCTTTCATAGGAAACCAGCAAGGATTCCTTAATCCCAAAATAACACAAATGCAGAAGGAAAACACGACCCTAATTGTTCTCGGGGAACTTCTTCACCCACAACTCGGACTTGGAAGGCAATGTCAACCATCTCTATACCAAACCAGCTACGTGCCACCCAGCTGTGAATAAAGTGAAGGATAGTAAAAATTGTGTCAATGCAAGGATTACAGCATCTAGAAAAAAAAATGGATTAATGCTGCACAACCTTCATGTCATGCAACCAACTTAGCATAGTCCTCAATGGAAGGATGGAGACCCATAAACAATCCCCATAGAAGGAACTATCTTGGTATTGCAAACCCAAAATTTAGTACCTGAAGCAGGCTGGGCAGACTCTTCCACCCACTCCGATTCCCCCGGTATCAATCATCAAAACCAAGATTGAATGCAAATGGAAATCTGTGTGAGCCTGCAGCCTTTCTTGTTCCATGTTAGGAGCACAATGGTGCATGAATACCATGAAAAAGAAAAATTAGGCAATCTTAATTTTCGCACAATAACAAGTGACAAACGCCTCTGTACTCGTATATCCCGTGTCTGGATAAAGGACAATATCGCAATCAGGAGTATAATCACCGGGTCACAAAGTTTAGGATTAATGACCAACTGCAGGATCATATGACCTCGGAGCTTGAAAGGGCTAAAACCATGACAGGATCATCAAGCAACACTCAAAATCCATCCAGACTTTCATCAAAACTTCTGCACCTCCGCCACGATGTCATCCAGAAGCTCCAGTGAAGAAAACCTTAGACCCCAGCAGGTAGAGAGGACCCGACATGTAAACTACCTCTAACCCTTCTCAATGAATACAGAGGACAAGACAACACAAGGCCAGTGACTGGAGTCTTCGACTGACCCCAGACCTCAAAGACTGGATACAATGTGCTTCACCGAACTTAAGTGCCTGGCCTTGAAATCAAGATTGTGAAAATATGACAGCTGGTGGAATTTGAATTCAGTTTAAAAAAAAATCTGGAATTAAGAACCTACTGATGACCATGAAACTGTTGTCAATTGTCAGAAAAACCCATCTGGTTCACTAATGTCCTTTAGGGAAGGAAATCTGCCTTTCTTACTGGTTTGGCCTACATATGAGTCCAGAGCCACAGCAATGTGGTTGATCTTAAACTGCCCCCAGGCAACTAGGGATGGGCAATAAATGCTGGCCGGGCAATAAGTGCTGGCCAGCCAGTGAAGCCCATGTCCCAAAAATTAATTAAAAAAGAAATTCAGCAGGAAATTCATCCCCAGCTCCTCTCTGGAGATGGGTCATACAGGTGCTTCTCCTCTGGCCCCAACTTCCTGAATCAGTCAGGATATTCGACATACCATGCAGCTGAATTTCCAAGAACTGAGGGTGAGCCTTTACCAAGGAAACTGCCCCCTCGATTCTCTTTTCCACTTTATCCGTCCTCTTTTAGATATCTCAGCTTGTCGATAAAAATCTGTGCTGAGGAACCGTGACTGTTGTCCGCAACTTCACTTATAAAGGTGGCCATTATCTCGATGCCGACAGCATCACTTAAGCAAAGGCCCACTCATCAGCGAAGCCGTCACTGCAAACTGAGCCTCATCCCAGCTGTCTCCTACCGCCTTAATCAAACAAGGATTTTTTTGACTTGATTTTGATCCATTTTGCCAAAATTCAGCCAGGATCTTCCAGGACCAAGCACAGATTATACGTACACGCACCAGGATCAAATAATTATCAGTGTGCACAGGGATAAAAAACAGATTAAAAGCGGAATAGCACCAAAGCTCATGGAATTGCAGCCGCTCCAAAGCTTTCATCATGTGACCCCCCAATCAGGACTTTTTAAATGGACTGTATGTGGGATTTTTAAAAACAAGCCCTACTGTAAACACATTTAACTGATGTATTCTGTAATTAGTAAATCTGTTTGAAGTTGAATGCTTACTCCCTTATAACTGTTGTACCTTTTGTTCATTTTGTTTTTCAATAATTTGTGTAATTTTCTCAATTTTCTACTCTGCCATTTTGTGGTAGAAACAAAATGACGAATTTGAGTAGATATCAATGCAATTAAATCTAAACTCATTTTACTTTAGAAAGTACATTAATCTGGGAGACATGGAAATTCAATGCTTGACTTCACCTTGATTTGTTTTACTCACTAATAAAAGCTGATAATACTGGGAGCTGGTATAAAATTAGCAATTGTAAATTTTCTAATTGCTGATAGCAGAGACACTAACTACAAAAGGCAGACATCTCTTCTAGAAATTTAGACTTCCAGGTTTGGCAGGATCCTTGTGTTTTCATCTGACTGCAGAGCCAACGTTAAGTTAAACCCCAGTTTTCTTTGCACATTTAAGCCAAACACTACATACCATTCTCCAGATGTGCCAAACGCCATGTTTGTTGACAAGTCTATAACCTCTGCATCCTATCTCCCAGTATGCAGTTGGTTTGTTATTGAGTTTAAATTGATAGTCACAACCAGATCTTCATTAGTATTGTGTGCCCATCTGTTATATTTCTAACACCAAATTGAATTACCTGCATTAAATATAGTCTGTAGCTCTTGAGCATTTACTTAATATTTCAAAGATTAGGGTCAAACAGACTCATCTAATAGTTAACACAAGCTCAATACCCTGTGCTTTTATAACTTCCCTATTCCCAAGTCCGTTCTTGATCCATCTAGCTAAAATGCCATTGATCCTGTGTGCTTTCAACCATAGAAGCTGTGTCATGGAACTTCACCAAGTCTCTTCTGAAATGCAAAACATTTTATGCTCAACAGAAAGCATTGATAGCTGTTCTTTGTGTTAACCATTTCAAGGAATTTCATTCTGTTTAAAACAGTGATTTGTCAATTTTTAAACCATAATGATTATTCTTTTGCTCAACATTTTTTGTTTTATTTTTAAACAAACACTTATGCCAGCATTGTTATTTGATTTGTATTCCTGATTATCACTTACCATTGAAACCAATTACATAAGTTCTCTCATAATTATTCTTGACCTTACTGCATTGTTTGATTATTTTTCTCCAGTACTTGATTCTGAAACTTGAGAGGCCTGCAATAGTTCAGAGCATTACCTTTGGCAAGTATGAAAAGACCCACGTCTGCAACCTGAAGAAATTTAAAGTTTATGGGGGAATGAGTGAAGAGAACATGACTGAACTGCTGTCAAGGCAAGTGATAACAGTGGCGTCATGATCCTAATTGCTTAGCCTGTTGTTTGCTTCCGTGGTTAACTGTTGTAAGTTTACTCGGGAGGTTTTGCAAATCAAATCAATCACTCTGCAGATGACTGATAAACTGTTAATTCACTTTAAGATGTCCAAATTGACAAGTCATCTTGAATGCCTTCACTGTTTAATTAAAATCACTTTCTGGTATCTATTTGTATAGTTGGATTTTTTTTTTGTTGGCAGCAGTTTTTGCAACGGTCTCTGGTCTACCTGTGCTCTCTCCCTGCTTCTTTCCACCCAGACTTTAATGTCCAGTGCCTGGATTTTTGGTACTTAAGGATTTGGATTGTCATGTGTGGAACAAATAATGGATTGGTTGATTTGAACTGAGACCTAAGGTGGAACACCAGTTCTTGGACAGGATGAAGGCATTGACCAGTATCTTCCTATTGGACATTTGATTTCCTTGATTGTGTTAGGACTGTTGTTCACTCTGAGCCAGTTGTCTATGGCAAATGTATACTTGGTAATCTGTACTTGCTGCAATGACAGTCATGTTTTTGTGTGAGTGCTATATGGTATTGCAGAAAAGAACTCTGAATTATAAATGCCTCCACAAATTTGTTTGACCACATCTTGAATAGTGTGCAGTGTGGCCTCTTTATTCAAGGATGGATGCAAATGTATTGGAGGTAGTTCAGAGGAGGTTTACTAGATTGATACTTGGAATGAGCAGGTTGCCTTGTGAGGAAAGGTTAAACAAACAGGGTTTTTTGTACTGGAGCTTAGAGGAGTGAAGTATACAAGATCCTGAGTGATAACAACAAGGTGGATGTGGAAAGGATGTTTCCTCGTGTGTGTGTGCGTGTGTGTGTCCAGAGCTATGGGCATTGTTTTAAAATTAAAATACCCTTCTGGGACAAAGATGAGAAGAAATTTTTTCCTTGGTTAGTCACTTTGGAACTCTTTGTTTCAGAGGCGGTAGAGGTGGGGTAGGTAGATTCTTGTTAGACTTGTACTCTCTAGAGTTTAAAAGAATGAGAGGAGATCTAATTGAGGCATATAAGATGCTAAAGGGGATTGACAGGGTAGATGTAGAGAAGATGCTTCCTTTTGTATGAAAATCTTGAATGAGAGTCATACTTTTAGGATAAGAGGTGGCAGATTTAAAACAGATGAGGAGAAATTACTTCTGTCGAAAGGCCATAAATCTGTGGAATTCACTACCCCAGAGTGTAATAGATGTCAGGACAGACCTTTAATTACTCATGTGTTGAAGGATTATGAACAATGGATAGGAAAGAGGAGTTGAGGCCAAGATGAGATCAGCCACGATGGTATTGAATGGAGGAGTGGGCCCCAGGGGCTGAATTTCCTATTGCTGCTCCTCATTCCTATGGTTTTATGTTCATAAGAGAAACAGTGATTATCGGGGTAGATGGGAATATGGAATTTGAAACAGATCAGACCTGACCTTGAATTTGAGGGGTCGAATAGTTTACTATGCTCGTCGTACATTTGTAAGTTTGCATTTTGGAATTGTTTCTGTTGATTTGTAGAACTGGATGAAATGTTAAAGTTGGTTGTAATTGTATAATGATGTGGAGATGCTGGTATTGGACTGGGGTAAACACAGTAAGAAGTCTCATAACACCAGGTTAAAGTCCAATAGGTTTATTTGGTAGCAAACACTACTAGCTTTCGGGGCTTTGATGAAGAGGCAAAGGCCCGAAAGCTAGTGGCGTTTGCTACCAAATAAACCTGTTAGACTTTAATCTGGTGCTGTGAGACTTCTTATTGTAATTGTATAGCCCAGTGATTCTGACTCGGTGGGTTATTTCTGTTGTAAAACATAATTTTATCTCTGAATGTTATGATGACACCGCTATTCTTGTTAGGTGCTTTGTATATTATATCAAAAGTTGAATGCTGATTTCTTGAATATTAAATTGGATTATAGCCAGTACAAAACAGATGGTTTTCACTTGAAAGTTGATTTGTCACATCCTGCTTTTAGTGATATGGACAGCATCAATTTAAACCTCAACATCTGTATTTTTGCTTGCAATCCATTGGTGTTGATACAAAGTGTAGATGGGATGCAAGGGGCATTAATGGTAGGTGGTGTCTAGTAAAGCAGTTGAATCTGTTGGAAGCTCTTGGCTTTGAGCACATAATTTAAACTGACTTTTAGTGGACAGTACTCCGTTTTTTTTGGATCCAGATGGCACAGTTGGGACGGCATGGTGGCACAGTGGTTAGCACTGCTGCATCACAGCGCTAGGGACCCAGGTTTAATTCCTGGCTTGGGTCACTATCTGTGTGGAGTTCGCATGTTCTGACTGTGTCTGCATGGATTTTCTCCAGGTGCTCCAGTTTCCTCCCACATTCTGAAAGACGTACATGCTGGTTGGGTGCATTGACCTGAATAGGCACTGGACTGTGGTGACTTGGGGATTTTCACCTCAGGATGAAGGAAGTAAATTCAATAGAATCTTTTAAAAGGGAATCAGATATATATTTCAGTAGGAGACAGTTGCAAGCCATTTAGTGTCAGGGTACAAAGAACAACCCAGCACGGGAAACAGGCCTTTCGGCCCAACAAGCCCGCGCCGCCGCATCACCCTACACCTATTCTACCCTGCGTATCTACAAATAGAACCCCTGACTTAGCCAGATTCAGGGGAGAATAGTGTCAATTTGGTAAAACCAGTCAGCCTAAGAGCACATCTTTGGGGTGTGGGAGGAAACCGGAGCGCCCGGAGGAAACCCACGCAACCACAGGGAGAATGCACAAACTCCCACAGACACAGGCCCAAATCCATGTATCTGCACAGCTAGCAGTGCTAGTCACCGAGCTGTTGCGGTGCCCGTCTACCGGTCCAGGATCAAGCACACACACCGACACGAAGTACTAGGCCACTCCCGGAACCTCCAGGAGCAGCCCACGCACGACCCACCGTGTGCATGCCCCTCGTTTGACAACGAGGTGGACCTCCACCTGCGGAGTGAAAAGACAAAAACGTTAATCACAAGCCTGCCTTTCCGGTGTCTCCCGAGGTTCTAACCCTTATTCAATAACCCCGACCATAACCCTCCATCCTCGTTTCACTCGTGCCTATCTAACTGAACCTTAAACGAGTCCAACGTTCCCGCCTCCACCACCCCACTCGGTAGCGCGTTCCATACCCCCACAACTCTCTGCGTAAAGAACCTTCCTCTCATATCCAAATTATACCTCTCCCCCCTCACTCTTAAATCATGTCCTCTTGTATTCGTAACCAGTCTAGGGAGCAGTCTCTCACTATTGACCCTGTCTATTCCCTTCAGTATGTTATATACCTCTATCATGTCACCCCTCAATCTCCGTCTTTCCAAAGAGAACAGTCCCAGTTTCTCCAACCTTTCCTCGTAACCCAACCCCTCCATGCCAGGCAACATCCTGGTAAACCTCCTCTGCACCCTTTCCAGAGCCTCCACGTCCTTCCGGTAGTAAGGTGACCAGAACTGGACGCAGTACTCCAAATGCGGTCTAACCAATGTTCTATACAACTGAAGCATTAGACGGCAGCTTTTAAACTCTATACCTCTTCCTATAAAAGCTAGCATTCCATAAGCCTTCCTGACAACATTCTCCACTTGTGTCACAACCTTCATGGATTTGTGAACCTGCACTCCCAGGTCCCTCTGTGTTTCTATGCTCCTAATTTGTCTACCTTTAATCACATAGCTCCTCTCTACATTATTCCTTCCAAAATGCATCACCTCGCATTTGTCAGGATTAAATTCCATCTGCCACCTATCTGCCCAATGCACCAACCTATCTATATCCTGTTGTATCACCTGACAATCCACTTCAGTACCCGCCAACCCTGCCATCTTGGTGTCATCAGCAA
Source organism: Carcharhinus amblyrhynchos (assembly GCF_965287045.1). Lineage (NCBI taxonomy): Eukaryota > Metazoa > Chordata > Chondrichthyes > Carcharhiniformes > Carcharhinidae > Carcharhinus > Carcharhinus amblyrhynchos. The sequence goes on along the minus strand of NC_137342.1, from coordinate 41,736,237 downwards.
ACTTGCTGATCACACCACCTACGCTCTCTTCCAAGTCATTTATGTAGACTACAAAGAGGAGAGGTCCCAGTACCGAGCCCTGCGGCACACCACTGGTCACTGGCCTCCAGCTGGACAAAGTCCCCTCCACAACTACCCTCTGTCTCCTATTGCCCAGCCAGTTCTCAATCCACCTAGCTACCTGACCCCGTATCCCATGCGCCTTAACCTTTTCTACTAGCCTACCATGAGGGACTTTGTCAAACGCCTTACTGAAATCCATATAGATGACATCAACGGCTTGCCCATCGTCAACCGTTTTTGTCACCTCCTCAAAGAATTCCACCAGATTCGTAAGGCAAGACCTCCCTCTAACAAAGCCATGTTGCGTATCCCCAATCAGACCGCAACGCTCCAAATGCTCATACATCCTACCCCTAAGTACTTTTTCCATTAATTTCCTTACCACCGATGTCAAACTCACCGGCCTATAATTCCCAGGGTTATCCCTACTACCTTTTTTGAACAGCGGTACCACATTTGCCACCCTCCAGTCTTCTGGGACCTCACCTGTGTCCAAAGAAGAGACAAAGATTTGCGCCAGAGGCCCAGCAATTTCATCTTTCACCTCCATAAGCAGCCTGGGATAAATACCATCAGGCCCCGGAGCTTTATCCGTCCTTACGCTACCTAAAAGCCCTAGCACTTCCTCCCTCGTAATAGATATTTCCTGCAGCTGATCCTCAGCTCTCTCTAACAGACCGCACGATTCCGAACCCCTCTCCTTTGTGAATACCGACGCAAAGTATTCATTCAGGAGCTCCCCCATTCCCTCCGACTCAATACATAACTCCCCGCTTTTGTCCCTAAGAGGACCAATTTTCCCTCTAACTACTCTCTTGCTCCTAATATAGGAATAAAATGCCTTTGGATTCTCCTTAATCCTACCAGCCAAAGCCATTTCATGCCCTCTCTTCTCCCTTCTAATTCCCCTTTTTAGCTCCCTCCTACTCTCTCTATATTCCTCCAGCGCACTCTCCGTACCCAGTCATTTCGACCTAACATACGCCTCCCTCTTCTTCCTGACCAAGTAGGGGGGAATTAATTATACAACTCTTTCATTGCAGTGTTAATGTAAACCTTACTTGTGACAAATAATTAAATTTTACTTTAAAACTTGAACAGATCTGTCTGTTCCATGTGGCTTGCGTCGTTGTTACAAATTCCATGCTACTATTTTGAGAGTTCTGAGTATCCTGGCTTGAGTCATTTATTGTCTTTTTTCATCATTTGCAGGACGTTTCCTGTGCAAATGATTGCTTACCTTGGTTGCACTTAGTGCTTGATTGTATATGGATTACTTATGAGAGGCTTGACATAGTGTTATATCAAGTTTGCATATGCAAGTTTGTTTTCTCCTTTTGATTAACTGACTATGCCAGTTTGTTTTTTGTATCCATCTACATTTCCTCTAAAGAATAGTGCAGTCTCATAAGAACATAAGAAATAGGAGCAGGAGTAGGCCATCTAGCCCTTCGAGCCTGCCCCACCATTCAATAAGATCATGGCTGATCTGAAGTGGCTCAGTTCCACTTACCTGCCTGCTCCCCATAACCCTTAATTCCATTATCGATCACTCAATCCAGGCTCAATGCTCCTGCTGGCCTCCTGGGTCACCTCAGCCAGGCCTTTTTTACAGCAGCAAGTCTTTTCCTGCTATTACTGAGGAGAAGTATCTCTCTGTTTGGCTCCTCAAGAGCCCTAGTGCATCACTGAGCTGTGGCACAGCCTTTGAAGTGACTCAAATCTATTTGAAGACCAATTAATAATCTGATGGGCCACAGTGACAATGCTCTCTCCAGGCCATAACCATAATCATCTTTAACTGGTAGGGTGCTATATCCTGTCTGACTGAGTGTTTTGTGGGCTTGCACAACATGCAAGGTGAACAAGGTCTCCTACGTCCACTGGACTTGACTGTTGAATTGGACATTTTCCCAGAACTTAAAGCTACTACTCCAGTCTCCTTTGGACTGGAGTTTTTGGAGCGAGGTTTGAGTCCTACACCTTCTGTCTTGGAGGTCAGAATGCTACCAGTAAAGGCTGTCATCCTTCCTACGAATCGGTGTATGTAAAATGGGTTTGAAGTGTGCAGTATTTGTATTTTGGCCAATTGTGTTTGTTCCAGATTGAGGACCAGAGCCAACAAACTTAAATGTATTTCATTGAGGATGAAAATAAATGCAAAAAAACAAATCCAGGATAGTTGCATGTGAAGGAAGTTTTAAAAAACAACTACAAATACTGGAATTGTGGAAATAAAAGAAGAGAATCAGAAAGAAGTTCAAAACAGAATTGGGATGTAGGATTGGTATTCAAAATCATGAGAGGTTTTGATAGAGCAGAAGTGGAGAAATTGGTTCCACTGGCAGGAAAGATGCCCAGTAGGAAGTCTTACAACATCAGGTTAAAGTCCAACAAGTTTATTTGATAACACAAGCCACAAGCTTTCGGAGCACTGCCCCTTGATCAGGTGAGTGGGATGCTAACCAAGGGCACGGATTAAGATAGTTGGGAAGAGAACCAGAGGAAAATGAGCTTTTTTCTGTCGTGCAGCGAGTTATGCTAGAATGCATCACCTCAAGATGAAGGAAGTAAATTCAATAGCATCTTTTAAAAGGGAATCAGATATCTGCACTGCTGCATTTGTTTGGATTGAGATGTCAATATAGGTGGCACAGTGGCTAGCGCTACTGCCTCTCAGCGACAGGGACCTGGGTTCGATTCCCGGCTTGGGTCACTGTGGAGTTTGCATGTTCTCCCAGTGTCTTCGTGGGTTTCCTCCGGGTGCTCCGGTTTCCTCCCACATTCTGAAAGAAGTGCTGGTTAGCTGCATTGACCCAAATAGATGGCAGACTGTGGCGAATTTCACAGTAACTTCATTGCAGTGTTAATGTAAACCTCATTTACGATAATAAACTTTAAACTTGCAATGTTTAAAGCTGCAATGGGCAGACAAATCTGAAATTGGCAACGAGTCACATAAAGAATATATATAAAATGCCTACAGCGCAGAAGGAGGCCATATTGCTCATCGAGTCTGTATCGATTCTGCTTCAGAACATCTTACCCAGGCCCAACCCCTGCCCTATCCCTGTAACCCCACATTTTATCCCACTTATCCCCCTAACTATGGGAGACTACCGGAGAACCTGGAGGAAAGCCGTGAAGACATGGAGCTGGGTGGAATGTGCGAACCCCACACAGGGTGTCACTCAAGCCTGGAATTGAACCCAAGCCCTGGTGCTATGAGGCAGCAGTGCTAACTACTGTGCCGCCATTTGTATGTGTGTGTAGGGATAGGGGGCAGAGGTTAGTTTCTAGCTGAGGAAATTAATTCAATGGGATGGGAAAAGATGATGATTAATTTGGTTTATTGGGTCAGTCCTGTGGTGCAACAAAATGTTGAAACTACTTTGAGTTGAGATCCTTGGTTATTTTTTACCCCCACGTCTTCAGGGGTTATCTCAAGATCAGAGGACATGACCTGTTGGTAGCATTTTCCACTGACATTGTCAATGTTGTTTTGTTTTCAAATGGAGATGGTTAATCCCTTGATATTTAAACCTGCTTTTGATTCACAGCGGCTTAAAGAATGATTACAACAAGGAGACTTTCACCTTGAAGCACAAAATTGATGATCAGATGTTCCCCTGTCGTTTCATTAAAATAGGTAAGATCTCTTACTGATTGAACAAATTAATTCAATCAGCCATACAAGCAGTTGAGTACAGCAGTCTGTGGGGTGGTGACATAGTAAGTAAACCTTGAACAAATGTTTACAAAGGGGTTCCATTTTAATGGAACAAAATATCCAATTCAGTAATTTTCTATTGAAGATGGCATTTGAACAATTAACAAAGAGTCTGAATGCTAAATGTTTTCTCAGAGGACTATTTCAGACATCTGTAGACACATTTTTTTAAAAAAAGACGTACTTTCGATTGCATCATGGTTGTTCATCTCATTAATTCACAGCTAAGTAGTAACTGAAGCTTTTTTGAGATTTGGAACCAACTTGAAATCCTCCAGTGTGTGACATGGATGGCAGTATTTTACTCCATTACATTCATGATTCCGTAGTATTTACAGCATAGAAACGGGCCTTTCAGCCCAACAGCTCTATGCCTTCTCTATGCTCTACATGAATTTCCTCCCATCTTTTTTCATTGAATGTAGAACAGGCCCTTTGGCCCACGATGTTGTGCAGAACATGACGCCAAATTAAACCAACCCCTTCTGCCTACCGTTGGTTTATATTCCTCTATGCCTTGCCTTCTATTCCATATCCTGTCTTTGGTTCATGCCTTGTATTCCATATCCATGCTCTTGGTCCATATGTCTCAATACCTTCCTTCTATTTTATCTTTATTAACACACCTTTCTAGTCCTTTCCTCCTCTTTCACATATCTAACTTCCCCCTAAATGGATTAGTGCTCATCGTTTCAATAATTCCATGTGATAACAAGTTCCACGTTCTAAGCAGTCTGAGTTCCTTGCTGTATTTATTAGTGACTGTCTTATATTTATGGCTCCTGTTCTTGGACTCCCCCATGATTGGAAATAACTCGGTGGTTAAATGGATCCATGCCAGTGCCACAAAACAAGCTTGGAGTGAATTGCTGGCTGATTTTGCACCACGTCAGTTTTTATTTCCCGTCGGCTTGCAAAATATTGCCAAGATTTTAAATTCAAGTCAAAAAAAAATGACACTTGAGACTATGAAATAAGTCGCCCAAAGGAGTTTGAACCTCTGTGAACTGCATAGGAAAACAGAAGGGCTGCAGTGTCATATGGCTGGTATTGCCAATTTCATCTCCAGCTTCTCTATGATCGTCTAGAACCGCTACTGAATTTTTGAAGGCCTTTCTCGGGTCATCTGTTCATCTCCTTTCTAGAGAAAAGAGCCCCAGCGGCTGCTTGTTCCGTATTAGCGAATTCTTGAGTAAAGATGTTTTGGTGTGCTTCGGTATTGCAATATACACTACATAAGATTATGCATTTTGTACTTTATGGAGAACATTGAGTGTGTAGCACAGTGGAGCAACTTGAAGCAAGTTCCATCTGATTGTTATAGTTATGAAAATGATATGGAATTTAATCTGGACAGAATTGAACCTTTCAAATTGAAATTGGCTGCGAATTTTCTCATTTGCAATTATGACACTTTGGATTCAACCCATCATACTTTGGCCAATATTTCACTATTACAACTCATTGATTATCTGGTATTTGTAGAAAATGTATGTTTGAATGTATCATTTTATTACATTTATAATTAAGCACAACTTTTATCATCTACTTAGTCAACTACATTAATATATTTTTAAAGTTTGAATAACATGAGTTATAATTGTCCATCAAAATTCAAAACTTATTATTGCTAGTTTGCTTCAAGGTTGGTCTGAGCTTTGTCTAACCATGAAATGTAAGGCAAAACTATTACAATTTTGCTCCATATTTTTATTTTTAATTTGATAAATTGGTCGAAGGAGTACAACAATACAATGGTCATGAAGCTTTTAAATAATTTGTTCTAGTAATGAATTGTTTTAAATACACAGATTACTTTAAGTGCGAATTGGCATGAAGGAAAAGTCTAAGGCTGCCTCTGGCAGAGAAAGGGTGAATATGAAAATAACTTTTTAGGAATAAAGCCTTGGAACTCATTTAAATTACAACTTCAAACTAAGATTTAGCTGCTTTTTCCATTTACGGCTTTTGTATGTGTCTGCTAAAGTCCTTTTTTTCAGTTTTTGGATGTAGAAAGACTATACCTTGATAGGCTACACACCAGTTTTTGGGAAAGGTGAGCTGAAGTTGATTTGTTGGGCCGAGTGGTCACCACCTGTGCGATTACACCTCTGACTGTGCCTCTATTTTAAAAATTGTTTAGCCTACTGTATATGTCATATGATGAAGTAGTTAATTTGACTGCATTATTGCATGTATACTGCAAAACATGTCATCTTTTTCCAGTGCATTTTCTTCTGCTGTTTAACTTTTGGACCCTTTCCAGTTAGCCTTCAGTTAAGAGTTACAGCCGTTCACACTAGCTATGTCACTGCTGGCTGTAATACTCTGTGATAGGTTTTTGTAAAGTTTAATTATTAGTGTCACAAATAGGCTTACATTAACACTGCAACGAAATTACTGTGAAAATCCCCTAGTCATTGCCACACTCCGACGCCTTTTGTATAGTCTTCATTCCTATGAAGGATTGTATACAGATCTTCTCCTCACCCAGAACTGGTGCAAACCACTTCACATTTTTACAGTGGGCAGTCATCTTCCATTTTGGATCAAACAGCAATGCAGTGATAATATTTCAATGTTATAATAACCCAGTGTAAGCATTTGTAAGTTGGACAGTAGATCAGTGGGCAATGAAAATTAAAGCTGCAGATTTATTACCATATTTTCAAGCAAGTAATATTTCTCAAATGTGGCATGAGGTTGAAAAAGCAAAAATCAGAAGGAGGAATATTCTTTTCTGAAGAGGAATTCAAAACAGCATGTTACTTAGGAAATTGGAATTATTCGACTGGAACAAAATTGTCCCTTTTGGAGCTGAATGTTTGTTGCCTGCATTGTAACTGGTGGATTTGTTTGTGTGACTGCCTCGGGAGTGTGAACCTGCAGTTTTCATTTCTGTGAAGTGCCTCATATTTACTGCTTGCTATTACTGGCTTTTTAGTGCAAGCTGTTGGGAGGTAACTCTTGTTTTGTTACTGGCCAAAACTTAAATGGGTTGTTGGAATTGGTCCCTAAAATGCATTTTGTAAATGCATCCTGCGTCAATATTTTATAACTTTGTAATTGCTATCGTTCATGGTAATTTTAACCTACAAATTTTAAAAGTTTACTGTATTATTAACCCTCAGTGGGTAACATAATATGTGTTTGCTTGTCACAGTCTTTATGTAGGTAATCTTGGTCAGTCATTAATGATCATAAAATCCTATGCTTGACAGATGGTTTCAATTAATTAATCTTCTTAACCTTGAAGAACAGGTTCTGCAAATAACATATTGTAGAGCTAAAGTGTTAAGGTAGCGCAGTACCATTATTTGAAGAGAGCAAATCTTAGAACATGAACCAAACTTTTAAAGCTAGATGTGATCCACGCTCAGTGGAAGCAAAATATTGATTTATACAAAACCCCTCATTAATGCTAGCCTGTACAGTGCCCACCTGAATATGCTGGGAAACCTACTTCAGGACCATTTTTACTGTGGGGAGATAATGGCCTAGTGATGGTGTTGCAAGACTATTAATCCAGAAACTCCACTAATGTTATGGGAACTTGGGTTCGAATCCCACCACGGTAAATGGTGGAATTTGAATTCAATAAAAAATATCTGGAATTAAGAATCTACTGATGTCTATGAAAACCATTGCTGATTGCTGGGAAAACTCATCTGGTGCGCTCAAGTCTGTTAGAGAAGGAAATCTGCCATCCTTACCTGGTCTGGCCAACGTGTGACTTGAGAGCCACAGCAATGTGGTTGATTCTCAATTTCCCTCGGGGAAACTAGGGAAGGGCAATAAGTGCTGGCCAGCCAGCGACACCCATGTCCCACAAATTAATAAATTTAAAAAAGTAAATGAAGGATGTGCTCCCATTTCTTTTTGTAGTGACCGATCTTTAATCCTGTCTCTTTGTGCTATAGGATGTTTTGCAGTAATGAACAAACTGTTTTTTTTACCCTCTGAACTTTTTTTTCTGTTTAATCCCATGTTGATTATCATTTCAGCATAACAGCCAAATATATTTTGATGACTTTTTAAAATCAATACAGAAACACGTGTGGGTAGTTACTGAATAATGTGTGAAGTGCAAAAATGGGTTTTGCTATCCTTAAGATTGAGATTATTTTAGGCATATCCAAAAATAGTCTTGAAACTTTTTTCCACACTTTTCTTTCTAGTTCCATTAATGTCCTGGGGTCCGAGCTTTAACTTCAGCATCTGGTATGTTGAACTACATGGAATAGATGAACCAGACATTGTACAACCGTGCCTTAACTGGTATAGCAAGGTAGGTACTGCATTGTATTATATGTAAATTTTTTTCACTTTTACATGGATACTGAATTTTTATGCTGCAGTTGTGTTGTATGGATGGAGTGAGAGTTAAGTTTCGAGTCAAGAACCACCTTAGTTGAGAGCGCACATATAGGAAAACTTGATGCAATTTTTCAATGTTTTTTGGTGAAACCTAAATCTTAACTCCTTAGAAGTTATGTGGAATTACTGATCTGAGGGGCTGTGCAGCCCTTTCTTAAAATAAAGGGGCAGCACCGTGGCACAGTGGCTAGCAGTGCTGCCTCACAGCTGCAGGGACCTGGGTTCGATTTGTGGCTTGGGTGACTGTCTGTGTATAGTTTGCATGTTCTCTCCATGACTGCATGGGTTTCCTCTGGGTGCTCCAATTTCTTCCCACAATCCAAAGATGTGCGGCTTAGGTGGATTGGCCGTGCTAAATTGACTCTGCTGTCAGAGGATTAGCAGGGTAAATGTCTTGGGTTATAGGGATAGGGTCTGGGTGGGATTGTGGTCGGTGCAGACTCGATGGGCCAAATGGCCTCCTTCTGCATTGTAGGGATTCTAAGTATTGCGATCTTTTTCAGGTAGGTTGAAATTTTTCTAAAAATCTGAATATCTGCTTAACCAGTAGAACCACACAACAAGATTTCACTTTTTGAAACAAAAAGATTATTGCATGTAAATGATTCACATGAAACAAACACTTTTAACTTAACAGTTTAGTCTGTAACTATATATGCTATTCACTCAGGTTTACTTCCTACTTCCTCCAAGAATTCTTTTTTAAGACACTTCGGCTGTGAAGTATGTTACTTCTATAGGGGCACCCAGAGTATGCCACAGTCCTCCAGAAAAACTTTTCTAGCTTTTGCTTGTCTTGGTGTTCAAATTTTAATTTCTCGTCTCATCTGTGGAGGTCTCAGACCTTTATTCTGATTTGCTTTGAAGAAAATCTGCCAGTTACTTCCTTTTGCAGTGCAACACAGACTTACTGTAGATTCTCCTACTAACTTCAATTTGGGCAATCATCAAGTTTCTGTTCCTCACAAGATTCAAGTTTAAGCCACACCATCTTTTATGTGATCAATGATGAATTTTGTATTTTACTCCGCTTATAATGTAGGTCTGTCTAACTTAGTTATTTTGACTAACTTCTTTCAGTAAGCTGCAAACCACAGCAGGTTCAAACTGCAACTAAAGACCTCAGCGAACACTAAGATAAATTAAAACCAGTGAGCTATTCTTAGCTCTATCCAGCCTCATTCCAGCATAGCTGGCTTTGGGCTGTTCTGAACTGACCTTCAAATTAATAATCCCTCGTTTACAACTTATTTTTTGATCCAATAAAACAAATGGGTTTTACTGAATCCATGAAAAAATAATTTCGCTTTTACATCCCAAAACAAAAGCGTCTTTCTGCATTTCTTTGCCAGCAGTGTAGACATCACATCTTCCAGTTCTCCAGTTAGGTAAACTCGTGCAGTTTTATGATCTTGCCTTTCTAGCTATTAACTTGAAGGTCCCAACCATTTTTAGTGAACAGAGTCCAGGCTGCTTGTGTTGTATTTATCCCATTTTTACTGTTAAACTGAAATTCTTAAAACCACATGAAACATGAGCTGGATATTTGCCACAGAATGTGCAGATTTTTAGATCAATGGTTCACATGACAATTGGATGAAAGACCTTTATAGTATAACTTCAGTAAGATCAGAACTGTATGTTGTGTCAGAAAGCAAGTTTGAAATATTTAGCAAATATATTAAAACATGATTGAGTTTACTTTTAATAAGTTCAGCAGCCACAGGCCAGTCAGTTTAAAGTAAGTGGTAGGGAAGCTGTTGGAAATGGTTGGAGGCATTTTCACAATATTTGACATGGTCAGGTTCAGACCAAAAACTGGCCTCTATCTCTCCAGATGCACAGCCAAGTTTTAGCTTCAGATTTTCTGGCATTCTGGGGAGCCCTTTTCAGGAGTGTTGCCCCGATGCCTGTGGGGAGATTGGTCCCCCAGTGCCTGGAGTGTGCTCTTCCTGATGTATATGAAGGACCCAGACCTTTGGGTACGGGGCACAATTTCAAACTTTGCAGACAATATGAAACTCAAAAGTGTTGTGAACCATGAGAATAGTGTAGAACTTCAAAAGGCGATACAGGTTGGTGGAATGGATAGACATATAACAGGTTAAATTTAATGCAGAGTGTATGAAGTAATTCAATTTAGCAGGAAGAAGGCAGAGACAACGTAAAATGAAGGATACAATTCTAAAAGTCGGTGCGGTATTACAGAGTCCTGTAGAGATATGAGCACAGATCATTGAAGGTGGCAAGGCAGGCTGAGAGAGTGGCTAATAAAACATATGCCATCTTGTGCTTTATAAATAGGTGCAAAGCATACAAAAGGAAAGAAGTTATGTTAAATCTGTACAAAAGACTAGTTTGATCTCAACTGGAGCAACAGAACTAATGCCCACTTCTGGGCTTGCACTTTAGGGCAGATGTGACAGCATGGGAAAGATCCATGACAATGGTTCTAGGGATAAGGAATTTATGGTATGTAGAAAAATTAGAGAAATCAGAACTGTCCTACTTGAAGGAGGGAAGGTCAAGGGGAAATGTGATAGAGGTTTTTAAAATCATGAGGGATCAGGACAAAATGAATAGGGAAAAAATGTTCCCATTGGTGGGAGAGTTGCACACCAGAGGACATGGATTTGAGATAATTGTGAAAAGAAGCAATTGCAGCATGAGGATATTTATTTTTTCTGCAGTGAGTGCTTAGGATCTGGAATGTACTGCTTGAGAGTGTGCTGAAGGCAGGTTCAATTAAGGCATTCAGATGGAAATTGGATGATTATCTGAATAGGAAGTGTACAGGGCTATATTGCTGTTGCAAAGGGCGAGCATGGACACGATGGATTGAGTAGTCTCCTTTGCTGGAACCATTCTTTGATTCTAGCCAATTAATGCCTGCCCTGCTATTAGACAAGTTATGATGTGGATGTGCCGGTGTTGGACTGGGGTAAACAGTAAAAAGTCTGACAACACCAGGTTTTAGTCCAACTGATTTATTTGATAGTAAACTCACAAGCTTTCGAGGGGACTCCCTCTTCATCAGGTGAATGGAGAGTTCTGGCCTCGGACAGAGCATATAAAGCACAGACCGTTTAGAGATTACTGATATCTAATCTCTAAGAGGGAGCGGGAGTCCCCTCGAAAGCTTGTAAGTTTACTATCAAATAAATCGGTTGGACTAAAACCTGGTGTTGTCAGACTTTTTACTGCATTAGACAAGTTGCCATGTTCGTTTGTTAATCTTTGTTTTGCCGCTGAATTCTGAGTTAGTTAATATATTTTCAGAGGATATGTTATGTTAATTTTTGTTCCTTGACTAAATTGCGACTGGGGCAAATGTGTTGATAATTGCAAATTTCATGAAATTGGGCAAGTTGTAAACCAAATGTAGCTGAATTCATGATGCCTCAAGTGTTTTCTCAATATTCTGATCTTAGGAAATAATTGAAATGTCACTACATTGCTACTGAATATTGAGTTTGCAGTAATAACATGTATTATTTTGGAGCATCTCAAAATGTAAAGGGTCGGGTTTTATAATCCATTATCTAATGGTTTCTGCAACTGCAATTTTTGGCACTCTATTGCTTCAATCAAGAAACTATCTCAGAGTAATAGCTTTGCAACTAGTTTCAAAATCTAATTTTGTTAACTGTTGTTTTATTTATCGAACTGAACAGAAACCTGAAAATGGTCGTGTTAGTCATATCTATTTATTGCTTAGATTCACAATGGATTTATCAGCTTTACCTCACCTGTGCCCCTCCAAATCAGACTTGTGCAATTTTATCACGAGAGGGACCATATTTCAATCCTTTTGCACTCGGGCCTATGAGCAAATTTCAGGAAGATGAGGTTTGGCACGAAATTAAACATTAATTTAGAAAAAAATGTTGAAAAGGGACGGAACAACTTGCTGAGAAAATAAGCAATAAATTGATAATGCAAGAAAAAAGACTAATTAGTAAAGATGACAGAGTGTGAGATGGTGTGGCAGGCTCACTAAGTCTCAGGATGTTCACTCAATCGCCCACTGTGTGAATGGGTGTGAACATATGTTGGTGTGTGTGAGGGTGAGGAGGTGAGCTAGGCACATGCACACCTCAACCTCTCAATTCTCTTTCCCCCCCCCCCCAATACACACGCACATACATGCTCTCATTCACAGGCTCACACGTGTGCTGCCACTCTCTCTCACATCCAGGATGTACCCTCTTTCTTCCCACCTTGAGCAATGCTCACACTGAGTTGGGTTCTGATGTTCTTGGAAATGTTGCTCTGTCGTTTTGACTGGTGTCGGGGGCCTTGTCCCACCCCCATCCCTGGGCAAGCATTTTCTCTGATTCAGGATTTCCATTCATTGGCTTGTGTTAAACGATTTTCTCACTTATTGAACTTTTGAAATGCACCACTATTTTGCTGACTATTTCTGCTTCCCGCTGTAGCTTAGCGATCATTAACTATTAGGTGAGCAGCGTAGAAATATCAACTTAGAAAGCATAACCCTTTTGCTAACCTGCATCTTGCAGCCTGTCCTTGGCTTTTAGAATCTAACTGCTAAAAGGTTATGCGTACAGAAAATGTTGATGTGCCAAGTGCTTTTCAGCTGAGAGCATTCAACAGTATTTGAGAGACACATTCTGATTGTTTGCAGAATGCTGACATTTTTCTGTTAGTCATTTTAAAAGCCTAGTGTGAGTAGGAGTTGAATTTAACTCTTAAAGGTTCACAGCAGCTCAGTGCAATTATTTGTCCACCTCCTTGTAACCCTGAGGTGTGTTTAATTACAGCTGTTGCACCTCTCTCTTATTTCTGCATTTGACATTTTATATTTATTCAGTCACCATATTCAAAGCATCCAGTAACTTTGGAATTTTGGGATGAACAACTCTGTACTTGGAATCATATAGAATGATGAGCACAGAAGGAGACCATTCAACTAAGATTTCCTGTGCTGACCATTTTGGTAGAGCTATTCAATTTTTCCACCTCTGTTCTCTCCGGAATCCTGTAAAAACTTTTGCTTCAAATATTCAATTATCTTGTGAATATTACTATTGAATCTACTTTGACCGCTCTTTCAGGTGGGGCATTCCAGATCGCAACTTGCTTTTACAGAAAAGTATCAGCTGTTTGCTGGCTTATTTGCCACTGTAAGCAGTTTTTTTTTACCCAATTAAGCCTTTGTGATTTTGAACACCTCGTAAAATCTTTCCATGACCGTTTCTATTCTGAGGAGAGCATCCTCTGTATTTCTTGTTTTTTCCCATATGAGAATGTCTCACCCCTTAATATCATACTGGTCAATCTCTCCTGCACCTTCTACAAGACCTTAATGTCCTTTCTAAAATGTGGCACCCAGAATTGAACATAATACTCAGCCTGAGGCCTATCTAGTAGTTTAGAATCATTTATCATACCTTTCTTGTTTTTCATCCTTCTCCACAAATAAAACTGAAACAAGAAGCCCATTTTTTTATGCAACCTTCTCAATTAGTCTAGTATACATTTTTATTGCCTCCTTATTTCACAGTTTACTGTTACGTTCCATGTGCCATGCGTCCACCCATTTCTCCATTTTCTGTTTTGCTGTTCTGTTACTATTCTGTGCAATTACATTTCCAATTTCATATCCTCTACAAACTTTGGAATTATACCCTGTAAAACCACATGCAAGTTATTGGTTGTAGGTCAAAAGGACCAGGAAGGGGGACACACTGCAATACATCTGTGATTTCTGGGAAACTCTATGGTATTCCTCCCTCCAATCTGGAAAGTAACCGTGCACCACCATTCTCTGCTTTCTGTCTTTCAGCCAATTTTATGCCTACGCTGCCCTTGTCATGGGTTTTAATTTTGCCACCATGGCAGATGATGAAATTTGAATTCAATAAAAATCTGGAACTAAAAACTTGAAACCACTATTGATTGTCTTAAAAATCCACCCGTACCTCGTCTGACCTATACGTGACTCCAGATCCATAGCAATGGACGTAAATGCCCTCAATAAAGGGCAATTAAGGATGGCCCAGCCAGCGATGCCCATGAATGAATAAAAGACAGGACAAGAAAGCTGTTCTCAATTGAATGGTAGCCCTGGCAGTAACCTGTTAATTGGTCACTGCAAAGTGTTCCCCAGGGTCCTGTTGCTCATCAAAGCAGAATGAGCTTCTTTTTCCAGTATGGACGGCAGGATTTAAGCTCTGAATGGAAAAGCTCAGCCCTTTGTAATTTTTCTTTGTAATTTAACCCTTGCAGCTGAGGGATCATTCTTGTAAATCTACACTGATAACCCTCCAAGGCATATATCCACTGAGCTAATTTGGAAGCACAGGAAAAGTTTGTATTTATGTTTTATTCTTAGCAACCTTGAATTTCATAGAATCCCTCCAGTGCTGAAGGAGGCCGTTCAGCCCATCGAATTTGTCCTCAAATGGCACTCCCACACTTCAAACAGATCTAGCAACTCAAAACTGGGCATCTGTGAGGCACTTTGGGTCATCAGCATCAGCAGAATTGTACTCAATCACAATCTGTAACCTTAGGGCCTGGCATACCTTCCCATTACTACCAAACCAGGGAATCAACCCTGGTTCAATGAAGAGTCCAAGAGAACATACCAGGAGCAACACCATGCATACCAAAAAATGAGATGTCAATCTGGTGAATCTATGACAGCGGATTGCTTGCATGCCATACAGCGTAAGCAGCAAGTGATGGACAGAGCTATAAGATGTAGGAGCAGAATTAGACCACTCGGTTCATCGAGTCTGCTTCACCGCTTAATCATGGCTGACATTGTTTTCATCCCCATTCTGCCTTTTCCCCATAACCCCTGATTCCCTTATTAATCAAGAACCTATCTACCTCTGTCTTAAGGACACTCAATGATCTGGCCTCCACAGCCTTCTGCGGCAAAGAATTCACCACTCTCCGGCTGAAAAAATTTCTCCTCATCTCTGTCTTAAAGGATCGTCCCTTCAGCCTGAGGTTGTGTCCTCTGGTTCTAGATTTTCCTGTTAGTGAAAACATCCTCTCCACGCCCACTTTATCCAGGCCTGGCACTATCCTGTAAGTTTCAATAAGATCTTCCCCTCATCCTTCTGAATTCCAATGAGTCCTCATATGACAAGCTGTCCATTCTAGGAATCATTTTTGTGAACCTCCTCTGGACCCTTTCTAAGGCCAGTACATCCCTCCTTAGATACGGGGCCCAGAACTGCTCACAGTACTCTAAATGGGGTCTGACCAGAGCCTTATACAGCCCTAGAAGTATATTCCTGTTCTTGTATCCTAACCCTCTCGACGTGAACGCTAACATTGCACTTGCCTTCGTAACTGCTAACTGAACCTGCATGTTAACCTTAAGAGAATCTTGAACAAGGAATCCCAAGTCCTTTTGTGCTTCTGATTAAGTGATCCCACAGCCGATGGATCAGATCAAAGCATTGCTGTCCTGCCACATCCAGTCGTGAATAGTGGTGGACAATTAAACAACTGGCTGGAGGAGGAGGCTCCACAAATATCTCCATCCCCAACGATGGGGGAGCACAGCATATTAGTGCAAACGATAACCCAGAAGCATTTACAACAATCTTTAGCCAGAAGTGCCGAATGGATGATCCACCTCAACCTCCACTGGATATCTCAAGCACCACAAATGCCAGTCTTGAGCCAATTTATTTCACTCCATGTGACATTGAGAAATAGCTGAAGGCACTGGGTGCTGCAAAGGCTTGGACCCTGATAGTATTCCAGAATGGTAATGAAGACTTGGGCTCCAGAATCTGCCACTCTCCTAGCCAAGCTGCTCCAGTTTCTATGTGGAAAATTGCCCAGTTTTGTCCTGTATACAAAAAGCAGGACAAATCCAATCCGGCCAATTACTGCCCCATTGGTCCACACTCGATTGCCAGTAAAGCGATGGAAGGGGCCCTCAACAGTGCAATCAAGTGGCATTACAATAACCTTCTGTCTGATGCTCTGTTTAGGTTCCCCAGGGCCACTCGGCTTCTGACCTCATTACAGCCTTGATCCAAACATGGACAAAAGAGCTTGCCTGCAGATGTGAGAATGACTGCCCTTGATAAGGAGGTCACATTGCACTGAATGTGGCATCAAAGAGCTAAGCAAAACTGGAATCAATGGAACCGGGTAAAACAATCTGCTGGTTGAAGCCAGACCTAGCACAAAGGAAGATAGTTATAGTGCTGGATGTCAGTCATCTCGACTCCAGATCATCCCTACAGGAGTGCCCTAGGTTAAACCAGGGACAAAACTGAGGATGTTTACTGATTGCGAACATTATTCACGATTCTCCAGACACTGGAGCAATCCATGTCCAAATGCATCAAGACCTGGGCATTATCCACTAAATCTAACCATCACTCCATGACATTCAATGCATTACTATCATTGAACCTCCCATTATTAACATCCTGGGGGGCTATCATTAACCTAAAATTCAACTGGACTAGTTTTTTAAATACTGTGCAAGAGCGGTCATAGGCTCGGAATCCTGCGGCGAGGAACTCGCCTCCTGTCTGCCACCTACAAGACACAAGTCAGGAGTGTGATGGAATATTCTCACATTTGCCTGCATGGATGCAACTCTAACAACACTCGAGCTCCTTTCTTGAGGTCCCGGACATCCTTCCTTCATATATTCACTCCCTCCACCACTGATAGTCACAGCAGTATGTACCACCTGCAAGATGCACTGTAAGCACTTGCCAAGGCTGCTTAGACAGCATCTTCCAAACCCATGACCACTTTCACAGTGAAGGACGAGGGTAATTGAAACATGGGAGCGCTACCATCTGGAAGTTCCCCTCCTAGCCGCTCATCACCTTGACTTGGAGCTATATCACTGCTCCTTCACTGTTGTTGTGTCAATATGCTGGAACTTGTTCTCTAACAGCACTCTGGATGTATCCACGCACATGATGCAACAGTTCAAGAAGGCAGCTCACTGCCACCTCAATGACATTTGGAGATGAGCAAGAATGCCGGCTTAGCCAGCGAAGGTCACATCTCTTGAATGAGTGAAATAAAAATCCACTGTGTATTCTGTCAAATGTCTTTTGACAGTCCACATAAACATCAATCTGATTACTCTCATGATGGCTCCCCATAACTTCATCAGAAAACTGTCAGTCTCAATTACTCAACCAATAATCTGCTTGAAACATTGAGCCTGGATGTCTTAGATTTATTAAGTTCATGATACAGACTGAGTGTCCTTTATTTGTGCATCCAAAAAAAAACCACACATCCAAAAACCAAACATTTTTTATACACGGACACTTAAAGTGAGCCAACATGAACCTCACTGACTTTTTGCACAGGAAACCTGTGACCTGTGCCAACATGAACCTTGCCAATCAGATCTGACTGTTCTAAGACATAGACTATAACTTACCTAGGCTTAGACTATTGTAAAGTAAGTAGGAGAAGGCCTGTATGATAGGCATACTACATGATGAAAAGGCATTTGGCATTCTTGGTTTCATCAGTCAGGTCATTGAATACAGGAGTTGGGGTGTCTTGTTGAAGTTGTACAAGACATTGGTAAGGCTACGCTTGGAATATTGTGTGCAATTTTGGTCACCCTATTATAGCAAGGATATTATTAAACTAGAAAGAGTGCAGAAAAGATTTACTAGAATGCTATCGGGACTTGATGGATTGAGTTATAAGGAGAGGCTGGATAGACTGGGACTCTTTTCTCTGGAGCGTAGGAGGCTGAGGTGTGGTCTTATAGAGGTCTATAAAATGATGAGGGGCACAGATCAGCTAGATAGTCAATATCTTTTCCCAAAGGTAGGGGAGTCTAAAACTAGAGGGCATAGGTTTAAGGTGAGAGGGGAGAGATACAAAAGTGTCTGGAGAGAATTTTTTCACAGAGGGTGGTGAGTGTCTGGAACAAGCTTTAGAGGTAGGTACAATTTTGTCTTGTAAAAAGCATTTAGATAGTTACATGGGTATGATCGGTACAGAGGGTTATGGGCCAAGTGCGGGCAATGGGGATCCGCTTGGGGGTTTGAAAACAAAGGGCGGCATGGACAAGTTGTGCTGTAAACCTCTATGACTCTACACCTAAAAGCCAAAAATGTCTGAATACCAAAATGCAATTGGCCCCAAGGGTTTTGCATAACGGATACTATACCTGTACTGAAATGTATAGTACATGCAATTAAAATATAAACACATACCATAACAGATGGTTGAGGACTCAAAATGCGTTGACAGTTCTGAGCTTGGTTGCAGGTTGATCACTCAGTGGGGGTGGGGGGTGAACCTGTGGAATTCTCTACCACAGAAGGCTGCGGAGGCCAAGTCACTAAATATGTTTAAAAAAGAAATAGATTTCCAGGCATTAAAGAAGTCAAGGGGTATGGGGAGAGAGTGAGAGTATGGTATTGATAGAGGATCAGCCATGATCATACTGAATAGTGGAGCAGGCTTGAAGGTTGAGTAGTCTACTCCTATTTTCTATGGATCCTTATTAGTTTAACATTTTTATTATTTTCTCTTCAGCCCAATTTGGCAATGCACATACTGGTGCATCGCTTAGTTACATCAAAAGTTAAGAACTCCTGATATGGAGAAACTAATTAAAACTTGCACCCTGATTATAACTTCAGTTCATGAGCTGAGTTCCTTACTGACAAGCCTTTTCTGGACTAAAGGTCAGTGTGTCACCCCATTGAGTTACCTGGTACAATTTCTGCTCTGATATAAATATTAGTTACGTCAATTAATTCTATATGTAAATCTTTTGTTCTGCAATCAGCATTAGTTTGTCTCTAAACTCTAGATGTTTTCATTAAGTGTATCCATGCACTTCGACCATTGATTACAGCTCCTTGAAACTTGGGATTCAGTATAGAATGGCGCACCTCCAGTTCAGTTGCTGGATACTTATACTTATGCCTCATTACAGGAAGGACGTGGAAGCCATTGAAAGGGTGCAGAGGAGAGTTACAAGGATGTTACCTGGATTGGGTGGCGTGTCTTACGAGGATAGGTTGAGAGAGCTCGATCTTTTCTCCTTAGAGAGATGAAGGATGAGAGGGGACCCGATAGAGGTGTATAAGACGATGAGAGGTATTGATCACGTGGACTTTGAGGCTTTTCCCCAGGGCTGAAATGGCTGCCACAAGAAGACACAGGTTTAAGGTGCTGGGGTGTAGGTACAGAGGAGATGTCAGGGGTAAGTTTTTCACTCAGAGGGTGGTGGGTGAGTGGAATCGGCTGCCGTCGGTGGTGGTGGAGGCTAATTCGTTAGGGTCTCTTAAGAGACTTCAGGATGAGTACATGGGACTTAATAGGATTGAGGGCTATAGGTAAGCCTAGTAGGTAGAGATAAGATTGGTGCAACTTGTGGGCCGAAGGCCCTGTTTGTGCTGTAGTTTTTCTATGATTCTATATTTAATATTAATCTGTGAGTGCTATGAGTCAGTTGTGGTTCAAAGTTCAGTGGTCACCATGTTAGAATTGCTACTCATCTCAATTGGTTTCTAAGATATTACAATTTAAAACCCATATTTCTCCAGGCAGCAAAGACTAAAACCTAACGATACTGCAATAAAAAGCCAAATCAGTAGCTATACTATATTTAAACATTTGCCTGATTATTTAGTACATTAACACTGAACGGTGCACTTTGCATTATGCATACCTTCTGTCTGTGGGTTTACATGTCAATTCAAACCTGTGACACAGGTTTGAAAAAAAACAAAATTAATTTTCACAGTCCCCAAGGCCATGAATTTGGACACTATAGTTGTCCAAGCTTAAATTTGGTATTAAATTATTGAAGTAATACTCTTTCCTTCAGGCTCAGGTGATGCCATGAGCCTCTGCCCATCCAGGAGATTGGGCTGTGGTGAGCTGTCACTGTCTGAGTGCCTGCCTGCTGCACATACACTGCTCAATGCTGTCCATATGTCAGCCTGCCCCTCACTGCGCAGGCATCCCACTGTCAGGAGTCGCGTTCTCCTCTACTGGCAGTAGCGATAACATGTATAATTTCAAATCCCTGCCTGTGATTTGGGTAGGTGGTTCTTGCCAACAAATTGTCAGCAGAAAGTTGACGTTCGGTTACCTTTATTCTATTGGATTTAAATTGGATATTTATCTGAACTGTAAGAATTACTTAAAGTAACTCTTAAAGTTTATTTATTAGTCACAAGTAGGCTTATATTAACACTGCAATGATGTTACTGTGAAAATCCCCTAGTTGCCACACTCTGGCACCTGTTCGGGTACACTGAGGGCGAATTTAGCAAGGCCAGTGCACCTAACCAGCATGTCTTTCAGATTGTGGGAGGAAACTGGAGCACCCAGAGGAAACCCACGCACTCACGGGGAGAACGTGCAGATCCACACAGACAGTGACTGAAGTCGGGAATCAAACCCAGGTTCCTGGCACTGTGAGGCAGCACTGCTAACCACTGTGCCGTCCAGATAACGCACCTTTATCATGCATTAATGTAGCTATTAAAAATTCTACATTTCCTCAGTGTTCTCTTAGATTCTTTATTTTTGGTCCATTCTGCAAGCAGAATTCAGCCGTTATGGTTGAGTTTACCCTTCAAGCCATATAATAATGTGATTAGGACTTTGACAATAAAGTATTGTCTAAAATGAGCTGGATAATGCTTGCCTTGCACATCATGTCCCTTCAAGGTTTTAAAAGGCAGACTGGCTCTCAGTTTATTAAATTCATGTTCATAGCTGTTAAATATGGCAGAACGTGACATCTTGAATATTGAGTGCAGTTTTGGCCTTATTTAAAGAAGGGTGTAAATGTGTTAGAGGTGACTCGAAGGAGATTGGTGCCTGGAATGATTAGGTTGCTTTATGAGGAAAGGTTAGACAAATTGGGCTTGTTTCCACTGGAATTTGGAAAAGTGAGGGGGAGCTTGATTGTATAATGTAAGATCCTAAACAGTGTTGAAGAGATGCCTCCTCTTGTGGGTGAGTCCAGAACTAGGCTGCACTGTTGGGGATTGCCCTTTTGGGATAGATGAGAATTTGATTCTTTTTGAGAGTTGTGCAACTTCGGAACTCTCTGCCTCTGAAGACGGTGGGGGTGGGGTTATTGAATATTTTTAAAATAGAGGTACGTCGATTCTTGTTAGTCAAGGGAATCAAATGTTATTGAGGGTAGATGGGAATGTGGAATTCAAAGCACAAGCAGATCAGCCATGATCTTATTGAATGACAGAGCAGGCTCAAGGGGCCAAGCGGCTGCGAATTTGTGGCAGGCAACAGAAAGTCAGAATAATGGATAGGTACTTGAATTGGCGTGATGTGACTGCTGTGTCCCACAAGGATCTGTGTTGGACCCTCAATTTGTTCATGTTGTTTATGAAACCAAAAGAGAAAATGCTGAAAAATCTCAGGTCTGGCGGCAGCTGTAAGGAGAGAAAAGAGCTGACGTTTTGAGTCCAGACGACCCTCTGTCAAATTTTTTACACATTATTTATGACTTGGCATGGAAAGTCATGCATCTAAACTTACTGATGATAGAAAGTTAGGCAGCATTGTGGACAGCGTAGATTATAGCATAAAATTACAAAGAGACATTAATAGACTGGGTGAACAAGCAAAACTATGGCAGATGGATTTTAGTCTAAGCAAGTGGGAGGTTATTCATTTTTGACTAAAAAGTAATAGATCAGAGTACTTTGTAGATGGTATGAAGTTCAATACAGTGGATGTCCAAAACTAGACTTTGCAGGTTCAGATGCATTGATGTTTAAAATGCCACAAACAGATGCAGAAAATAATCAAGAAGGCTAATGGAATGCTGGCCTTTATATCTAGAGGACAGGAATATAAAGACACAGATGTTCTGCTGTAGCTGTACAAAATGCTGGTTAGACTCTACTTGGGGTACTGTAAGCAGGCATGTGCACCATTCAGGAAGGACATAATGTCCTTGGAGCAAGTGCAACTTAGATTTACAAGCGTGATACCTGGACTTCCCGTTTAATTAAGAGGAAAGATTTTACAAATTAGATCTGTAAGTTAGATTGAAATCCATATGCCGTAGTTTTGCTTGTTCACCCAGTCTATTAATGTCTCTTTTGTAATTTTATGCTATAATCTACACTGTCCACAATGCTGCCTAACTTTGTATCATTACATTTAGATGTCTGACTTTCTATGCCATTATCCGAGTCGTAAGCTTTGTGAACAAATTGAGGCTTTCTCCACACCCTAACAATGACTGTCACACTACTTTCTGCACTTTTCCATCTCTACGAATGGTATGCTTTGTCTGTATAGTGCGCACGAAACAGTACTTTTCACTGTATGTTGATACATGTGACAAATCAAACTAATAAGTGAAATCAAATGTTTCCCCTCAAATTTGGGAGGTTAAGGGGTGATCTGTTCGAAGCTTTCAAGATGCTAGCAGGAAAAGGCAGGGTAGATGAAGCTAAACAATTTCCACTGGTTGGAGATTCTAGAACTAGGTGGCATAGTCTAAAAATTAGTGCCTGACCATTCAGGAGCGATGTTAGGAAGCACTTCACACATAGAATGGTAGAGATTTGGAACTCTCTTCTACAAATGGCAGTTGATGCTAGATTAGTTGCTGTCTTTAAATCTGAGAGTTTTTTTTTGTTTAGCAAACATATTAAGGGGTATAGGCCAAAGGCAGGAATGTGGAGTTAGGCCACAGATTAGCCATGATCGGATTAAATGACAGAACAGGCTCTAGGAGCTGAACGGCCAACGCCTATTCCTATGTTCCTACTTTGGCTGTTATTTTGTATGATTGTGATGGAAGTGTGGTGACTAAAACTTCATAGCATAACAATGTTTTTTTCACTGTTTCCTTATGTTCCAGTAGTACCGTGAACAAGAAGCAATTAGGCTGTGCCTGAAACACTTTCGCCAGCACAACTACACTGAGGCCTTTGAGTCACTGCAGAAGAAAACAAAGATTGCATTGGAACATCCAATGTTAACTGAACTGCATGACAAGCTGGTTCTTAGAGGTGACTTTGATGCTTGTGAAGGACTGATTGAAAAAGCAGTCAATGGTGAGTGTGTCCATTGTCTGGATGTTTTCTTATCTAACTAAAACAAATAGATGCATCAATCAAGTCCAATTTCTTTCCAGAACAGTTCTTGCACTTCCTTCATTCAAACGTGTTGAGTGTAGAGTGGATAACAGTGACCAGCATCCGTAGACGATTTAGCTTTTGTTTAAAGCGGTGTTACCTGTTTCCACATAGAATGCATGCTATGTGATGGACATTGCAAAATTTTGCATGGAGTTCCATTTGTACAATAGGAGATGAGTGTGGGTGGCATGATGGATGGTTGCATATACTTTGTGAGCATGGTTAAATCTATTGAATCAGTTGTACTTTCCTTCAGATTTTCTCCCCTATCTGAATTGAAGTGTGATGAGTTAGACTAATTGAAACCTTGTACAAATATAAAGACAAAGGTTAGTGAATGTATGTCCCTTTCAGTCCAAAACAGGAGAATTTATAATAGAGAACAAGGAAATGGTAGAGCAACACACAGATAACTTTCCAGAAATGCTAAGGAACCAAGGATCCAGTGAGGAGGAGGAATTGAAGGAAATTAGTATTCCTAGAAATTGTGCTGTGGAAATCAGGCAGTAGGGCGGCACAGTGATTAGCACTGCTGTCTCACAGCGCCAGGGATCTGGGTTCAATTCTGGCCTTGAGTCACTGTTTGCACATTCTCCCTGTGTTTGCATGGGTTTTCTTCTGGCGCTCAGGTTTCCTCTCACAGCCCAAAAATGTGTGGGCCAACCCAAAGGTTGTTTGGCCATGCTAAATTACCCCTTAGTGTCAGGGTGTCTAGCCGGGTAAATACATGGGGTACAGGGATAAGGCCTGGAGAGGCAGGGGGTGGAGCTGTTGGTGCAGATTTGATGGGCCAACTGGCCACCTTCTGCACGGTTGGGATTCTGAAACTAATAGGACTGAAAGCTGATAAATCCTCAGAGCCTGACAATATACATCCCAGGGTATTGAAGGAGGTAGCTCTCGAAATAGTACATGAATTGTTTGTCAACTTCCAAAATTTTGGAGATTCTGGAGCAGTCCTGGCAGATTGGAAAATGGCATGTGTAACCACATTATTTAAAAAAGGAGGAAGGGAGAAAACCAGGAATTACAGACTGGTTAGCTTAACATCCGCACTAAGGAAGATGCTGGAGTTGGGAATAAATGACACTTAGAAAATATCAACAGCACACTCAAAATTAACAGGGGAAACTTAATTTGACAAACCTGGGCATAGAATCCCTCCAGAAAATAGGAGACAGTTCGACCCATCAAGTCTGTACCGACCATAATCCCACCCTGGCCCTATTCCCGTAACCCCATGCTTTATGCTGCTAATCCCCCTGATGCTTGGTTCAATTTAGCATTGCTAATCAACCTAACCTGCAATCTTTGGACTGTGGGAGGAAACTGGAGAAAACCTACGCAGACACGGGGACAATGCGCAAACTCCACCCAGACAGTCACCTGAGGCTGGAATTGAACCTGGGATCTTGGCACTGTGAGGCACCAGTGTGCCACCCCACCAAAGCTTGTAGGGATAAGGTATGTGATGCATTTGGTTTTTGAGAGAGCTTTTGATTAAGTTCCACGTAAAAGGTTCGTATGCCAAATTAAAGCGCATGGGATTGTTGGCAATTCTGGTCATCCTAATTTAGAAAGGGTATTACTAAACTAGAAAGAGTGCAGAAAAGATTTACTAGAATGCTACTGGGACTTGATGGATTGAGTTATAAGGAGAGGCTGAATAGACTGGGACTTTTTTTTCTGGAGTATAGAAGGCTGAGGGGTGATCTTATAGAGGTCTATAAAATAATCAGGGGGCATAGATAAGGTAGATAGTTAATATATTTTCCTAACGGTAGGGGAGGCTAAAACTAGAGGGCATAGTTTAAGGTGAGAGGGGAGAGATACAAAAGTGTCCAGAGGGGAAATTTTACCACACAGAAGGTGGTGAGTGTCTGGAACAAGCTGCTAGAGGTAGTAGTAGAGGTAGGTACAATTTTATCTTTTAAAAAGCATTTAGATTGTTTTATGGGTACGAGGGTATAGAGGGATCTGGGTCAAATGTGGGCAATTGGGATTAGCTTAGGGGTTTTAAAAAAAAAAGGTGGCATGGACAAGTTGTGCCGAAGGGCCTGTTTCCATGCTGTAAACCTCTATAACTCTCCTAGGTGGTGATTAGTGTCACAAGGATCTGTGCTCGGGCCCCAGCTGTTCACAATATATATCAATGATTTGAAGCCAAAAGTAATACCTCCTTCTTTGCTGACCACAATAAACTTGATAAGAATGACATTTAGAGGCTTCAAGATGATTTGGACAAGTTGCGTGTTTGTGAGCAAATACATGGCAGGTGCCATATAGTGTGGATAGATATGAAGCATGCTGATATAGCAAGCAGTTAGGAAGGCAAATGGTATGTTGGCCTTCATTGCAAGAGGACTTGAGTACAGGAGCAAGGATGCCCTAACTGTGCGGGGCCTTGGTGAGACCACACCTGGAGTATTATGTGCAGTTTTGGTCTCCTTATCTAAGAAAGGATATACTTGCCATAGAGGGATTGCAGCAAAGGTTCACCAGATTGATTCTAGGATAGCAGGTTTGTCATATGAGAGGAGATCAACTCGCATCCACTGGAATTTAGAAGAGAGAGGAAGGATCTGGAGAACCTGGCCATCTTCGAAACAGCCAGGAAAAACGTTTGCTCGGATAAATGGAATTAAAATAGACATTCATAGTGTAGGTATGTGCTGCAATGGGAGAGTTAGGATATCAGAGCTATGAACTTCAATTACTCCTAAGCTTGAATGAAAACTTTTTGGGAATGATGTTAAAATCTTCCTATACGATTGATGTTGTTCAATGTAAAAGGTTTGAATTTTTATTCTTTCAGAGGTCTTGACAGAAACACCTAAGAACACGTTTTTCAATTTAAGGGGTGGGATTGATTTGTCTTGCTTGATTTCAGTTTTTTGTTTTGAATATTTGTACTTCTGTTTTCAACATTATAGCTGTTGTGTGACTTGGAGTTTTGAACTCTAACTGAGCTGTTGGGGCCTTGGCTCCAAAAGTTGGCTGTCTATTTTAAGGAATCTTAAGAATTTCAGATGCAGTGACCCCGATTGCGCCATATCATCAAGCACAAAAGGGAAAAGACTAATTAATTTAGCTTCATATCTAGTTACTTATTTTTACTCCTTCCCAGCAAGTTGCATCAAAGCCCAGTCATTGTTAGATTGGTGTATATGGCAGGTATCTTACTCAAACTCATTCCTACAAACAGCAATGCAACCTTTGGCTGGTTTTTTTTGGTTGCTGTGTTTAAGGGAATCCTGAGCAGATTATAGGAAGAATAACATGGTCATGCTTAAATTGAGTCATTTGATCGCTGACCACAGGAGCAGGGCTAGGTCCATGTCTGGCCTGTTGTGACAATGCCTCCAATAGTGCAGCGCTTTTTCAAGCATTTTTATTTTGCAACTTGAGAATAAAATTGCAGTTTTTATTCTTGTTCAGCTTGATTTTTTGCCTGAGACGCATACTAGTAGTAGCATGGTGCTTGATATCAGAAATCAGAAGTTTATGTTGGCAACCTGTACCATTTTAACGCATTGGTTGTGGAGGGTCAGTCATCTTAGCTTCAGGAGATTTCTGCAGGAGTCCTTGAGGGCAGTGTCCTAGAACCAACCAACTTCAACTGCTTCATCAATGATCTTCCCTTCATTGTAAAATCAGAAGTGGAGAAGGTAATTGAAAATTGCACAATTTCGGCACTATTTGCGACTTCTCAGATACTGAAGCTGTCCATGTTCAAATGCAGCAAGATCTGGACAATATCCAAGCTTGGGTTGACAAGTAATATTCGTGTCATACAAATGCCAGGCAATGATTATCACCAATAAGAGACACCCTTACCATTACCCCTTGACATTCAATGGTGTTACCATCACTGAATCTCCCACTGTCAACATCCTTGGAGTTACCACTGACTAGAAACTCAACTTGACTCGCTACATAAACACGGTGGCTACAAGAGCAGATCAGAAGCTAGGGCTACTACGGCATGTAACTTGCCTCCTGACGGCCCAAAACCTATCCACCATCTACAAGGCACAAGTCAAGAGTGTGTGGAATACTCTGCACTTACCTGGATGGGTGCAGTGCCAACAACACTCAATGCTTGACATCATCCAGGACTTAGCTTGATTGGCACCACATCTACAAATATGCACTCCCTCCATCACTGACGCTCAATAGCAGCAGTGTGTACTATCTACAAGACGCACTGCAGCAATTCACCAAAGATCCTTAGATAGCACCTTCCAAATCCACAACCACTTCCAAACAGAAGGACAAGTGTGGCAGAACATGACAACATGACTACCTGTAAGTTTCCTTCCAAGCCACACACCATCCTGACTTGGAAATATATTGCCGTTCCTTCAAAACCCTGGAATTCCCCCTTTAATGATATTGTGGGCCCACCCACTGCACATGGACTGCAGTGTTTCAAGAAGGCAGCTCACCACCACCTTCTCAAAGGCAACTTGGGGTGGGCAATAAATGCTGGTCAGCCAGTGATGCCCATGTCCTACAAATGAGGTACAAAAAATGGAAAGGGTTAAATGTTCAGATGCATAAAATCAAGTTTTGGCTCATAGAGTGTATGTGCTAGCTTATGAAAGGTGGTGATGTAAGTGAGATCAAGATGCAAGACGGGTGTGAAGGGCAAGGGAAAGGACCAAGGAAGGGAGTATATATGGTATGTCACTTCAGAGGCAAGTGCTATGGCACAGTGAGCTTACTGGAGTGTTCTTTTAATTTGTGTTAAATTGACTTTATGGATGTCACAGATGGATTACTTAATAAAAGATGAATAGCCCAATTCATAACACTCATATATTTTTCTTGTGTACTGGGAGGTTGTTGTGACAAGATGCATTGTAATTTTGCAGATGAGCATGTTCTTGACTTGGTCTTTTTGGTAAAAGTTTTCGATATGCACCACATTTCGTGCATTATCTTTTGCGACGAAGGCTCCCTGTGTGTTTAAGCTTCACTTTAGGAAGTCCTCAATAAGTTATACAGATGGCTTTAAGTGAGCTTGATGGTGTAGAAGGTTATGTAAATATTGCACTTTAGTCATGCTTTTTTGTTTCCAATACATGCAACATGATAGAAAGTTGGCTTTTTTTATTTACCCATGTATTTTTCCTCACACTATCTGCACACTCCTGTGGGGGGCGGCACGGTAGCACTGCTGCCTCACAGTGCCACGGGCCTGGGTTCAATTCCTGGCTTGGGTCAGTCTCTGTGGAGTTTGCACGTTTTCTCCATGTCTGCGTGGGTTTCCTCCCATAGTCACAAAGATGTGTAGGTTAAGAGGATTGGCCATGCTAAATTGGCCCTAAATGTCAGGAGACTAGCTAGGGTAAATGCATGGGGTTATGGGGAATAGGGCTTGGGTGGGATTGTGGTTGGTGCAGACTCAATGGGCTGAATGGCCTCCTTCAGTATTGTAGGATTCTATGATTGGAACATTGAGTGGGTAAACTATAATAGCATATAAATGCTAGGAGAGAAATCCATCATGGCCCCAGTGCCTTCCCCCAAGTGAGATAATGATAAATAATTAATTGAACACATTTCCCCTCCTTACATATAAAATGTAATACTTTTAGTCAGTGCCTTTGGGAGTATGGAACAAAATTCTGTCATTTATATTTTACCAGGAATGCAAGTTTCATTTTTAATTTATTTCCAATGCCTGTGTAATAATGCTTTATTAGCAGTGAATAATCATTCAGCGTGGAACAAAATTTCTGAAGACCCAGAATAAAGATCATCACCCTGAAATGTTAACTCTTTCGTTCTCTCCACTGATACTGCCAGACTTGTTGAGTATTTCCCCAGCATTTTCTATTGTTCTGAAAAGGTTTCCACCCTGTTCTGTTGTATTGGGCTGAATTTTTTTTAACTTACAGATCGTAAATTAGCTTATTTATTTGGAAATATTAAGGACCTGACATTCTGAATAATTTGGTTGCATAGCTGTAAACTATTCTACTGAAAGAATAATTGAAGTGCTACCCCCCACACGCACGCACACACATCAGATGTAAAGCTCTGGGTTCCTCTCAATTGAGTTTAAATACAAATTTTCAGAATTGCAATGATATTGGTTTTCATTTCATGTAGAATTAATGGGGCAATTCAGCATGAACAGTATATTTTTGGAAACTTACTTTTTAAACCTTTTGTTGATTCTTGGGATGTGGCCATTGTTGGCTAGGCCAGCATTTCTTACCATCCCTAATTGCCTGCCAGATCTTAGGATGACTTTGCAGGGTTGAGCATGCCATTGTTATTTCTGGTGTCTCGATCAATGTTGGCAGTCCATCAGGTTTCATTCCTTTTAGACATTTTAGCGAATTGATACAACTGACTGAGCTGCCACCTTCAGCTGTTGCAGTCATGGGGTGTACGTACTCCCATAGTGCTGTTAGGAAGAGAGTTCCAACATTTTGACCTAAGAATGAAGGAACATTGATATATTTCCAGGACAGGATTGGGAGTGGCCCAGAGGGGAACTTGCAGGTATTTGGCATTCCAGGTATCTACTGGCCTTGTCCTTCTAGGTGTCGTGATTGTGGATTTGGAAGATGCTGCATGAGAAGTTTTGGTGTGTTGCTGCAGTACATCTTGTACATAGTACATTGAAGTCCCTCACGCAGACACTGACCCATTCAGTGCCCTTTTCATCCTTGTTGCTCCCTCCAGGTGGGGTTTAACAAGGAGTGCTAATTCATTGGGTTGCCCTGATTGCATGATGTTGAGGATTCTCAACTCCAGGGATGATGATGGTGATGTCTGGGCATGAATTGTAAGGTATGATTCAGTGAGCATGGTTCTGTCAAGCTGTTGTTCGACTAGCCTATGACACAGCTCTCCCAATTTTGGCACTGGCAAATGTTAGTTAGAACGACTTTGCAGGGTTGATGGGGCTGAGTGTGTCATTGTTATTTCTAGTATCTAGATCAATGTTGGGTGGTCCATCAGGTTGCATCCCTTTAGACATTTTAGCGATTTGATACAACTGAGTGGCTTGCTAGGGCATTTCAGAGTCAATCACATTGTTGTCTAGAGTCACATGTAGGGCAGACTAGGTAAGGATGGCATGTTTCCTTCCCTATGGGGCATTCCTGATTCAGATGTGTTTTCTAACAGCAATTGACAATGGTTTGATTGTCATCTCTAGACTTTTAATTCCAGATTTTTATTGAATTCAGATTTCATTATCTGTGGAATGCAACCCAGGTCCCCAGAGCATTACCCATGGTCCCCGAATAACTAGTCCCGTGGCATTATCAGTATGCCACAGTCTCCCCTTAAAACAGAGTTTGGAGCAGCTAACAAAAGCAGTTTATACAATTGATGATCGATTGGGGATGGGAAACATTTGCTAGTGAATATCAAAATTCCTTTCATTTATAGGCAAGAATATGTGCTTTTTGCGACTTATCCACAGAGTTGCTATTTCAGTTTGAGAGTTTCAATTTAGATGCATTGGGATTGGAAAGCCTTTGAGCCTAGGACTTTCACCCCAAATTTACATTCACTTTTTTTCATTGGCAATGCTCCATATTATGTTAACTTAGTAAATTAATCAGCTGCTTCAATTGGATGCTTGAGTTTCCAGCTTTAGTAATTTCTTACTAAACCCAGTAGGTGTTTTATCAAATAATTTATAAACCTATCTTTTCTGATCATCTCTGTTATTGAATATTTATCTTGTTTTTTTTGCCAATGTCTTTATATTTTTCTCATGATATACACACAGTCTGGAAAGATTCATTCTTATGCATTTGTGATCTGGTATCCCAAATTAAATATTGCATTCCACAAACGGCACTTGTGAAATGAATTTAGTGACATTTGAGTGTTTTCCTTAAAAAAAAATCTCGGTGCTTTGAGTAGGCAATTAATGTCCCTTGTGTAAATGGAGAAGAGAGAAGCATGAGAAGGATATGTCAAAATACGAAATCAAGAAAGCTGTGCTTGTTTTGTGTCTGTGGAGTAATATCCAAAAACATGTTTTCTTTTCATTTCAGATGGATTGTTTAATCAGTACATCAGTCAACAAGAATACAAGCCCAGGTGGACTCAAATCATTCCTCAAAGCAGCAAAGGTAAGGAATTCTGCAGAACCATATTGAATTTTCTGAATTGTTTTGGCACAATGAATTTGGTTAAGTTGAAAAACTGAAGTTATTTTCCCTCAGTAATTTGAACAGGAGGTATTTAACAAAAATTCACAGGATACGGATGAGGTCGAGGTAAAATGTACTAATTTGACTTGAACTAGGCTGTTCAGCAGTTGTTTCAAATTAAGTGGATGAAGCAAGAAGGACACAGGTCTTGAAATTAATCTTGTAGCGTTTCTGTAAGCTGTGGGACCAGATTCTATTCGTGCCCAAGAACCGTGCATTGCAAATGAGCTTTGGTTAATTTGCCACTTGTGTACAAAGCATGAGTTTCTGGGCAAAGCAGGCAATGATTCTGTATGAGTAAGTAAGCAGCAGCCCTGGTATTAATGGCATTATTATGGAGACTAGGCTAAAGTACAAATACTTTCTACAATTTCTAAAGTATAAATAATTGCTCTGCTGCAAAACCATAAAAAATAAGTTTACAAATCGTATGCCTCACCAAATCGATTGGCACATAATCAGCTACTTCGATGTACGTGATTGTGTAGACAAATGCAGTACCTATCCTGCACAGTGGGATCCTGAAGTGAGAGAATGACTGACTCATGCAGCTGCTTTTTGTTGGCAGAAGGAAGAACATTGATGCTCCTCTCCACTTTAAATAGCACTGTCAGATCTTTAGCACTCATTGGTGTAGGTTGTTGCAGCTTAACCCCCCCCCCCCCCACCCTCCCCCGCATCAAAAGTAGTTTGACAAAACTACTTCCAAACAACATGATATAAAATGAAAACCGATGTGCTTTGCTCCATAATTTGTGAATAAATGAATTAAAAGCAGAGTGTGCCATTTGGCCCCTTGAGCCTTGCTTTACCATTCAATAAGATTGTGGCCTCAACTCCACATTCAGCCTACCACAGATAATCTTTGACTCCCTTGTTGGTCAAGAATCCATCTACCTCTGTTATAAAAATACTGAATGAGCCTGTCTCCACATCTCTCGGGGTAGAGAGATCCAGACGCTCAAGACCCAAACATTTCTTCTCTTCTCAGAAGTATATATAGTACTCTAGATGTGATCTCACCAGTGTCCTGTACAACTGTGGCAAAGCATCTCTGCTTTTATATTCCATTCCTATGAGGAGAGGCTGAATAAACTGGGCTTGTACTCGTTAGAGTTTAGAAGAATGAGGGGAGACCTCATTGAGACGTATAAGATGATGAATGGGATGGATAGGATAGAGGTGGAAAGACTCTTCCCGCTCAAAAAAGACAGTAGGACTAGGGGGCACAGCCTCAAGATAAAAGGGGGGCGGTTTAGAACAGAGTTGAGGAGGAACTTCTTCACTCAAAGGGTGGTGAATCTCTGGAATTCTCTGCCCATTGAAGTGGTGGAGGCTGCCTCGCTAAATATTTTTAAGACGCGGGTTGGTGGTTTTTTGATAGGAGAGGGGATTAAGGGTTATGGGGAGAGGGCGGGAAAGTGGAACTGAGCAGCGACAGATCAGCCATGATCTTATTGAATGGCGGGGCAGGTTCGAGGGGCTAGATGGCCTACTCCTGCTCCTATTTCTTATGTTCTTATATTCCCCTTGCAATAAAGTGCAGCATTCCATTTGCCTTCTTAATCACTTGCGGTACCTGCACACTAATGTACCAAGACACCCAGATCCCTCTGTACCTCTGTTCCAGCAATTTCTCTCAGACAGACGTTAAGCTGACTTGCCTGAAGTGTTTTTGCTTTCTATCTCCTTTCCTGAATGGAGGAGTTACATGTGCCGTTTTCCAATCTGATGGAACTGTTCCAGAACATTTTGGAAAATTGAAACCAATGCATCCCCTACCCAAGCAGCCTTTTCCTTTGGGCTCTGGAATGAAGCTCATCAGGATTTGCGGACTAGCCAGCCTTTTGTTTGATTAATTTTCTCAGTACCATTTCCTTGGGTGGCACAGTGGTTAGCACTGCTGCCTCACGATGCCAGGGACCCGGGTTTGATTCCCAGCTTGGGCCACAGCCTGTGTGAAGTTTGCACACACTCCCCGTGTCTGAGTGGGTTTCCTCCAGGTGCTCCGGTTTTCTCCCAAAGGTGTGCTAGTTAGGTGCATTGGCCATGCTGGATTCTCCTTCAGTGTACCTGAACAGGCGCTGGAGTGTAGCGATAAGGAGATTTTCACAGTAACTTCATTGCAGCGTTATTGTAAACCTACTTGTGACACTAATAAAATAAACTTTTTTAACTTTTTAAAACTGGTGATTGTAGTTCTATGAAATTCTTCCCTCCCTTTCACCACATGATTCAATTATTTCTGGGATTTTTTTGTTTTCTCGACACAGTGAAGACTTTGTATTGTTTGTTCAGGTCATGAGGGTGTCACTGGCTGGGCTGGCATTTATTGCCCATCCCTAATTGCTCTTGAACTGAGTGGCTTGCTAGGTCATTTCAGAGGCAGTTGAGAGTCAACCAGATTGTTATGGGTCTGATGTCACACGTAGTTCAGGCCATGTGTAAAGACGGATAGATTTCCTTTCCTAAAGGACATTAGTGAACCAGTGGGTTTTTGTGATAATTGACAATGGTTCCATGGTCATCATTAGACTAAATCCAGATTTTTATTGAATTCAAATTTCACCATCTGATGTGGCAGAATTTGAACCCTGAGTCTCTGGATTATTAGTCCAGTGACAATCCAGCTATGCCACTGCCAAAATATTGTTCAATTCATCTACCGTTTTCTTATTTTTCATTATTAGCTCCCAAAGCTCACTTTTTTCCTTTTAATTACTCTTGCCATCTGTTTTTATGTTTCTAGGTGGCTCTAATTTCTCCCTTCTTATTAATTTTTGAATCATTCTTTGTTGTTTACATTCTGTTGACTCCACTGATCTGCCATTCACCTTTTCAGAATTATATTTTTTCTTTTAATTTGATATTTTGGTTGGTCATGGAACTTCTCCCAGGTCCTTCTCACTGCATGAATCTTTTCTGAGTATTCTGGAATATCTCCTGAAATGCCTGCCACAGCACTTCGACTGATCTATTCCTTACTCTAATTTCCCAGTTCACTTTAACCAGCTCTGTCCTCATATTTTCCCTGATTTATGTTTCAAGCACTAGTTTTAGATCCAGTCTTTCCCTCAAACTGAAAGTGTAATTCAGTCATATTATGAAATCTGCTACCTAGGGGTGCCTTTACTGAGATCATTAGTTAATCAGGTTCTATTGTACATGACCGGATCTTGTATAGTTGGCTGTCTGGCTGATGCTGAAATGCGCTGCAGAAACTGTCCTTAAAAAAAACACAATTAACTCATCATCCAGGCTTCCTTTGCCAATCCCAGTCACCCAACCTATTTGTAGGTTAAAATCACCCACGATTCCTGCCATATCTTTCTCCGAAGCCCTTATTTTATACTCTGTCTACAGTGTGATTACTGTAAGGGGGCCTCTAAATACTCTTTGCAATTAACTTCCTGTTTATCTTTCTCATCTCTACCCAACTGAATCTATGTCTTGATGTCAAGAACTAAATTCAAGTTTCTCCGTTACCAGTGTCATTCCTAGTTAACAGAGCCACCCGTAGAACATAAAATGGTATAGCACAGTACAGGCCCTTCACCCCTCGATGTTGTGCCAAGCTTTGTCCAAAACCAAGATCAAGCTATCCCACTCCCTGTCGTTCTGGTGTGCTCCATATGCCTATCCAATAACCGCTTGAAAGTTCCTGAAGTGTCCGACTCCACTATCACAGCAGGCAGTCCATTCCACACCCCAACCACTCTGAGTAAAGAACCTACCTTGGACATCTCTCTTGTATCTCCCACCATGAACCATATAGTTATGCCCCCTAGTAACAGCTACATCCACCCGAGGAAAAGTCTCTGAACGTCCACTCCATCTATCCCCCTCATCATCTTATAAACCTCTACTAAATCGCCTCTCGTTGTCCTCCTCTGCGGTAAAGAGAAAAGCCCTAGCTCTCTAAACCTTTCCTCATAAGACACACCCTCCAAACTAGGCAGTATCCTGGTAAATCTCCTCTGCACTCTCTCCAGTGCTTCCACATCCTCCTTTATAGTGAGGTGACCAGAACTGCACACAATATTCCAAATGTGATCTTAGCAAAGTCCTGTACAGTTGCAGCATAAGCCCACAGTTGTTAAACTCAAACCCCCTGTAAATAAACACTAACACACTTTCGGCCTTTTTCATGGCCCTATCCACTTGAGTGGCAACCTTCAGAGATCTGTGGATATGAACCATAAGACCTCGCTGTTCCTCCACATTCCTCAGAACCATGCTGTTGACCCTGTAATCCACATTCAAATTTGTCCTACCAAAATGAATCACCTCGCACTTATCAGGGTTAAACTCCATTTGCCACTTTTCGGCCCAGCTCTGCATCCTAGCAATGTCTCTTTGCAGCCTGCAAGAGCCCTCCACCTCATCACTACTCCACCAATCTTGGTGTCGTCAGCAGATTTACTGACCCAACCTTCAACCCCCTCCTCCAAGTCTTTGATAAAAATCACAAATAGCAGAGGACCTAGCACTGATCCCTGTGGTACGCTGCTGGTAACTGGTTTCCAGTCTGAAAATTTTCCATCCACCACCACCCTCTGTCTTCTTTGCGCTAGCCAGTTACTTGTCCAATCAGCCAAATTTCCCTCTATCCCACACCACTTTACTTCCTTCATGAGCACCCCTCCAACTATTTTTAGCTTTCTGTTTTCCTTAATGCCATGTACCCTTGAACATTCAGATTCCAGTATTTGTCATCCTGCAGCCATGTCTCTGTAATGGCTTTCAGATTGTACTTTTATTGCTGTTTATGCTGTCAATTTCTGTTTTATTGCGCATGCTAAGTGCATTCTGACAAAGAGCCTTCTGTCCTGTCTTAGTACCATTTTTAATATCATCTTATCTGCTGGTACACTAATAGAATAGAATCCCCACAATATAGGTCATCACTTGACTCATTGAGCCTGCACTGACAATAATCCCACCCAGGCCCTCCTCTTGTAACTCCATGCATTTACACTGCTAATCCCCCTGACTCTTAAGTGGCAATTTAGCATGGCGACTCAACCTAACCAGTATATCTTTAGACTGTGGGAGGAAACCCATGCAGACATGAGAACGTGCAAGCTGCACACAGTCACCCAAAACTGGAATTGAATCCAGGTCTCTGATGCGATGAGACAGCAACGATTACTATTGCGCCACTGTTCATTAGGTTTGTATCCTTTCTACCATGCTCTGATCATAATTTCCCTTATTCCCACCTTGCTGTCTTGCCTTGTCTTTTGTATGCAATCATTGCATCCTCCCAAACGTGATTCTTTGCCCCCTTTATTTAGTTTCAAGCCCCTCTACTGCCCTAGCTATATGCCTTGCAATATTAATTGCTTTCAAAGGTTCACTTGTTTACCAATGTTGAGAGCTCTAGAACTATAATGGGATAACTCTTCACAGTAATTTAGCATGGTGCATGCTTGATCTCTTCGGAAGCGTTTTCATGTCTTGATGAAAAATGCAGTGTACGCCCTGCAGAGGTTGATCAAATTTTGTTTTTCCTCTGGCGTTAATATTTTATAGCTTAGGAAGCTCAGTTTTACTTATAGGAATTATTTGTGCTCAGAAATGTTCTTTAGTGCTTGAGGAGTACTGTGACAAAAATGAGTTTAGCTTCTTTAGGCTTTGCTTTGGTGAATATCCCTTATGAAGGAAAATGATCTCAGTATAGCCAGTTCAGCAGGCAACTACATTAAGGATTTTGTGCCCAGTGTGTTCTACCTGACGGAATGTCAAAGAGATTGGTGCCCTGATCTTCCTTAGTAAAAGTTTTGAGATGGAGCCTAGCGCATGGGTGGCAAACTTAGTGATTGAATCAACTTGGATTTTGTGGTTTGTTTTTGCAATTGTAGCATGAAATTTACAATGCAAAGAGTGTCTTTGGTCAGCAGAAGGCAGCTGTAAAATTAAGAGAATAGCAACTCTTAACCTGTAAGGGGACCTATTGTCATTTGAAATGGATTAATGGTTTTAAATTCTGGCAAGAATGAGGAAACCTAGTGTAATTCAAAGCCATCTTATAAAAGGTTAGCACAGTACTTAGTCAGGGTTTTGATCTAATATGCATTGCCAAGTTAAGAGATAGATATCACTGACAGGGTCAGCATTCAGTGCCCGTTCCCAATTGCCTTTGAATTGAGAGGCTTACTAGGCCAATTCAGTGACAACTTAAAGTCAACCACATTTCTGTGGGTCTGGAGTCATGCTTAGGCCAGACCGGGTAAGGGTGACAGATTTCCTTCCCTAAAGAAAGAAAATGTCCCTAAAGGACACTGGTGAATTGGATGTGGATGGGGTTTTTTAGAACAATTGATGGTTTCATCATCACCATTCCTGAGTCTAGCTTTCAGTTCCAGATTTTTTTTATGAATTGAATTTAATTTCCACCTGCCCTGTGTGAATTGAAACTATCCCTGGAGCAATTCACCTTGGTCTGTGGATTATAGTCCAGTGACGTGATCACTATACCCCCATCTCCTTGCTAAAACCTAAATACCTAAAACCCTTGACTAAACATGCCTGCTACTTGTTTACCTGGGTGACTTCCTGAAAGTCTCAAGGCATGTATAGAGATTCTTGAAGTTATTGGGAGTAATTTAGGGTACAAAGCAATCCTGCATGAGAGGTTTTAAAAAGACTCAAAATTTGTGAAGGATTTACATAGCGATTTGGGGAGAGTATCCTTCATTGATATTTGGGGTTCGATTTTTGCAAATATTCAATTTTTATTTTGCAGTTGTTTTCAGTGAAGAGAACAGGCAGTCACCCTGCCTCCAGGTGCCTGCTTGTGTTACTTAGAAGCACCCCTTGGAGTACTGTTCATAGAATCCCTACAGTGCAAGGGGTGGCTATTCAGCTCAGCAAGCCTGCACCATCTCTGTTACCCAAGTCCTATCCCTGTACCCCACACATTTACCGTGGCTAATCCATCTAATCTATATATCTTTGGACTGTGGGAAGAAACTGGGCATTGGAGGAAACCCATTCAGTCTTGGGGGAACGTGCAAACTCCACACAGACAGTCACCCAAGGCCAGAATTGAACCTGGGTCCCTGGTGCTGTGAGACAGCAGTGCTAACCACTATGCCACCGCATTACCCCTGTTGTTTGATAGATCCAGGTTTGTTTGCTAAAAGTGCCTTGTTTTTGCACCAGCTGCTGTTTTGTTCATGTTCCCTTTGCGTTCTCGTATTGACGGTATGATCCAGTTGCCATTTCAGACAAGTTAAAAGAATTTTACCTTTTACGTCCAGGTGATGGAGATGACAACAGACCTGGAATGAGAGGAGGTCATCAGATGGTAATTGATGTTCAAACAGGTAAGCAAGTTATATATTGAATCAGAAAGTTAAAGTTGGAAAACCTTGCTTTCTAAGCAGCAGGAAAAAAATATTGTGCAGTTGATAAACAAAAGACTGGACCATAATTTAACCACTTTCATAAACTCTTCAATCTGTGAAAGTGTTGTCGAGGGGCTAATAACATCCTGTTGTTTGTTCCATATAAGAGGTAATCCATGTCAACACGGAAGATTAAGCTATTATCTGTACTGGAAATTGCTATGTGAGCGCTTTGCAGAATGAAAAACAATTTTGTACCTGTAATTGTAGGTTATGTATGACAGCAGGACATAATTTTAGCTTGAAGGACTTTTGGCATGGAGGAGGTGGAATAGGGAGGTGTATTGTATAAAAATGCTTTGTGCAGTTCACTGTGTAGTCTCATTTGAGACTGCCATGTTGTTGCTGTACCTGCACTTTTGAATTGACTGCAAAGATAGAATGTCTGGCTGTGTCGAGAAGTGAAAACACAAGGGAAAAATAGAAGCTTCTTCAACAGTCCAGATTGATATCTCTTTTTGATCTTTTCTTTTGAAATGATCGAATTTAGACCACGAATGTTCAAAATACATACATTTTAGGT
Source organism: Carcharhinus amblyrhynchos (assembly GCF_965287045.1). Taxonomy (NCBI): domain Eukaryota; kingdom Metazoa; phylum Chordata; class Chondrichthyes; order Carcharhiniformes; family Carcharhinidae; genus Carcharhinus; species Carcharhinus amblyrhynchos. The sequence goes on along the minus strand of NC_137342.1, from coordinate 41,696,797 downwards.
CTGAATGAATTTTGGGAACGGGAAGTTAGTTTTGTTTCAAAGGGTGTCTGTCCTCCTACTGGTCATTCAGAGTATTAACAAGATCTATGGAAGGGTCTAGAATGAGCTAGACTGTGCCAACAGCAACAGAGCCTTATTGACGTCACATGCAGCATGGGGAAGTGATTGCACGGTCAGCAGTGATCCATTGTAAGGGCTGCCAATGGAATGAACAGTTTTATTTCAATAACTAAAGGCATCAAAAACATTAACTAATATGCTTATTTTTCTCATGCAATTTGTAAAAGAATACTTTCTGATCTACATTGCATTATGCAGCCAAGATTGGATTCTCTGAATTGTACACTGAAGAATATAATCTTATACCCAGCTGCTGTGCAAGGAATTATGAACAAAGTCTCCATTTTCTAGGGCACACAGTTTGCTGTTCTGGGATGATTAGAATGGATGGTATAATTCTTCCAAAACTCAGTTTGTCCTGTCTCTCAACAAAAGGAAGTTTGATCTTTTCAGTCTGCATTGATCTCTTTACTGTCATCCTTTTTGCAACTTTCAAAAAGGCTTGGCTCATAATGCTCCTGAAGCTGTCAGGCACAGCTCATGTGAATTTAAGCTGTATGTTTGTACTGGAAACTACGGGTAAAATTTGCAATGGATAAAGACAAAAGGGTGATATAAGATTTATTTTGTTTATAGAGCATGATAGTGACAATGACTATTAACAGTAAAAAAAAACAAAATGCTGGAAAAGCCCAGCAGGCCTGGCTGTATCTGTAGAGAGAGAAACAATTAACCTTTGGCTGAAGAGAGGTGGAAATGTGATGAATTTTATTCTGTCGAGAAGAGATGGTGGAGCTAAGTAGAAGGTCAGGGATGGATGGGAGCTTAGGAGAGATTTGACAAACATGTCCTGGATGCACAACAAAGGGAATGGTAATGATAAAAATTAAGGAAGATGCTAACAGCCATGTAAAGGTCAGAAAGCAGAATGCATTAACAGCAAAGCAAGGATCAGTGAGTAGTGACTGTAATCACTGGGAAAAGTATTTAACCTTTCCCAAACCTCCTTTGTTGCTATCCATTTCTTCACAGTGGTGAAGATATTCTAACCTTGTGTGTGGTCCAAGATAACAAATTATGTTTGGGGTTTTAACCACGAAATGTGATTGCTGTTTTGTTAGTATACTGGACATTATACCCGAACCTGCAACCTGTCTTTCCCCTTTGTAGATACTTTCATGGAATCGTATATGGTCCTGTTGTTTCACCAAGATGGAATTATTTGCAATAATTCAGATGTGGCAACACCATAGCACTTTAAGAATTCAAGGCCTGAGCTTTAATCTGATTTAGCAATATAACTGAGCAGCCTGTTTGCTTTGTTTATTACGACCTTACATTTTTTAGGCATGGCGAATAATCTTTGTCAGATCGTCACAGGATATTAAATATTCACCAGAATAATCAAGTCAGGTCATCGGTTTAAGATTAAAAATCACTTTTGACAACGTAGCACTCCGAGTACTGCATCAACTAGATTATGTGCTCAAACTGAGAGCGTGGGATCTAAATCAATCCTCATCTTTTTTCGGAAGTTATTTTCAAGGGTTAACTTTATGTTCAAGAATAAATGCTAGGTCTCACAAACCACCTTGGTGGTGTGGAACGTTGCTTCAAAGTGGTCTGTTGATTGAAATGTGACCCACCATTTAGAACCATTTGAAGTAGATCAAAGTGACAAATAGCTGGAAACTCCCCATCATTAATAAGCAAATAGCAATGATGAGATTAGAGAGTTCTCTTGTTAACATAATCGTGTTATGTCTGCTTCACGCTTGAGTAGTTGAATCTAAAGTCAAGCTTTGGAAAAGGAAGAGGACTATTCTTATTTCTGGTTTATCTTATTTGTGAGTTATGCTTATTGCAATAAAAGTCGTAACTTTTATATTCTATGTTTGCAAACTTAGAAAATACAAAATGCATTTGTCAGGTTAGAGATTACTTCTCTCCCTTGGATATTTACAGTTGTAGGTAATGTGGAATGGTATAGAACGTAGTTTTCACAATTACAGCTGGAAATATTTTGAAGTGAATGCTGCTGTTCTCAAAACTCGTTATCAGATCTGCAGAGGGGAGATTAAAAACGTTAACTGTTAAGGATCAATTTTAAAAAAAAAGTTGAGTAATTTGAGTGACAATCGAAGAATTTAGAGGCCATTTTTATCAGACACAATTTCCCATGCGTGTTGGAGGTCTCTTCAATGTGGCATTCAGTTGAGCTTTGTTATTTTTAGGCAGAAGATCAATGTGGAAGTTGCATTTGAACTTCGCTATTCCCTTTGTCTCTTCCTTTGCAGGTTGCAAACTAAACCAGTGCTTGTAATTTCTTTGGTCTGCCATTATCCAAAGTTACATTGAGCCATTTTCTCCCACACTCATATATATGCACACTGCAGCCTCAAGTTGATCTTTTTGCAAGTTTTTCTTTTGTTTGCTTTATTTTCTTCTGTGTCCCTGTCTTGCATATTTTTCTCGATTAACATTGTGGTTCAAAGAGCTCTACTGGTAAGTGCATCAAAATGGCTTGAATCATTGGTACTGCCCCATGTTTCCCTCCCGAGATAGCTCAATAGTAGGCCTCGGGCAAAACGTACAGATAAAATTAACAATAAAATTCTTTTCAACTGTTTTACAATGTAAGAAAATAGTGCACTTAGTATACATACAGCAAGATCCCATATACTGAATAATTGATGTTGAGTGGGTGATGGGAATATTATCTGGAGCATTAGGATAACTCCTGTGCTTTTTGAATTATGTGGTGGACTCCAGAAAGAGCAAAGAATGCCAATTGAAATTAAGTCTATTTCTATATAAGTTATGCTGTATACTCCAACCCTACGTCCAAGCCCACATGTTAAATTTGTAATCAACTATATGTTCCTGTACCTTTCTCTTCCTGCAATTCTCAGAGCCTTCAGCCATTCTGTCCCGTTTTCTGAAACCTTTTTGCTCCATCTTGCCATCTCATGATGACTCCAACTTGCATAGTGTACCCGAGATGTCTCTTTGATCAACAGTCAAATTTTAATCATCCCCTTTTTTCTATTTTTCTTTAAGGCGCCTTCACACTCCGCATGTATTTGTTGTTTTTTCAGCGGTAATTATATTCAAAAAGTTTTTAAAAAAAACTTATTGGACTTGGCAACAAAGTTTTGAGATGATCTAGTTGCTATGAATAAGAAGTTGAGTTGTAACTACAGTTGGTATTTAGATGGTTACTTTCTATGAGCTGGTTCTTGCTGGACTGTTGGTGTATTTTGTTAATGATTTATTCTGTTTCAGATGTAGTAAAAAATATTGAGGATACTTAACTTAGCTAGAGTGAAGTCTTTGGGTTAGGGAAGAGGACTGCAAGATGATCCTCAATTCAAGCTGTTGAGTTGGATTCATTTGTCATGTGCTTTTTTACTGTCAGATTTGAGAGCAGGGAGACGTCAGCCACGATCTGTCGAAGAGTCACCTAGACTTGAAATGTTGGCTCTGTTCTGTCCCCACAGATGTCAGACCTGCTGAGATTTTCCAGCATTTTCTGTTTTTGTTTCAGATTCCAGCATCTGAAGTATTTTGCTTTTATGTCAGTCGTGATCTGTTTGGTGGAGCAAGCTCAAAGGGCTGAAGTTGCCTACTTCTGCTCCTAATTCCTGTGTTCCTGTTCGCTATTGAGGTTCAAATAAGTTAGGTTTCCATTCTGCCTCTAATTTAGTGGAAGGTTGAGCCAAAGCAAATGAAGAATTTAATAAAAAAAAGTTCCAGAGAGCATGGATAAGGCATGTTGATTGGTCAGAGGAGGGTGAAGTTCACAGGTCAAAGTTGCAGACTATCACAGAAGTGGGGAGAAAGAAGGACCCAAAATTGGCTTAATGGCAAGAAGGTGATGGTCAAAGTTTGTTTTTGTGTCCAGTGTTATGCTGCAAAGATCGGAGTTGTGTCCCTTGCTTTTTGTCGTATATGTTAATGATCTAGATGTGAAAGTAGGAAGTATGATCAGTAAGTTCACATGACATGAAAATTGCTGGTGCGATTAATTGTGAGGAGGCAAGCTTTAGACTACAGATGATATAGACGGGCTAGTCAGATGGACAGAGCTGTGGCAAATGGGACTTAAGCCTGAGAAGTCTGAAATGATGCATTTTGGGAAGACAAATGAACAAGGCAATATGTAATGAACGCTAGGATGCTAGGAAGTACAGAGGACTAGAGGGACCTTGGGGGTCCAAGTATCCCTGAAAGCAGCAGGATAGGTAGATAAAGTGGCTAAAAAGGCATATTGGATACTTGCCTTTATTAGCTTAAGCATAGAGTACAAGAGCAGGGAGGTTACGATGGAATTCTATAAATTACTTGTTAAGCTATAGCTAAAGTACAGTGTGCAATTCTGGTTGCCACATTATAGGAAGGATGTTATTGCACTGGAGAGAGTACAGAGGAGATTCACCAGGATGTTGCCTGGGCTGGAATGTTTCAGCTATGAAAACAGGCTGGTTAAACTGGGCTTAGTTTCCTTGGAGCAGAGGAGGCTAAAGCAGGGCCTTATTGAGGTGGGACCTGATTGAAATGAACAAAGTAATAAAGGGGTAGGAAGGAATCTCTCCCCTTATTTAAGGTGAAGGGATTTGAGGAAAAGCATTTTCACCAAGAGGTTGGTGGGAATCTGGAACAGACTGCCTGTAGAGATGGGAATCCTCACAATGTTTAAGTAGTATTTAGATGAGCACTTGAAATGTCATAGCATGCAAGCTTACGGGCCAAGTGCTGGAAAGTGGGAGTAGAATAGATAGGTGCTTGATTGCCAATGTGGACATGATGGGTTGAAGGACCTCTTTCTGTACTGTAAAACCATGACTTATAAATGAGATCATTCCAAATTGGGTGTAATGAGACGCCAGGAATAATAATAGCGCATAACGTCTCAGTGGGATTGACTGATACTGGTATCATGTTTTCAGGAAAATTTTAAATTGAGAATAGTAGAACTCTGGAGGCCTACAAAGATATTTCTCCAAATTGCAGTATTAGTCAGTCCCATTGACGTACATCATGTAGCACATGACTGCTGCTGAAGTCAGTGAAGTATGCAACGGTGGCTCTGTTTTCACCACAGGAAAGGGAGAAAATGGGTGGGGGGGGAATTTGGAAAAAAAGGTACTGCAACTGTTTGGTTCAGGAGAATTCTGTACTGTTCCAAGAATAACTTGGAGGAAATGGACAGGATAATATAGTTTCACAAGAAACAGTTGCAGGTGATCCCAAATTGAATTGAAGCTCAGTCTGGATTGTTTGGGGGGTGAGGTAGGGGGGAGAAGGTCTCGTCTGCTGACCTTTGAGTTTGGCTCAGTCCTGCTAAAGGAAGTAAGGATTGTGCCAGATTTGTGTTCAATAAGGCTGTTGTGATGTTATGGTTTCTGTGAACTGTGAGAATTTATGAACATAGAAGGCTCTCTCTAAATTGAAACACAACGAGTCTATTATTGAAGTGTAATTGGAGTTAATGAACTATCATAACCTTATTTAAAAATAGAATGACAGCCAAGTGTTTCTGTCCCCCCTCCCGCTTTGGTTTGCTTACTGGGGAAAAGAAAAACATCACATGAAAAGGATCAAATAAATTGGCTTTTGCCATTTTTCATGAAAAAACATCTCAGTTGTTTTGTCCTTGTCCTTCTCCCTCTCCTTTCTTAAATAACCTACTACCATAGAGCTGGAGCAGAAGAAACATAAGGACCTGTTAATTTTAAAGGTGCCAAAGCTATACAATGCTAAACTTGTATTAATCCGTGAAATACCATGAACAATTTTGGTCCCCTTATCTAAGGAAAGATAAAGTGGCGTTGGATACAGTCCAGAGAAGGTTCACGAGGTTGGTCCCGGGTATGGAGGGATTTTCTTATGAGGAGAGGTTGAGTTGGTTGGGCCTGTACTAATTGGAGTTTGGAAGAATAAGATGGCACCTTAGTGAGAGATATAGGAATAGGATTCTCAGGGGGCTTGTCAGGGCAGATGCTGAGAGGTTGTTATCCCTTAAGAGGGATAGACCAGAGGGCATCATCTCAGAGTGAGGGGTACCCATTTAATACAGAGATGTGAAGAAATTTCTTTTGAAGGTAGTGAGATTTGTGGAATTCTTTACCACAGAGGGAAGTAGAGGCAGGGTTGTTAACTATATGTTCATGGCTGTGGTCGGCAGGTTTGTAATCGGTAACAGAATCATGGGTTACGGGTACAAGGTGGGAAAGTGGAATTGAGGATTATCACACTAGATCAATTATGATCTCGTTGAATGGCAGAGCAGACCCAATGAGCTGAATGACCTACTTCTGTTCCTATCTCTGAGAATTTTGTGTTTTGGTGCAGTTATTTATAGATGCATTGCAAAGGTATTTTATCTTTGGATGAGTTACTTTCAGCTGGTTAGTTTGAATCTGGACATTCATTCTAAATTGGTAATTTGCATCTTCAAGGGAATGGAGCTTCAGTTTCCATGAATTCAACATCATTTTGGGCAGATATTACTTTTTATTTTAATAACATTTCTGAAGAAATTCAAGATTTTCATGGGAGAGATTCTGTAACCTTAAATGCCATGTCTTAGCTGGTTTAATCTTAGACCCAACCACCATGTTTTTAGTAAGATCTGTTAGGGGTCAATAATGCATTGTCTAAATTCAACAAAAATTGAGATTTAAGGCACTAGTTAAGAAAATAAAGCCACAAGGTTCCTCTAGTTCTGAACAAACAAAAATAAGCTTTACTATACAGGGTCAAAAAGATGAAACAATTTATTTCAAGTTAATCAGGGGTAATATGAGGTACGTATGAATTATCAGGCAAGCTAAGAGCACACATATGGCATGACTGTAAATGGCAAACGTGACCGTGGTAGATCCACCGGATTTCTCAGCAACTCACCCAGATGTCAGTAAACACTACTGATGTCAACGAATGTACTCGTGAAGGATCTCCAGATTCCCTCAAAACTCGTCCAACTTGGACTGTCTCAGTGACTGGAGACTTTCTAGGATTTCACACTCCCGTTCTGGGAGACATTCCCTCTGGAATTCAGAGCCTGAACTCCAGCCTTTACTTGCACAATTTCAACTCTTTAGGAGCTGGCTAGCTTCACTGGGCTGGCATTGTCTTTGGATTTCATCAAGTTCCAGTCTCCCCAGCTACACCAAGCTGCAGATGGCTAGCGTGGCCTTTTCTGAGCCCAGTGCTACCCAGCGAATGACTTTTTGCCATCTTCTCAGCTCCCAAGACTTCTCCTGAGCCATAACTGCATAGAGCTCTCAAACAGCTCCTGGAATTTCTCCTGAATCCTAACCTTACGAAACAAGCACCATGTTTGCTTGGAGTCTGCTAATAACAACACCTTGAAGGCATGGCCTTTCTCTTCACTGCAGGACACTCATTCCCTCAGGGAAAAAATATACATATTGAAATCCTGGAATGTCCTTAAGCTCATCCCACAATCTCCATGACAACATTGTCTTCCAGAACACTCAATGCTTTAAAATTAACTGCAGGTTTAATTCCCAAAATAAATCCTCCAGCTAAGTAAGGCCACCAGCTGTTTTGCAATCTTGTCTTTCTAGCTATGAAACTCTCAAGCCAACATAGCCGCAACCTTTTAAGTGTAATAGTCTTCACCTGCTTTAGTTGCATTTATCCTTTTTTTTTAAAAGTTTGATCCAAACATTACTTCTAATATACTAATGTGAACTGTAAATTAGTTACTTGTAACAGATGCCTTTGGTTTTGTGGCTTCTGCTTCATTGGAAATTCATTAGCCATTTGAGTCCCTTACTGAGTAATGAAACTGATGTTGAGTGAAGAAACGCAATTTCATTTCTGAACTCTGCCCCTTGTTCCTGTAGATTTAACTCATTTTAAGGGTTTCAAGACTTAGATTGCACAGCGAAGCCCATTTCAAGATTATACTAAAATAAGACTATCGCACTGCAGTAATCCTCAAACAGACGCTGGTTTGTTTAACTTTGCATTGCCTTTTTTGTTAGTATAAACCCTCGCGCTAGAAACCTTACCAGCTCTTTCATCTCCTGTAAAGGAGTATTGTTAGCTAGGTGTTGGAAAGTAATTGAAAATAATATTTTGTAATTAACAAACTGGATGCTATCAGTATGAATTTAACACTGAAATCCTTGAGTGAATAAACTGTCAATTCAGTTGACATCCCCAGAATAAAACTGGTTACCAACATTGAGGCTGGATTGCAGAAACGTAGGTGAAAAATTCCAGTGGAAAATCTCTGAATATTGACTTTTCTCCTTCGCAGAAACAGTATATTTATTTGGTGGATGGGATGGAACACAAGACCTGGCAGACTTCTGGGCGTACAGTGTGAAAGAAAACCAATGGACTTGTATATCTAGAGATACTGAGAAAGAGGTAAGTGTTTTGTATGGGAAATAATGCTGGGTAGCAATTGCATCGAATAAATGTTCAATTGGAAACCAGTGGTGTAATGCAGAGGTTCCCAAATTTGCAGCACAATTAAGTTATTTACTGAGGTGGACGGTCAGGTCCCTCTGAGGGTGTTCATTACAAATCGTTCATAGGACCTGACCTGAAATTTGTATTTGGTCCATTATGTTTAACAGTGCTGTCAACATAGGCTGATTGCCAACAGTACTCTCTTCGAAAACCGCCATCCTGGACAATTTCAGCCTACCCTGTCTGTATTTAAATTCCTCCTCAGTTGAAAGGTGCTTTCTTCGATTTAAAAGAAAAAGTTAAAAGTTTGGTTGTACCTCTGTGCAGTGCGAACGTTCAGTTCAAAAATTTACGGCACAGAAACAGACGTCTTCCAGTTTTCATGCTCCGTGTGAGCCTAGTTAGGATTGTCCATAGGGTCCCGATTGCCATTGAGCAGCAAGTTGAAGTTTATTTATTAGTCATGAGTAAAGCTTACATTAACTGTGAAATTCCCCTAGTCACCACAGTCTGACGCCTGTTTGGGTTAATGCACCTAATCAGCATATCTTTCAAGACATCGGAGGAAACTCATGCAGACATGGGGAGAACATGCACATTCCACAAAGACAGTGACCCAAGCCGGGAGTTGAACCCGGGTCCCTGGCACTGTGAAGCAGCAGTGCTAACCACTGTGCTGTCGTGCCACCCAGTACTCTACTTCATCTCTATTTCAAAATTTGCAGCACCGTTTTTTTCTTGATCCCTGCTTTGGTATTACTTTGACAGTACTGCAGTGGATAGATTAAATGATATTTTAAAATCCACTAAATATTAAAATGACCTGGTTATTGTGGGCTGATGTCTTGGGTGGATGCAAGCTGGGCTCGCTGGTCCTGCTAGTTTCAGCATCGAGGGGTTTAAAGATGTCGGCAGGCGGTTTACGTTTTCTCCTGGCAACACCTGCTGTTGAGTTTATTAAAACGCTGTCCACGACATATGAGTAGTCAAAAATTAGTAAACCGGGTTTGAAACTTGGTAATTGTATAGGGAGAGTGAGAGGGAAGCCACTCAGACTTGCTTCTCCAGGATCTCATTTTCTTGTGCTCTGGTCTGCAGAGAAAACAAATGCTTAAACACATGAAGGGTCAGCTTGCTTGTCACATGACCCTATCTAACGGCACAGTGACCTAAATATGGTAATGGCTAGTGGATTCAAGTTGCCTGGTTTATATGGTTAGAATAAGTCTGAGCAAGTTCCTTTCATAGCCAGAGCCCCATTGCTCAAGAGTTGGCAGTCTAATGTTTTGTTTCCACCAAGTTGAGTATTCAGGTGATTGTCTGGATGCTTTCCGAATGGGTTAAGGAATGGCTCTCATTCATACTCTTTCAAGGCAATTGGTCCTGGTCATGCTCTGCTGCCTCTCTCTCCATATCAGTGGCTTTACAATATAGAAAGTACTGTGATGCAAATATGCAACCATCTTTGACTGTGCCTTGCAGTAATCAATCGGAATGTGGCTTTAGCCTTTTTTAAAATTCAGTTCCAGCCAGTAAATTGGCAATCCTTCCTTTATATAAGGGGGAGTTTCATGTAAAATGTGCATTTGACCTGCCATAAACTAGTGACTTTGCCAATTAGATTGGTGTGGATCATCTGAAAATCTGCACAAAGGATTTTTTCCTACACTCTTGCTGTAGTCCGAAGAGTTTTGAAGTTTTGCATCTTTAAGCATTGATACAGCCAATAGTTCTTAGCAGCAATTACAATTATGGTTTTTAACCTTGGGGAATTAAATTCTGTGCCTAATTTCAATTACAACAATCTGCATCAATTATCTGGACTTGCAACATGCCACTTCCTGCAAAAATGATAATCGCTGACAAGCCAGTTGCTTACGTAGTTGTGTCATACTGCTGTACATGATTCCTAATATTAAAATGTTGGACTGATGCAGGCAAATAATTGAAAGGAGAAAGAAGCCTATTCAAGATTTGTAACACAAAATTATTCTTTCCATTTGTCCCAGTGTGGCAGTCCTAACAGAAATGATTATGGTCCACCTCACCTAATAATTCCTTTAGCAGCTCCCATGACAACTCTGATTGTGGCTGTGTTCTTGGTGCATGTGTCCAGTTGGCAACATAGGAGTTCACGCACAACATATTGGTGATGATAGAAATTATTCTGAGCCAAGAGCTTCAGTAGCTCTTTATTATAAGCTCTTCGCTTAAAGTACAAATTTTGATTTGATTTATTATTGTCACATGTATTAGTAAACAGTGAAAAGTATTGTTTCTTGCACGCTGTACGGACAAAGCATGTCATTCGTAGAGAAGGAAACGAGAGAATGCAGAATGTAGAATTGCAGTCTTTGCTAGGGTGTAGATAACGATCACCTTAATGCAAGGTAGCAGCAGGGAAGAAGCTGTCTTTGAGTTGGTCGCAATGTGTCCTCAGATTTGTCTTTTATCCAAAAGAAGAAGGTGGAAGAGAGAATGTCTGGGGTGTGAGGGATCCCTAATTATGCTGACTATTTTGCTAAGGCAACGGGAAGGGTAGACGGAGTCGTTGGATGGGAGGCTGGTTTGTGTAATGAATTTGGCTACATTCACGACTTTTTGTAGTTTCTTGCGGTGTTGGGCAGAGCAGGAGCCATACCAAGCTGTGATAAAACCAAAAAGAATGCATCTGTAAAAGTTGGTGAAAGTTGTAGCAGATATGCCAAATTTCCTTCGTCTTCTGAGAATTCAGAGGCTGTCTTAACTATGGTGTCAGCATGGGAGACCAGGACAGGGTTGTTGGTGAACTGGACACCTAAAAACTTGAAGCTCTCCACCCTTTCTGCTTCGTTCCTGTTGATGTAGACAGGCATATTCTTCACTATGCTCCCTGAAGTTGATGACGATCTCCTTTGTGTTGTTGATGTTGAAGGAAAGATTATTTTCGCTGCACCAGTTCACCAGATTCTCTATCTCATTCCTGTACTCTGTCTCGTCATAGCTTGAGATCTGACCCACTATGGTGGTGTCATCAGCAAACTTGAAAATCGAATTGGAGAGGAATTTGGCCAGACAGTCATGAGGGGCTGAGAACACAGATTTGTGGGGCACCAGTGTTGAGGATGATCATGGAGGAGGTGTTGTTCCTATCTTTACAGATTGTGGTCTGAGAGTTAGGAAGTTCAGGATCCAGTTGCAGAGACAGGAGCTGAGGCCCAGGTCGTGGAGTTGGGAGATAAGTTTCGTAGGAATAATGTTGTTGAAGGCTGAGCTGTGGTCAAAAATAGGAGTCTGACATAGGTGTCTTTATTATCCAGGTGTTCTAGGGTTGAGTGCAGGGAAGAGAGATGGCGTCTGCTGTGGATCTGTTGTGGCAGTAGGCAAACTGTAGTGGATCCAGCAGTCCAGGACTAGCCTTTCGAAGCACTTCATAACGATGGAGATTAGAGCCACTGGGTGATAGTCAATAAGGCACGCTGCCTTACTTTTCTTTGGTGCTGGGATGATGGTCATCGTCTTGAAGCAGATAGGGACTTCAGATTGTTGTAAAGAAAGTTGAAGCTGTCTGTGAATACCTCCGCCAGCTGATACGTGGAGGATCTGTGTGTCCGTCCAGGTACCCCATCCAGGCCAGTCGCTTTCCATGGGTTGAACTTTGAGAAAGTTGCTCCAACATCTACAATGGTGACCTCAGATCCCGGTTCATCCGAAGCTTCCAGGGCAGAGGTCATGCTTTTACTGACCTCTTACTCAAAATGGGCGTAAAATGCATTGAGCTCATCAGGGAGGGGTGCATTGGAGCCGGCGATTTTACATGCCTTCATCTTGTAGCTTTGATTATGGCAAGGTCTGCAAGACATAACAATGTAAGGGAAGCTAGGAACTGGCATTTATATAGTGTCTTGTGTCTCCAGGAAATCCCAAAGCTTTTAACAACCAATGAATTACACTTGAAGGTTAGGCTATATTGTGTAGACAAGCATTGCAGCCAATTTGAATACAGCACAGTCCCACAATTAGCAGATTTGTTAGTCTGTCGTGCTGGTTAGAGTTAGATCCACTGAGTTACTGGAAGAACTTGCTGCTTCTCTTTGCATAGTGTTGTGGGAGCTTTCACGCTTATCTAGTTAGGCAATATCTGAGAAACAGCAACCAACAGCATATAACACTCTTAGAAGTGCACAGAACTGACAATGTAGGCAATGTGCTGTTGTCCGGAAAGAGTTTGAATCTATACGCAGCCTTCTGAATCAGAGTTGAGAATATTACCAATCAAGAGAACTTGGGAGTGGCAAGGCTGTGAAAAACAGGACAGTGAATGCTGTAAACTTGAAATAAAAACAGAAAATTCCAGTAATGCAGATCCTCTACCAGAACTGGTAGCCTGGTGCTAAGAGACCCATTATGGGCTGAATAAAATGGAAAACAAGAACAAAGGGCAAAATCAGTATTGTGGAGTGTTAAAGTCTGTCAGAAGAATCGATGGACATAAGTTCAGTAAAAAGGCCTTTAAGCATTTTAGAAATGTGTGGTGATTGTACAAAGGTTGCCTTAATGAGGCTTTGGAAATTCATTAAAAGAAAATTGAAAATGGTCAAGAAAGGCCAATTAACATCCATGGAAAGCATTCTGACAGAAGAGATTGTAAGTACGGGAACAAAACCTACAACTTGCTTCGCACAAATTTGACATCATCTTAAAAGGAGAAAGACAATCCCAACATCTTGGGTGCAGACCACTAGTCAGAATTGTGTTCTTGCGAAGCATGTATATCTGAAATCATGTCAAACTTCAGCCAGAGGGTGCTGAATGTATGGAATTCATTGCCGCAGAAGGCTATGGAGGCCAGGCCTTTGAGTGTTTTTAAAACAGATAGAGAGGTTCTTGATTGTAAGGGGATCAGAGGTTGCAGTTAAAAGGTGGGAGAATGATATTGAGATGATCAGCCATGATTGAATGGTGAAACAGACTCGGTGAGCCAAATGGGATAATTATACTCCTTTATCTTATGGTCTCTTAAGAAATGCCTGTTTGCTGTAGGAATCTCCTGTGTCTAACAATGTGAAAACTAGCAAAGAAAGCTCAGAAATTAATAAAATTGAAACACTATCTAATGCTAATGAAGCATTATATTTCAGCAAGGCCCTGTTTGCCCTCTGACAGATGTAAAATATAAAAGATGTATGAGAGTTCAGGACACAATTTTGCAGAAGAGTGAAATGTCTTGGCCAACATTTATCCCTTAACCAAGATCAGGAAAAAAAAATTGTCTGATCATTGCCACAGTTTGAGAGACTTTGTTGTGAGCAAATTACCACAGCAGTTCCTGTACTGCAACAGTTAGCACATTTCAGAGAAGTACTTTACTCACTAGAGCATCTCGGGAAGACATAAATCTAAGTTTCTTCTTTTACTTGTCTCTTGGATCATGGTAAAGCTACATTTACCTCCGAACGTGAAGCTTAAGGCTTCAGCAGATTGAAGCAAAGTGATTAGTAAATTTGTCTTTGTAGTAGCTGCGAACAGACCTCAACATCACCACAAGGTAGGGTATGTCTATTTATTGGTATTCAATGATGGAGCGCAGTTGTGTTAGTTTGCAAATATATAAATTTGCCGAGTTCTGCAGCAATTGTTATCTACATGTATGAAAAAGTGAAGTGGCACGGTGGCATAGTGGTTGTCACTGCTGCCTCACAGCGGGTCATTGTCTTTGCAGAGTTTGCATTCTCCCCATGTCTGCGTGGGTTAAAAATGATGCACATTGTATCTGGACATACCCTGATATATATGCTCAATAGAATATTTTTAAATGTAAAAGCTTATGAAAGGAAATGGCTCACAAATTTGAGTGAGAATTGTTCAAGAGCTTTGTAGCGCATATTTTTTAAGTTAAGTGAGTTATGTTTTCCACCTTTGGTGCAAATTTGGGACCGAGTGGGTGGCATTTGAGGGAGAATGTGTTTTAGCTCAGCCTTAGTGACTGACCTGATTTTTTTAAAAAAACTTTTAAGGCTATCCGAATAGAGGAGTGGTGTTGACACTCCTGACTGCTTCAGGCAATTCAGCACAAACTGATGGAATTTAAACCAAGGATCTGAAGGATTACCTCTGTTTGTGTAAAGCCCCATTAAAGCATTGTCAGAGCAGACTTTAAAATAACTATTCTTTCAAGCTGAAGAGTGAAAGCTCAGTACTGTATTTTGTATTGTAGGATAATTATTTCCAAAACTTGGTTCCTTTCTGTCCCTGTGGTGCTTGTTTTTAGTGTACAAAAGTGCTTTGATCAAGAATTTCGGGGAGGGCCATTAGCTTTGCCTAGTTGGAATCCTGGATCATCTTGCATAACGCAGATAAAGAGAGGAACACTTCATTTCTAGTGTTTTTTTGGCACTGTTCACAAGCAATTAAATTGTTTGATGTCAATCAATGGCAAATGCTGAAGCCATTAAACTTTTATAGATTTGCTAACTTGGATATTTTTCACCCAGTTGTGCTGAATATGCTGACTTGTGGCAGCCCAGTTGTTGATGACCCTCCCCCTGACCCAAGCTGACCCACCTAGTCCCCCAACACACTGAGGTGATTCAAGTTATTTATAGGAACACTCACCCATAGGATTTTTTTCTCAATGGAGTTGGGGCGGGGGGTGGCTGCCAAGAACCCTGGCAAATCTTTACTCATGTTTTCCCCCTCCACCTCAAAAACTAATCTCAGGGATGAACTTCAGTGTTAAGTCTCGATTCTCAGTTGCAGGATTGCTAAGTGCCATTAATTGACAAACTGGGGTTAAAATTCAAAGGAGATTGCCTATTTGGTTTCTTGCCACAATGACCAGTGCAATTATATGGAAAAAGATAGGAGCGTGAGGAGGCCACATCAGATGCCCACATCAGGACAGCTGCAAATTCTCAATTGAACTGCTGGTGTTTATAATGCTTGGGCACCACCATCAGGCCTAAATCTGCCAATAACTTAACATTTCAGATGTTGGCAAAAATACTGAAACATAAAAATGCCTGTGTTCAACCATTAATGGTGTCTGGACAAATAATGATTAAAAGTGTACACTAAAAGTGAAAGATTAATGAAATAATTTGAATTAATGCAGCACCTCTCATGTTCTTAAGATGTCACAAAACACATTCAGCCAGTGATGTACGTCTGAAGTCTTATCACTGTAATACAGGAAACACAGCAGCTAATTTGCAGACAGCAGAATCTCAGCAATGAGGTTGGGACCAGATATTCTGTTTGTGATTTCGCTTAAGTGATGTTTATTGGTCAGGACTCTTGGCCAACAGGGTTCGTTTTCGTGAATGTTATTTTATCATTATTCCTAATCTGCTTTTCCATTCCATCATCACACAAGAATATTAGTGGCTGACTAAGTAACTGCGCCATTATCGAGAAATAGTCCAGCTGATTAGTTAAATTCCTAATTTAAGGTGTGCAGCAAGCGTGCTGTCCTTTTGCTTGTGGTCTCTTTAAAACAACTGCATGCTTTGAGGACTTGAATTTGGATTATTGAGTTTTCATTTGAGTACAATACGTAATGCAATTAATTTCTTGAATTGAGTCTGCGACCATCCAAAATTTAACTTTGTGGTTTTTAGATCTCCAGTGGTCTTTACGCATGAAAAACTCATAGAACTTTACTAAAACACCAACTGCACTTGACCTAAATAATTGGGAAGCTACTATGTTAATAATTTGATATTTTCTTCATTCTCCCTCTTCATTAAACTCTTCCTGTACTTTGGTAACGGTTTGGAAAGCAGTATTGGTAGATTGCTTCAACAGCACTGATTTGGCTTCTTTGCTCACCTTCACATTTTCTTCTACTGGCAGTGTAATCTGCCTGTGATTATAACTTTGTTGTAGCAACAACTCAAACCAACAAGCTGATCACAAGTGACCTTGCTTCACTTTGTTCTTTGTTTGTCAGTACAGGTTTGCCTTTGTGATTCTGCATGGGTTTCCTCCAGGTTCTCTCGTTTCCTCCCACAGTCTGAATGACATGCTGGTTAGGTGCATTGGCCATGCTAAATTCTCCCTCAGTGTACCTGAACAGGGACTGTGGCGACTAGAAGATTTTCATAGTAACTTGATTGTAGAACTAATGTAAGCCTACTTGTGATACTAACAAACTTAAAAAAACTTAAAAACTTAAATTTAAAATGGATAGTAAAGTTGTTTTCCAGCTACCTCTCTCTCACATCAGTGCTGGAAATTAGTTCAAAATCTCTCTGCTCACTTTTGGAGTTATGAGATTAAGTTAGGCAATTTCCATCTCCTTTCTAATCCTAGCCAATTTTGATTCTTCAGTCAGCATTGCTAAAAACAGATTACCTGGCCAATACCACATTTCTATTTGTGGGAGTTCAGTCTGTGCAAATTTACTGCTGCATTTCTGAAGTTAGAACAGTGACTACAATTCAGAAGTACTTAATTGACTGCAAAGCGCTTTTGGATGACTTGAGGCCATGAAAGCCACTGTATAAATGCAACTCTTTCATGCAGTTATACAACAGAAACTTTCCAAAATTGGTAGCGTTAAATTGACTGTCCCTTATACCGCAAAGATGGTTGGTGCATGGAATGGAAAATTTGATGCTGGTGTGCAGTGAAACCAGACAAGTTTTACTCTAACAGTCTACTATTCTAACAGTCTACTATTCCCTGACCTATGTTTGGTTGAGTACTTAGTGCAAAGTCAAAAAAGTATGTTGATTAGCATCAAGGTCCCACACTTAAAAACATAAAAGACCACTGGATATAACTTTAGCCAGGCGTCACTGTGGAATTGCAGTCAAGTGCAGTGGTGGGCGTATGATATTGTCATGCCATAATTTGAGGGGTTTTTTTTGAGTGCGATCTGTCCAGAGGCGCTTGTTATTTGCAGCTGGTGTACTTGGTGACCGCCTTGATGCCCTTGGAGATGGTGTGTTTTGCCAACTTGCCAGGCAGCAGGATGCAGACGGTGGTCTGGATTTCCTGGAGGAGGTGGTCTGCCGCTCGCTGTAGCGGACGAGTGGGAGGCCTCACTGACGATCTGCTTGAAGAAGTCGTTGATGAACGAGTTGATGACGCTCATGGCTGAGGAAGAGATGTCGATGTCCAGATGGACCTGCTTCAGCATGTGTAAATGTAGATGCTGTAGCTCTCCTTGCGGCTCTTCATACGCTTCTTCTCGCCTGTGGCGCAGTTCTTGGTGGCTGCTTTCTTCAGCCCCTTCTTGGGAGCCATACCGTTTGCTGCCGCTTCAGGCATTGAAAAAGGGAGAAATCTTGCAATACGGTTATAGACACTTACTCAGATTTGGTTATGTTTAGGGAGCAAATTGGGCTATGTAGTACGTGCGGTTACAGGTCTGTCTGAGACTAGGGGTTGTTTAAAAGCATTGCAATGTTAATGAAAGTCACTTCCTTACATCCAGCAACATACTGATGCTAATACTAGGTGGTTGTGCACAGTTCATTGGTACTATTGCCGTTGCAGCTTTTTAATATAAATAGTGGATTGCACCTGCAATTGCTAAAATAGTTCCTCATGCAAACTCTGTTCAAGTCTTGTGTATCATTGAGATACCAGATCATGGGCATGCGTAGGATTCTCATCCTATTCAGTTCAGATTAAGCGTAATAATCTTTTTCTAATTGGCTAAGCTGCAATTCACTCTTTTTGTCATGTTGAGTTTTTAAAGTTGATTTGATCCTGGCATGGTGTGTGGAAATAATTCCTAACTGTTAGTTGTTTTAAGGTTCATTGAGTTATAAAGGCATGTTTGCCGTGTAAATTAAATGTTTATATAAAAAATTTTACTCTCATCTCCACACATGCTGAGCAGACCTGTGTGCTATCCTAAGATTTGCTATTATTAGCCTCTTCTGAAGTAATGGATTTAATTGCTCGTTTTAAGAAAAGCAAATAGATTTGCATTGCCTGTGCACTTTGTTTTTCAGAGCAAAAAGGTAAATAAAATTTACTTATTACTGTCACAAGTAGGCTTACGTTAACATTGCAATGAAGTTACTGTGAAAATTCATAAGAACATAAGAACATAAGAAATAGGAGCAGGAGTAGGCCATCTAGCCCTTCGAGCCTGCCCCGCCATTCAATAAGATCATGGCTGATCTGTTGTGGCTCAGTTCCACTTTCCCGCCCTCTCCCCATAACCCTTAATCCCCTCTCTTATCAAGAACCCATCAACCCGCTTCTTAAAAATATTTAGCGAGGCAGCCTCCACCACTTCAACGGGCAGAGAATTCCAGAGATTCACCACCCTTTGAGTGAAGAAGTTCCTCCTCAACTCCGTTCTAAACCACCTCCCCTTTATCTTAAGGCTGTGCCCCCTAGTCCTACTGTCTTTTTTGAGCGTGAAGAGTCTCTCCACCTCTATCCTATCCATCCCATTCATCATCTTATACGTCTCAATGAGATCTCCCCTCATTCTTCTAAACTCTAACGAGTACAAGCCTAGTTTATTCAGCCTCTCCTCATAGCTCAATCCCCTCAACTCCGGTATCAGCCTAGTAAACCTCCTCTGCACTCCCTCCAGGGCCAAAATAAAATTCGCTAGTTGCCACACTCCGGCGTTTATATGGGTACACTGAGGGAGAATTTAGCATGGCCAGTGCACCTAACCAGCTTGTCTTTCGAACTGTGGAAGGAAACCAGAGCATCCAGAGGAAACCCAGGCATACATGGGGAGAATGTGCAGACAGTGACCCAAGTTTGGAATTGAGCCCAGGTCCTTAGTGCTGTGAGGCAGCAGTGCTAATCACAGTGCTGCCCTCAGTCTAGATAGATATATCAGTCTAAATAGTTTAAATATATTGCACAAGTTTTGATATTCTTCTGAAAATGTACTCTGGTTTGATTTTGGAAACACCACTCGATGAGCATGTAGATGACAATGTTGATGTTGTGCCGTATGAGGATCCTTTCTTCAGACTTCCTCATGGCAAAGAAAAAGTAACAAACATGAAACTATAGGCCAATTAAGCCCAAATTGCACTACTATAGCCACGATGTAGATGTTAGGCCCCAATTTAGATTATTACTTCACTGAAGGAGGTATTGTATTTACAGTAGTGCTGCATTCAGACATGGTGTTAAAATTAGGTTTTGCCTTCCCCTGAGGCACATGTTAAAACATTCTGCAGCCCTGGTCCTCCCCCCAGCCACCTGCTGCTCAAACCCTCCTCATCCATGTTTTTTCAGATCAGTTGAAAGAAGCAAAACACGTAAACCAGCCTCCCATCCATTGACTCTGCCTACACTTCCCACTGCCTCGGCAAAGCAGCTAGCATAATTAAGGACCCCACACAGCCTGGACTTTCTCTCTTCCACCTTTCTTCCGTGGGGAAAAAGGTACAAAAGTCTGAAGTTAGGTATCAACTGACTCAACAGCTTTTTCATTGCTGTCATCAGACTTTTGAATGGGTTTACCTTGCATTAAGTTGATCTTTCTCTACACCCTAGCAATGACTGTAACACTACGTTCTGCACTCTCTCTCGGTTCCTTCTCTGTGAGCGATAAATTTTGTCTGTCTTGCATGCAAGAAACAATACTTTTCACTGTAGGTTAATACATGTAATAATAATAAATTAAATCAAAGATGGTGAGTCAGCAAATGCTTGTTTCCAGTTTAGTTTGTGTACAGTATGAAGCAGTTACCTTCATGGTAGTCATGATCAAGGCTGCTAATTCAACAAGAAAATCTGAAGCAAGAATACTAACGAGCATTAAACAACTACCTACCAAGGCAAAAATCATTATTTGAAATGTTCAATGCTTTTTACCGCACCAATATTGCCCTGATGAATGCAAACATGATATGACATATTTTGAAAGGTACTAAGGCATCAGGTTGGCTTTAAAGGAATATTTCACTTTTGCGCTGAACAATAAGGGATCAATGATAATTGCAGCTGTTTCATTCATTAGTTTACTCCAAATAGTTTTCTGGGATGTCAGTATTCGTGAAAGAAGTACTGTAGTTGCAATTGTATTTTACTTTGCAGCGGTTGCTATGAATAAATTTTCAACCTGTTATTTGGAATATTGCAGTGCCACGTTTGAAGATGATGGCTTGCATACTGTTGTTCAAACTTGTATTATTTATAATAAGTCTCAAAACATCAGGTTAAAGTCCAACAGGTTTATTTGGAATCACAAACTTTCGGAGCAGCACTCCAAAAGTTCATGATTCATAAGAACATAAGAAATAGGAGCAGGAGTAGGCCATCTAGCCCTTCGAGCCTGCCCCGCCATTCAATAAGATCATGGCTGATCTGTCGTGGCTCAGTTCCACATTCCCGCCCTCTCCCCATAACCCTTAATCCCCTCGCTTATCAAAAACCCATCAACCCGCATCTTAAAAATATTTAGCGAGGTAGCCTCCACCACTTCAACGGGCAGAGAATTCCAGAGATTCACCACCCTTTGAGTGAAGAAGTTCCTCCTGAACTCCGTTCTTAAACCCCCCCCCCCCCCCATCTTGAGGCTGTGCCCCCTAGTCCTACTGTCCTTTCTGAGTGGGAAGAGCCTCTTCACCTCTATCCTATCCATCCCATTCATCATCTTATACGTCTCAATGAGATCTCCCCTCGTTCTTCTAAACTCTAACGAGTACAAGCCTAGTTTATTCAGCCTTTCCTCGTAGCTCAACCCCCTCAACTCCGGCATCAGCCTAGTAAACCTCCTCTGCACTCCCTCCAAGGCCAAAATATCCTTGCGTAAGTGCGGCGCCCAAAACTGCACACAGTACTCCAGCTGCGGCCTCACCAATGCCCTATACAGCTGCAGCAAGACCTCCCTACTTTTATATTCAATCCCCCTCGCTATGAAGGCCAGCATCCCATTAGCCTTCCTGACCGCCTGCTGCACCTGCAGGCTGGGTTTTTGCGACTCATGCACAAGGGCCCTGAGGTCCCTCTGCACCGTCGCCTGCTGCAGTTTTTTGCCACGTAAGTAATAGTCCTTCCTACCATTATTCCTACCAAAGTGGACCACCTCGCACTTGCCAACATTAAATTCCATTTGCCATTTCCTGGCCCGTTCGCCCAGCCTATCTAGATCCTTCTGCAGACTCTCCACACCCTCCGCGCAATTTGCCGTTCCACCAATCTTGGTGTCATCAGCAAATTTCGACACCATACACTTGGTTCCCTCCTCCAGATCATCTATATAAATGGTAAATAGTTGAGGCCCCAGCACTGATCCCTGGGGCACTCCACTAGTCACCAACCGTCAATCCGAATAGCACCCATTAACCCCCACTCTCTGCCTCCTATTTGACAACCAATCCTCTATTCACGCTAACACCCTACCTCCAACTCCATGTCCCCTTACCTTCTGCAATAACCTCTTGTGAGGTACCTTGTCAAACGCCTTCTGAAAATCAAGAAAGACCACATCCACCGACTCTCCTCTATCCACCGCCCTAGACACATCCTCATAGAACTCCAATAATAAACCTGTTGGACTTTAATCTGGTATTGTGAGACTTCTTACTGCGCCCATCCCAGTCAATATCCCAACATCTCCACATCATGGCTTGTATTATTTAAAATGCATTTCGTAGTCCTTTTCCTCTAACTTGCCATCCTTCTTTCATTTTTCTTTTTAGAGTGGCCCAAGTGCTAGGTCTTGCCATAAGATGTGTATTGACACAACACGGAGACAGATATACACACTGGGTCGTTACTTAGATTCTTCTGTGAGGAATAGCAAGTCTCTGAAGAGTGACTTTTACCGCTATGACATAGATACTAATAAATGGACACTGTTAAGTGAGGATACGGCTACTGATGGCGGGCCAAAGTTGGTGTTTGATCATCAGGTATGATACACTGGGAGTGGAAACTCTATTTACTAGCTTTTGTTAGCCTGTCTTCATTATAAATTCAGTAAGAAGTCTCACAACACCAGGTTAAAGTTCAACCAGTTCATTTGATAGTAATCCCACAAGCTTTCAGAAACACTGTTCCTTCGTCAGGTGTGTGGAAGGTTCTGATCAGAGAAGGGCATATCTAATATCCCTTGTATATCATATATCTGATATGCCTTCTCTGATCAGAACCTTCCACACATCTGACGAAGGAACAATGTTTCCAAAAGCTTGTGGGATTACTATCAAATCAACTGGTTGAACTTTAACCTGGTCTCGTGAGACTTCTTATAGTGTTTACCCCAGTCCAATGCCGGCATCTCTACATCATGACTTCATTATAAATGTCAGTTTTAAGCCTCACTTAAAAGTTGTTTTTCTAAGGGTTTTTTATAATCGTAGATCTCTCCATTTTCTTCATCTGAAAGTAACCACAGGGAGGTTTTTTTTTGCCATCACTGATGTAATTTAATTCATAATCAAGCATGCATGCTTATGATGAGCTAAGATAACCTGTTTCTTCTTTTTCCTCCCTTCGAAGATTTAAACTAACCCAAGCTTCCTAAATTTTTATGAGAGCAGGATTAAAGCTAATATGCAGCTGACTTAATTTTTATTCTGATAAAGCTGATAGCAAAAATAATATTTCTTCTTCTTAGATGTGCATGGATTCTGAGAAACACATGATTTACACGTTTGGAGGAAGGATATTAACTTGCAATGGAAATGTTGATGACACTCGAGCTAATGAACCGCAATTCAGTGGACTTTTTGCATACCATTGTCTGTCTAATACTTGGAAGCTACTTCGGGAAGACTCATGCAATGCTGGACCAGAGGATGTACAGTCAAGGATTGGGCACTGCATGCTTTTTCATACTGTAAGTATTTTAATGCCCACTTATAAGCTTGGCAGTGGAGATTTTTACTTCATGTTAATTAACTATGGGACGCTAGACTTACTACAATTCTTACTTGAGTACTTTAAACAGCTGTATTTAAATATTACTTTATAACTCCTCAAACATCTCAATACTTCACGGTAGCCAAATTTATTTTTACACTACAGACATTACTGTCAATGAGATAATTGCAACCTCAATGTTCCTACCAGTAAAACCGCACAAACAGCAATGACATTATTCTGTTTTGGTGCCCTGAAGGTGGAATATTTCCACTGGAAACTCCCATGCAGGCTGTTTCTTTTCCTGAAACTCTTGGGATTTTGTCACTTACCCTTTCATTGTCCAGATTGATCAGAATTTCAGATCTCAATATCTTTTCCATCTCTAAAGAGAGATTCTAGCACATGATATCACTGATACATCATCAATGTAATAGATTGATATAGCCATTCTGTGAACCTTGCACGCTACCTCCACCCAAGTATATTATCTGCATTAGAGAGTCAGATATTGGCACACATACTGTTGAGGAGCAACACGCCCACTCTGACCAAATTGTATGCTAACAAACCTGTTTTAAGCAGTGCCAGACTTTGACTGTAGTCTGTCTGAGGGCACACCGTCTCCCATACCAGTAACCTGGAATCCACAGATCAGAGGGACCATCCAAAAAATGTCAATAATGCCTTAAGTACAGTTCAGTTAGGAATCTCTTGAGTAGCACTGCATTGTGTGATATTCATAGTTCTCAGCTATAAAGTTGCAATACTTTCCAATTCCATTTAAAACTGCTCCAATAGTCGTAACAATGAAGATTTTATTGTTACACAGGCAAGCATTAGTGTAGGATTAAGTACATTGTGTTTTGGGAAACTTCTTGTGGCTCATTGCGACTTTTATGTCGGTGCATCCTCCTTGATGCTGTCAGTCTCGAAAGCCTGTGGGCAATTATGTTGGATCCATTGCCATGGAAATTGTTGCATATTGAATTCCCCAGCAATGTCACCAGACATGGATCATCTGCGTTGAACACTGACTTTGCAGTGACATGTTAACATGGGATCAGAGATCAATTGCAATACGAACAAAAATATTGTTTGAAGACTTGCTGTTTGTTTGAAGTGACCATCAAAAATATATACATCTGACAGAGTGGATTACAGTGTCTTAATTTGTGCGTCTTCACATTGTAAGTTAATATATAAATTCTGTTTCTTATGAATAATTTCTGGTCTGTGACAAAAATATATCCTGTCATGAGCAAATCTAATCATGTTTGGCATTTTCACTCTTTGACTAGCACAAAGAGCAGAATGTAGGCTGTGAAAATTGGAGAAATCTGAGATCATAGATATTCCACTCATTCTGACTTATTTTTGTTATATAATATGTTTTTGGCATTTAACAACAAAGCCAGCTGCCTGAAGTTCTGCACTTGCAATTTCTGCCAAGACGTTTGCACCCGTTTGCATTCACTTAATGTTTTTCATCCCAGCTAGATGGAATATATTTTTCTCTCACATGGTGTGTGGAAGCTCCTGTATTTTGTTTTTACAATGTGATTGAGAGGTATGGTATTGAGAGGTGTTAGTCAGCTGTGTTTGTATCAGTGAAAAAAATAAATAGTTTGCATTTGTATTGAGCTTGCTGCAGGATTCTTCATGTGATCTAAGAAAGGATGATATCATTTTTGATGCCATTTATCACAGCTCCAGAATATCACTGTTGTGAGTTCGTCAAGAGAACATCCCTGGCCCAGCCATTTACAGTTGTTTCATCAACGGTGCTTTGAACTTGAGTGTAGGAAGGGTTCTTTGCAGACAATGTCTGATTTTCATCTCCATTCTCAATAATAAAGCAACATCTAGGAAAACGGCAGGGAACAGCTCTCAAGCCCTAGTCTCTTCTCCCAGTTGCAGTGTTGGCATTCATCTGATGGCTTGAAACAATTGGTAGTTCTTGAGCCTGGGAATACTAAATAAGAGTTGAGTATTGAAGGCTCCTGTTTGAAAACAATTCTGTGGGATTTCAGCACTGTTACTTGAGAGCTTCTGGACTGCTCCATTTGACTTGCCTTGTTTTAACAGCGGGTGTGCAGAGTGGGGAGGCAGTGATTGAAGCTGCTATGCCAGATTGAGGGAGTTAAACACAGTTGAAGTTGCAGGCTTGGGAAAACAATTTTATCAATTCTGTCTCCAGCTGCCTCAAAAACTCGGGTAGAATAATTTCTTTCAAAGCAGCATTTAATGAGAAATCATTTTTATAATTCTTTATGACGTTTTGACTTTTTGAGGGAGTTGAATAAAGTTGCCTTTTCATGGATTATGGTGAGATCTTCTGCGCTGAAACAGCTGCTTGTAAATTGGATTTGGAAAGAAGAGGAATTGAACTGGGATGACTTCTGTTTCTCATAACCTGCAGTGCTGTTGAGATTGGTACCGTGGTTTGTGGAAATGCTGAGGATGGATTATTTGTAGAGTGCATTTGTGTGCATTTAAATTAGCATCACTGTGGGGCTTGATTTATGTTTACTTGGATGGGCATTTGTGCTTTGCTGTGTGTTCTGTCTCATGCCTTGGGTTGAATTATCAATTCCAGCACCATTTCAACCTTGTGCTGTATTAGATTTGTACAAGTATAAGATGTTTATCTGTAGTCTGTTGACAAGCAGCTGGGTTCTCGTTTCCTTCATCCCCTTCCTGGAACAGGATTGTACGTATGAATGTAGTTTTTTCCACAATGTCTTCCCCTAAAACCAAGTCTTTTGTTTCAGAAAAATCGGTGCCTTTACGTATTTGGTGGGCAGAGGTCAAAGACTTATCTGAATGACTTCTTCAGTTATGACGTGGACAGTGATCATGTGGAAATAATATCTGACGGCACAAAGAAGGACTCTGGTATGGGTAAGACAGAAGTCTGAGTTCTACACAGTTCTAAT
The DNA here is from genome assembly GCF_965287045.1 of Carcharhinus amblyrhynchos. Lineage (NCBI taxonomy): Eukaryota > Metazoa > Chordata > Chondrichthyes > Carcharhiniformes > Carcharhinidae > Carcharhinus > Carcharhinus amblyrhynchos. The sequence continues at coordinate 41,670,560 of NC_137342.1, read as the reverse complement.
AATTTGTGTTGTAAATTCAAATTAATAGGCTAAAAATTTATAATCTCAGAGAAGGGTGTTCTTTTAGGATGTTGTAATTGTCTATGAGCTGGGATACAGTTGTACTGCGAAAATCTGCTCACTTTTAACTCAATATTTATTGCAAACAAAACACAGGCACCATGAAATAGCATACCTTTTTAAGCTTGGATGATCTGATTATTCACTTACTAATTTCTACTTCATTTAACTGTGCAAGGCTCCAATCTGAGGAAGCAGCAGCCAGTTATTGAAAAGTAAAATGGAGTAACTTAATGCTTTGTTTCTCTTAGCCTTGACCTATAGAAGTGTGGTAGACTGTTAATTTAACTAGTCCTGGGATTAGTCTCTGAAAATTTATTCCAGATGCTGATATCAATGGCAACTTGACTGTGTTGGAGGATGAATGCACTGCAAGTCAGAGGGAAGAGCAATAAAGCTAAATTTTGTGACTCATGGGTCCTTTGGTCACGAATGATTTATATTTAACTGAATGGTTTTAGAAACGCACAGACTCCACTGTGTCTTAATATTGGACTGCTGTTTAAATTTGTAAGCTGGAGCATGGTGTTTACTTCCTTGCTTTCATTTAGCCTTCAGTATCTTATAGGATATAGTGTTAATCCCATAGAATCTTACAGTGTGCAAGGAGGCATTTGGCCCATCGAGTCGGTACTGATCACAGTCCACCCAGGCCCTATTCCTGTAACCCCATGCATTTACCCTATCTGATCCACTTGATAGTAACGGGCAATTTAACATGGTCAGTCCACCTGCACATCTTTGGACTGTGGGAAGAAACTGGAGCACCTGGAGGAAACTCATGCAGACATGGGGAGAATGTGCAAATTCCACACAGGCAGTGACCCAAGCCGGGAATTGAACCCAGGTCCCTGGCGCTGTGAGGCAGCAGTGCTAAGCACTGTGCCACCATGCTGTCATTGCATGGAGACGAGAACCAGTTCTGTATTTTCCTAGATCATCAATGAGCAGTGAATGTCTTTCCAATGAGCTATTACTTTCTCCTTGTGCATTTTCTCTTTTATAACTCACTGTAGGTTAAGTCTGAGAAGTGTTGACTCACTGTTCAGTGCTGTCCACTGCCCAACCATGTAAATATTTTCTTGAGAAATTGCTACGACACATGCAAATGCCCGCTGTTTTTTTTCTTCTCCTTTTATTCTAAACCCAATTTTAATGCTCTTCCAATTATTGGTTTTGTATTTGGGATTGAGCTAGTAAGTCTGAAATTAAGATAATACTGTGAACAACTCTTATGCTGTTCTTCTGTGGCAACTGTTACACCCTGAAATTAGCAATGTCTAACAGTTAGTCAGTTTGTGTGTTCCTTCTGAAAGGTTTGAATGTGAATAGCCATTTGGTAGTTTGCAATGGATTGTATATCGCGCAAACTCATGAGCCTAAGGCCGCCACTTTTGGTCTTGAAAAGTGTCCAGTCTATCTCCGATTAGTCTAGAAGGCTAAAGTGTCTCAAACAATTTGAGCAACAAGTGAAGCCAGCCATTGCACTTTGTTATTATGTAGTAGCAACCTGAATGGTATTCTCCATCAACAGGATGCTGCTCCCACAAATGAGCAGTTTTGTATATGAATTACGGTGCTTGTGTGATGCCAGGCCATATATCCTGATGATTAGTGGATCATATCAAACAGCACATGCCTTTGGCTGTTCACAACAGGCACAATATTGATTGTACCCAACTAGCCTATGCTTCCAAAATCCAAAATAGTGTGTCTAACTTTAGATGTGATTCTGCAATTGGACAATACCTTCTAAACAATCCTGATGGTGCTAAGAGTTGCACTGAAAGCCTATTTAAGTTTGTCAGTTTGGCTCACAGTGTAGCTTGCTCGTGAATGATAGAAACCACATAGAACAGGATCCTGTCCTTTGCAGATTGAAGGAATGTGTGCATGCTTTACACTTTTTTCAGCTAAACATAAGTTTGGGTGATAGTCATTTCCTAGTTCATTCCCCAGGGCAATGCCTTGACCATCTGAGACAACTGCCCGATTTAAATTTGAACAAAGCTGGACAGTATTCCATGCTACATGCTCTCTGGTGATGTCTCCATGAATCAGAGTCGACTTGCCAATTAATCAGCACTTGTATGATGCAGTATAAATTGTTGTTCACCGTTATTATAGCAAAATCCTTGTGAGCTATCCTTATGAGTGCAAGATGGAAAGCTTTGATTGCATGCCTCTTTTTACGACCACACCAGGTTTAAGTCCAACCGATTTATTTGATAGTACACTTACTTGCTTTCGGGGTTAGTCCCGAAAGCTAGTGAATGTACTATCAAATAAATCGGTTGGACTTAAACCTGGTGTTGTCAGACCTTTTACTGTGTTTACCCCAGTCCAACGCTGGCATATCCACATCATGCCTCTTTTTAGTCAGTATTCAAGTTTGCATGTAGTGAAATCTGTAGACTTGGTTTGATGTCTCTTTAAATTAATTTGCTGTTTCACCTTACTCTGAGGGAGAATGAGAGTCAATTGCTGTTAATCAGTAATGTATAGTGCCTTACATACTACTGCTAAACAGCAAATCTCACCCTATATAGTTGACGTAGAACACCCATTGGAACCTAGATTTACAAAAGTGAAAAAGAATGAGAGGACTGGTACCAGCATGATGCATTAAACACTGGGATGTGGTTATCACTGAAACAGCCAAAACAATTCCCTTAACATTCTGATTGTATTTGACATGAATGTCACGTTTTGCCCTTGCATTATTTGTAAGGTTCCTTTGAGTACTGATGGCATTAAGAAACAATGACTGCTGTTAGAAAATGAATGGAAAGCTTGTATGACACAGACTGCTGATGTTTCCCAATGAATCTTTGCTTTTCTTGTCTGGCGATGTAAATAAACAACTGGGAGCCATTTCCTTATTTACAGACTGAGATGAGAGTCATTTACAACTTTGAAATTGGGACAAAGAGCTAATGTTCTGATCTGGCTGTTATGTTGCAAAGCAATGCACAACACTCATCCAGCTGTTCCACACTAAAAGCAGGCTGGGTTCAATACCTCAGTCTTTCAGATGCTGACTAACCCCTTGTGTAAGTTAGCAGTTTCTGCTTTTTGTTTCTACTTTTCCATTGGTTCCTTCATTCTGTAGTTAGACTTCTGTTTTGCTTGTTTACAGGACACTGGACTGCGCACTCCATCAAACATAGTTAACCTCCCAAACAGCATCCTAGTTGTTGGTGTATTTTGTTTTTCCCCAATGTATCAAATTCAATTTTTTTTTTAAACAAATCATCCTACATTAATTTCTACTTTCGAAGAACACAGAAAATTACAGCGCAGGAACAGGCCCTTTGGCCCTCCAAGCCTGCACCAACCATGCTACCTGACTGAACTAAAACCCCCTACCCTTCCGGGGATCATATCCCTCTATTCCCATCTTATTCATGTATTTGTCATGATGCCCCTTAAAGTCACTATCACATCTGCTTCCACTATCTCCACCCCCCCACCCCCACCCCCACCCCCACCCCGGCAACAAGTTCCAGGCACCACCACCCTCTGTGTAAAAAAATCTGCCTCGTACATTTCCTTTAAACCTTGCGCATTGCACCTTAAACCTTGGCTCCCTTTTAATTGACTCTTCCACCCTGGGGAAAAAGCTTCTATCTTGAGCTAATTTCCCAACCCTCTGATCTTCTATTGTACCTTTCCCATCCCTTTACTCCATTACAAGTGACATAGCCTTCAGTGATCCATCTTGCCCCACTCCATCTTTCAGATGTCCCTTGAAATCCCTTCCTTTTAGCTGTGTGTAGTTTTTCTATAGTTCAACCTCCATATCGCTCCCGTGAAGTGCCCAAAGCTACGTTGCTATGCTAAAAGTTGCTTTGATGTTGCCTACAACGTAAGAATGCTGGTACCACAGACCAAGGAGTGCGGATGTAAATAATACCACAATATTTCAGGTACCAGCATCTGTCCAGAATAAATTGCCAGACCTGCAGAGAGTAGCAACTGAGAAGGTCTGGTTAGGAATTGGGCCTCCTTAGTAGTGGCTAGCTTCAGTGAATCTTACTGGTGAAGAGATGTGCAGTGGGAACAGGCAGCATTAGCAATGCACTTAACGCAATAAAAAGTAATCACAATATGTACAATCCAGATGACATGCCAAACGTCCCAAAATTATTAAATAACTAAGGTGAATAAGTCCAACTACTGTTACAAGTTCACAATACTTGGAGAGGTTTCTTTTAGAAAGTAACATTTTGGAATACAAAATATAGGAGTAATTAAGAGTCTGATTGTATGATAAATGTAACATCTATAAGAAGAATAGATGGCTTCACATCTTTGGTCCTAAAGATTTCCACCACTAGTGAATGCTTTTGATTCTGTGAAGTGGACGCATGTTCGTGCAGGGAATAATGCATTTCACACATGGCAAGTGCAAACTGCCTGCATGGATTTCTTTGCAGTGTATTTATCTTTATCCTCTCTGGATGAGGACAAAGATGGTGTCTGTTTATTGCAAATCCTTAGATGATCTGGTAACATTCAGACTTGGACAGGAGTTATTTCCAGGCCAAGCTAGGAGAGGAGGCAGGGTTTTTAAGCATTATTACAAGAATGCTTGTAGAGCAAGCATTTGATATGTTGGCATTTAGCATCTTTTCAAGACCATTTGTTTGTAAGCTTATTCCAGATGTAAATGGAACAGATTCGCTAAGTCGCTTATTAAAGAATTTCAATTTTTTTTGCCCTATCACAATTCAAGGCCCCAATTCACTTGCATTCAGTGAATTACTGTGGCTATCAGCAACCAAAAGAAGTGGCATTTTACGCACTAACAAAATTCAATAGCTTTTCTAGTTTATGGAGCTGGTTAAGGGAGGAATAATGACTGGGAAAAATTCTTGCCCTTCAAACTGTGCAATGGAACCTTTAACACTTTTTAACATCTATTTAATCAAGGCACCGTTTTGCTTGTTTAAATGTCTTAAGCAAAGGATGGTACCTTTGACAGAAGGGGAGGCCATGGCTAGTCTATTAATCCAGAATCTTAGTTGATGTTCTGGGGATCTGGGATTAAATCCTGCCATTCCAAGTGATGGAATCTGAATTCAATTTTAAAAATCTGGAATTAAGAATCTACCGATGACCATGAAACCATTGCTGATTATTGGAAAAAACCCATCTGGTTCACTAATGTCCTTTAGGGAAGGAAATCTACCATCCTTACCTGGTCTGGCCTACATGTGAATGCTGGACTACAGCAATGTGGTTGACTCTCAGCAACCCTCTGAGCAAGGGCATCGAGGGATGGGCAATAAATACTGAACAGCCAGCAAAGCCCATGTCCCATGAATGAATAAAAACTCTCCACCCTCAATACTGCATTGAAGTGTTGTTCTAAATTATATGCTCAAGCCTTGGACTCGGCCTCATTTTGAAACCGTCCCAATTTTGAACAGTGTTATTATCGGCAGTGTCACGATAACACATTAAGACGACGCAGCCGGGATATCAGTAGTTGCAAAGAGTAAAAAGCAGATGAAATTTTCAAGCATAACTATGATTACAGAACCATCTGATCGCAAAACAGGTGGGAGAACAAGAAGAAAAATCAACACACTGAGGAATAATTGAGTTAAATTGTCAGTAATCAGCTTGTTTGAAAAAAGCTGGAAATGGGCTATGGCAGGAGTCAATATACCTGACGCATTCTCCTTTCTGTGTCATCTAGCTGCTTGATGAAATTTTGTTCTACCCTGTTCAGGGGCTCGCTTGTCTTTCAGTTTTCAGACCCCATCCAATATCTTAACGTGTTCTTTCACTCCACAATATAAAATGTAACTCAAATACTTGAATCTTAATTGCAATTTGTGATTCTTATTGTAAATAGCTTGCATTGATAACACTTCTGATATTTCTCTGAATGAGGCCACATAGTCACTCTTCGCACTTGTGCGAATCTATTGTTCCTAATGTACAATTAATTCTATTCAAGGGCAGTCATTAGCTTCCCTTGTTTTCAGAGTTGGTAGGACCCATTATTTTCTGTAACAGCCTTTTAATAAGCTTCTATAATCAATGCAGTTAGTACCCTACATGACTTCAAAGAATATTAAATGTTATTTGATCCACAAAACACATGAATTAAACTTTTAATTGGTGTGCATTTACTGTAGACAGGATGTCACTGAGTACTTATGAGTGAACTTCTATTTTGCCTTTTCTGAAAAACCTTGAGAGACTTTGGTATTACAGCACTTGTGTTGATAATCTGCCTTCCAGTTTTGCTGTTGCTGCTGAAGATTTCTACCGAGCAGAAATGCGACTGCCAAGTTCCTGGCAGCACTGCATGAGATCCGTAGAAAAGATGACTTTCTGCTGCCCCGGGAGTAAGGCTATTTGTATTTATAACTGCAACCAAATATGGCGAACTGCAGTCTTGCTGTTGCCTGCAGTTGCTCTACAGTAAAGTAGCTTAGTTACTTTCACTGTTCTTATCTGTAGAACCCAAGTGATGTCTGGATGAAGAAAGGAGATGGGAAGAATAAACTTTGCGTATCTGAATGAATGATTTCTATCAAGATGTGTCCTTTGGCTAAAAAGTAATTAGCAAGAAGTATAAGTAACTTGGATTTCTGGCATAAGATTGGAGAAATATTGCTCACTTGTTTCTTCCTCGTTACCACCTTGTTGTTATGTTCTCGTGCACGCTTATCCCCATGAAATAACCATATGAACTTAGGTATTAGGAGCAGGCCACTCTGTATTTGCTCCGCCATTCAATAGTATCATGGCTGACCTGATTGTAACATCAGCCCCACATTCCTAGCCATCCCCGATAACCTTTCACCCACTTCTCAATCAAGAATCTATCTTGTTCTACCTTAAAATTATTCAAAGGTTATTTCCACTGCCTTTTGAGGAGGAGTTCCAGAGAATCATAGAATCTCAGCAATGGAAGAGGAGGCTATTTGGCCCATTGAGCTTGCACTTGACAACAATTCCGTAACCCCAAGTATTTACCCTCCGAATTCCCTGTCACTAAGGGGCAATTTATCATGACCAATCAACCTAACCCCCACACCTTTGGAGTATGGGAGGAAACCGGAGCACCCGGAGGAAACCTACGCAGACACTGGAGAAGGTGCAGACTCCATACAGTTACCTGAGGCCAGAATTTGAACCCCTGTCCCTGGTGCCGTGAAGCAGCAATTCCAACCACTGTGCTGCCCAAAACTCAAAACCTTCGCAAAGAAATTTTCCTAGTCTTGTCTTAAATGAGTAATCCCTTAGTTTTAAAGAGTGACTCCTAGATTTAGATCCTTTGACAAGAGGAAATTTCTGCTCCACATCCATCTATCAGTGTTCTTCAGGCTCTTAAAAGGTTTAGATCAAGTGGCCTGTTACTGTTCTGAACTCCAGAGGATACAAACCTAACCACTTCAACCTTTCCTCATTATACAACCTGCCCATTCCTTGTTTAATCCAGTAAACCTTCTCTGAATTGCTTCCAGTGCATTCACCTATTAAATAAAGCAACCAATTCTGTGCACGATACTCCAGATGTGGTCAAACCAATGTCCTCCAGTTGTATTCAGTTCCCTTCACACTAAATGATAAAATGCTATTAACGTTGATTGCTTACTGTACCTTTATATTCATCTTTGGCGATTCATGCTGTAGGACACCCAGATCTGCCTGCACCTCAGAGCTCTGCAATGTCTCTATTTAGATAATGATTTTTTTTTATTCTTCCTGCTAAAATGGACCATTTCTCATTCACTCATTGTACCAATTTTCCAGATTTTTTTCCCACTCATTTAACCTATCTGTGTCCCTTTGTGGCCTCCTTACATCCTCTTCACAATTTACTTTCCTACCTATCTTTGTGTGTCAGTGAGTTTAGCAGCCATACCTTCAGCCCCTTCGTCCAAGTCATTTGTATAAATTGTCAAAAGTTGAGACCCCAGCAATGATCCCTGTGGCATACAATTTTATCACGCTTTGCCAACCAGAAAAAGACCCATTTATGCCAATCATTTCCTGCTAGCTGGCCAATCTTCTATCCATGTTATCCCCTACAGCATGAAGGTTTATTTTCCACATAACCATCTTGAACTGCATCTTTGACCTTCCAGTGTGAATACCACCATATAAAAGAAAAATGAGACAGGGCCTCGGTGGTATTCTTGGATTATTTAAAGGCACCTTGAGATGCACGTTAGTGATTGACTGTCGTCTTGATTGTTTGGTGTCTGTTGTTATTGACTTACTGTTCTTCCTGTTCCCTCAGCAGGCTAGCACCTTATTAGTGGCGGCACAGTGGTTAGCACTACTGCCTCGCCGCGCCAGGGACCTGGGTTCAATTCCGTCCTCGGATTGCTGTCTGTGTGGAGTCTGCACGTTCTTCCCTTATCTACCTGGGTTTCCTCCAGGTGCTCTGGTTTCCTCCCACACTCCAAAAAGGTGTGGATTAGGTTGATTGGCCATGCTAAATTGACCCTAGTGTCAGGGGGTTAGCAGGGTACAGATGTAGGGTTACAGGAATAAGGCCTGATTGAGATTGTTGTCAGTGCAGGCTCGATGGACTAAATGGCTTCCTTCTGCACTGTAGGGATTCTCGGATTCTATGATTCTGGCTATGTTCATATTCTTTGCCAGCAGCTTTTGACCTTGTGCTGTTTTTGAAGCTGGGACAGCTGCCACAGACATTCTGTGTGCAGATAAAAGAACAAAGAATTATGTTTAGTGCTTTTTATGACCGTAGGATCCCCCAAAGTGTTTTAGTTCAGTCAGTGAAGTACTTTTGAAATAGAGTCCTTGTTTTAATGTCGCAAGCACAGTAGCAAATTTTGTTCCCACAAGCCTCAATGTGATAATGCCCAGGTGATTTTTTATTGATGTTAACTGATGATTAAATATCAGCATCGGGCATTGGGGATAAACCCCCCAGCCCCTCAGTTCTGAAATCATGCCTCCCATTCATTGACTCTGTTTACACTTCCTGCTGCCTCAGCAAAGCAGCCAGCATAATTAAGGACCCCATGCATCCCAGACATTCTCTCTTCCACCTTCTTCTGTTGGGGAAAAAAGATACGAAAGTCTGAGGTCGTTTACCAACTGACTCAACAATTTCTTCCCTGCTGCTTTCAGACTTCTAAATGGAGTTACTTTGCATTAAGCTGATCTTTCTCTACACTTTAGTTATGTAACACTACATTCTGCACTCTCACATTTCCTTCTCTATGACCAGTATGCTTTGTCTGTATAGTGCGCAAGAAACAATACTTTTTACTGCATGCTAATACGTGCGACAATAAATCAAATCAAATGCCGTGGGATTGTTTACATCCACTTGGGCAGGCAGATGTTTCATGACTCATCTGAAAGACGACATTTCCAGTAGTACAACACTCCCTCGGTATTGTACTGCACCCCACTGAAGTTTCAGCCTTCATTTTTGTGCTCAAGTCCTGGAATGGTATATGAACCCACAGCTGCCTGACTTCATGTCAGAGACAAGATGCTGCCAACAGATTAATTCTGAAAGCGCATTAATTTGGGTATGTTTTTAAAACGTTTTTGCGGAAGTATTAATATTTATAAGTATCAAGTATTTTGTTGCCATGGGCGTCTCAGCAGCAACCTCTCTGAGCGTTTTGAAATTCTTGCCTGAACTTGTTAAACCATGTAACTGTGATTGAAAACTTAGAGTGAGGACTTTTTCAAGTACTACTTTTATTCAAGCGGCAGCAAATAATGGGTTCTTAATTGTGACTCCCGTGTTTAGACAGTTACATATATGCACTCCCTAAGAACTAGAACATCAGAGAGGTATTAATGTTGTTTGTTCATTTCAAGGATAACACACGGTGCAACCTTTGTTTAACTATGTTGGGATGTGTTTTATTTTTAAGTGCCTTGTATAAAAATAGTCATTTTTTTAAACCAAAATGAGTGACCGGTGCTCAAAGTAACACTTGGCAATTCTATTCCACCTACACAGCAATTCTTTTCCACCTACATGGCACATAGCTGTAGGATTCAGCATGGCAACTTTTCAAGACAGTGAAATTGCCAGGTGCCTTGGTAGCATCTGTTTCGTAAGCTGTTTTAATGTGTTTAAATTTTATGTCTTCAAGTGCTTGAAGGACCCTCGTGTTTACCTTGCTGTATCTGGAAATGGTACAGCACTCTTGGAAACCAATGTACATTAGGCAACAGTTCAGTAGGATACAAGGGTTGGAATTCATTTGCCACCTCCTCTCCATGGGACTGCTCTCTCACGATTCCAATCTTGCCTCTAACACTGCATCAGATACACGTGCTGCAATGTTTCTTTCCCCAGCCTCAGACTACCTGTACCTGCTGTCTCTTGACAAAATAGTCTGAAAGCACGGAGTCAGCTTTCATATGTGCCAGACAGCATTCAGTTTTGCTTGTACTGAATCCATCACTGCTGCTTTCTATAACTCATAACATTTAACACCTAGGGTGGGCTGTGGTTTCTTTCCACTTAATATCAAAGCCAACTCTCTTTGGCTGCTGCTGACACTCTGTGCCACCTATCAATCTGACTGGCTACCAGGCATAGCACAGTTGTGTAACCTTGGTTGAGCATAGACCCTGATAAGGCAGTGTGATTGGACTACTCCAGTAGTGTGGAACTGATTCAGCAATTGTGGAACTGACTCAGCAATTCAGCAACTGATTTTTTTTTCCAGTGTGATTGATTTTCTTCCCTTGAAGATCATCAAGCAGTAGTTTGAACTCCTTTGGAGGCTCATTATCTCGTCTCACCACTGCTTTTACTTGGGAAATGTTGCCAACGTTTTTAATTTCTAGCCAAGTCAGTGGAAAATATAAACTGCCATGTTGAAAAATCTGCGACTGATTTGTGACATGTTTGTTTCGCTCTTCTAGTTTGGACCAGTTTCACCCTTTTGCCAAGACTGCTTTTTTTTCCCCACCCCTAAAACAGTCCTCCTTTTACCCTCAAAACTCTCTACTAATTTGTTCCATTGTCCCTTTGAGACTTGATTTCTTTTGGTTCTCTCCTTGCTGACCTCGTGTGTCCTTATTTTTATTCTTGCATGGATTGGGTCCTTGCTGGTCAGGTCAGAATTGGTTACCTTGCCAAGGACAATCTGGAGGTTATTTGCAACACGGTGGCCTTGTAATCTCCTGCAGTGCTCCTACTCTCTCATCTTTTCATCTTCGGTAGGCTGTTGGAGCTTAACAAACTCTGCTCTATGGTACCCCATGTTGTCTTGAGCCATAGGTCATCACGTACGCCTTCTGTTTAAACAGCAGTTTCCTCAATCTTGCCCTTGTCCTTCTGTGTCGCCATCAGAAGCCATTCTTTTAGCCACCTAGTTCCTGGCTGCCATCTTGCTTACTTTCAAATGTCTGCCTAAACACTTTCCCCATTGACTGTACTTTTTCCCCTTTCCTGCTTACCATTCACTTTTTTTGTAAAGTACTTGGAGACTTCCTGTTCGTGAATTTTCCAGAAATCTTAGTTCATGGGATCACCAGAATTATTACAGCGCAGAAGGGAAGCCATTTGGCCTGATGTACACCTGGCTGTGTGAATGAGCAATTCAGTTCTATCTGCAACATTCTTTTTAGATAATAGTTTAATCCTCCTTTTGAATGTCTCAATTAAACCTGCCTTCATCACACTCTCAGGCAGTGCATTCCAGACCGTAACCATTCGCTGTGTGAATTTTTTCCCCCTCGTGTTGCTTTTGTTTCTTTTACCAGTTAATTCGAATGTTTGCCGCCTCATTCTTGATCCTCTCCTGAGTAGGAGCAATTACTCTCTATCTATCCGTCCATCTTGTCATGATTTTGAATATCTCTATCGGATCTTCTCTTGGTCGCCTTTTCTCCAAGGAAAGCAACCCTTCTCATCTTGCCTCAAGTGGGATGCTCAGAATTGGATGCAGCACTCCAGCTGAGGCTGAGCTCTTGTCCCAGTTGAATGTAGCCTTCATGCTCTTGTACTCTGTGCCCCTGTTAATAAAGCCTAGGATGCTGTGTGCTTTATTAGCCACACTCTCAACCTGTCCTGCCATCTTTATGATTTACGCACGTCTATACCCAGGTCTCTCGGCACCTGCATCCTTTTAGAATTATACTTGTTTCTTTTTATTGTCATAACAAAATAAATTGCTTGTTTTAAGCATGTGGTTTCCAAATGGAAATACTGATAAAGAGGCTGCTTAACCTCCACTTCACCATCGACTCCAGCCAGTGTTAGTTTTGGCGAAAGTGCTCTTCATCGCCACTTGGTTTAGCTGTTGCGATGAATATCGTGGTTGAATATTTGCGGTTGAGTTTTCTTCTATGAATCTGAAGAAGTTGAATAAGTACAATCACGAAAAATTGGAATCGAATTCCATTCAAACTAAATTAAACAGATGTTATCAAAATTGTTCAACAAGAATCAATTTCCATGATCTCTATTGGAAATTGAGCAGTTCAACTTGCTGTATGCTGTGAACAAGCAGCACAATGGTTAGCACGGTTGCTTCTCAGCGCCAGCAACCTGGGTTCAATTCCCGGCTTGGGTTACTGTCTATGCAGAGTCTGCTCATTCTCCCTGTGTCTGCGTGGTTTCCTCCGGGTGCTCCAGTTTCCTCCCACACTCTGAAAGAAGTGCAGGTTAGGTGCATTGGCCATGCTAAATTCTCCCTCAGCGTACCTGAACAGGTGCTGGAGTGTGGCGACTAGGGGATTTTCACAGTATCTCCATTGCAATGTTAATGTAAGCCTGCTTGTGACAAAATAAAATAAAAGAACCATTAATGTGGAACTGAGTTGGAATCTTTGCAAACACGGGAGGTAGCTCAGAATTCGAGCAAACCAGGAGAATTAGAAAACAGAAACATTAAAACATTTCTAGCAATAATCCTGAACAGTGTGCTTTTGCTGCCATTGCAGCAAACCTGTCCTTCGTGGTTTGTCCCACATTATCCTGTCCCAGTTTTAATCATGTCTTCATTGTATCTTGCCCAATTGCACTTGGTACATCATTCTGTTTTTTGGTGCAACTGCACCAGACCATATTATTCTTAAAATGTGGACTTTTAAAGGGTGGTGAATCTCTGGAATTCTCTGCCGGTTGAGGTGGTGGAGGCTGCTTCGCTAAATATTTTTAAGACGCGGGTTGATGGGTTTTTGATAAGCGAGGGGATTAAGGGTTATGGGGAGAGGGCAGGAATGTGGAACTGAGACACGACAGATCAGCCATGATCTTATTGAATGGCGGGGCAGGCACGAAGGGCTGGATGGCCTACTCCTCCTATTTCTTATGTTCTTAAAAATAATTTTTGCATTACTAGTAATAAATATTCTCATCGCTTATTGCTGTCTGCAGATTGTTCTCAAATCCTGATGTTAACTATTGTATGCTTGAATGCAAATATGCAATTAATAATCATTTGCTGAGGTGGTTGGGGTAGCCATGGGAAAATAGGTGACTTGTACACTTGGGATCCCAGCTGTTGTCTTATACTCCTGATATCAGCCAAAGTCAGATTTGAGATTTTTTTTCCTAGTTTTAACTGCTGCAGACCATACCCTATTTAGCCACTCTAAAATTGTAAAAAGCTCAATATCCACAAATGGTATTTATTCAAACGGCCATATTGTTGGGCAGTAGAGAGTGGAATTGTTCAATACATTTCTCAAAAGCTGCTGAACCCCAAAGTTTTTGAAAGCATCTGTATCAGAAAATCTGCATCTGCCATGAGAACATAATAAATAGGAGCAGGAGTAGGCCTTCGAGCCTGCCCTGCCATTCTATAAGATCATGACTGATCTGAAGTGGATCAGTTCCACTTTCCCGCTTTCTCCCCATAAACCCTTAATTCCCCTGTCTATCAGAAACCTATCTACCCGTGACTTAAATATATTCAGCGAGGTAGCCTCCACCACTTCAACGGGCAGAGAATTCCAGAGATTCACCACCCTTTGAGTGAAGAAGTTCTTCCTCAACTCTGATTTAAACTGATCCCCCCCATCTTGAGGCTGTGCCCGTTAGTCCTGCTATCCTTTCTAAGCAGGAAGAATCTCTCTACCTCTACCCTATCCATACCGTATCACTTGTCACAGCTGAATGTGCACAGGAAGATTTTTGCAACATCAGTGAATGTTTTTTGAAGATTTTGATCCGCAATGATAAACTTGTATCTGTGAAAAGGCTTTACCTTTGACATTCAGAAATTTAAGAGCAGGTTTAGGCCATTTGTCCCTTGAAACCAACATTTCCATTTTGTTAGCTGCAGCAATGCTTTAGTGTCAATTTCCAACAATAAACATAGCCCCCAGGTAAATCTCTGTTTTGATTTTAATCATTTTAGTTGACTCTGCAATAGTATGCTCCATGTTCACTATGAAGAATATTTTTCGAAAACTGACTTGTACCAGGCTTGTCTCAAATTCTCATACACTTCCTATCTGCGCTGTGAATATCCTTTTGTGGTTTTCAACATGTTAATCAGGTAATCCCTTGGGGCATTCCTAAGACATGGAGATGGTTGTGTGTTCTGTCCCAGATAGCAAGCTGGTAAATCATTGCTTAGGCCAAATTCAACCCTTTGTGTATGAATTCCTCTGGTTCTCCATTTCATACCTGTCTACTGTTGGTTTCCATGTGAGGTAAGTGTGTGGTTCATTTCCAACTAGTGGGAGAATTTCTGTTTACCTTGTCTGGTTCCTGAAAAAAGAAGCGACTGATAATGACATTGGCATGTGACCAGGTGTTCATGTTGTCTTTTTGTTTGGAAAATACATCCTCAGCATTAATTCAAGTTACTGGTGCCGAGTGAACCACTTGAGCTACTGACATGAACAACATTTAACACATTTAAAGTTGTACAGCTTTATCTTATTAATAAATACCCACTGTGTTCCTGACAAAGTCTGTAGCATGCATCGTTACAATGCATTAATTATTCTTCTTAGAACTGCTCAGTTTTCTGTAAAATGGAGAAATCAAAAATGAAAGTGTAGAACGCTGCCACAATTAAAAGGAGAAGGGTACAATACGTACATTTTAGAATTAGTTGTTCAGTTATAAAAACAAAATACTGTAGATATATCGAAAATAAAAACAGAACATGGTGGAAGTACTGAGCAGGCAGCATCAGAACTGATGAACATCAGCAATTCTGTTTTTCTCTCTTCACAAATACGTCCTGACCTACTCAGTATTTCCATAATTTTCTGTCTTTTATTTCAAATACATCTGCAATATTTTCCTCTGATCATTAGTTATTATTGTCATTTTAGTCAAATACAGGCACCGGACCATTATCCAGCATCTCAAAATCTGGAAGGATCTAAAAACCAGATCCTGCCCTGAAAACTACAATCCCCATCCGACCCCACCAGGCATTTCTTCCGCCATATCCGGGTTGCAGCATGCTGATTCCCTGCTCTTTAGGCCCAAGATTAGTGATGGGAGCTGGCCTTCACCATAGATGATACAAGAACATCCCAGAAATGGCGCAAAGTCAGGAATTGGGAGAGTGCAACTCAAAATTACAATTGCCAGGGATGTGACAATAGTAAAGCTAATGGGATGTTAATGTTTCTTGTTCAGGCAATTGAATACAAAAGTAGAGAGATTATGCTTCTGTTATACAGGTGAGACCACATCTGGAGTACCTTAAGACCATAAGAGGTAGGGACAGAAATAGGACATTCAGCCCATTGAGTCTGCTCTGTCATACAATGAGATCATGACTGATCTGATGTGATAATTCTCAACTCCACTTCCCTGCCTTATTCCCATAACTTATGATTCATTTATTGAATGAAAAATTTCTCTAAGCCTTGAACACACTTACTGACCTCCACAGCCTTCTGCAGTAAAGAATTCCACAGATTCACTGCCATCTGAGGGAAGAAACTTCTCCTCATCTCTGCCTTAAATGAGTCACCCCTTACTCTGAGATTATGCCCATTGGTTCCGAGACTTCCCCACAAGGGAAAGCAACCTCTCAGCATCTACCCTGTCAAGTCTCCTGAGAATCCTATATGTCTCAATAAGGTTACCTCTTATTCCTCTCTACTCCAAGGAGTTTAGGCTCAACCTCTCCTCAAAACAAAATCCCTCCATGCTTGGGATCAGCCTTGTGTACCTTCTCAGGGCTACCTCCAATGCCAGTTTATCATTCTTTAAATGATGGACCAAAACTGTTTACAATATTTCAGGTGTGTCTAAATGTGCCTTGTATAGTTTGAGCAAGACATCCCTATTTTAAGATTCCATTCCCTTTAAAATCAAGGCCAACATTCTCGAGTGTTGAAATGGTGGCTGAAGCAGAATCTTTGCATATCTTTAAGGCAGATACATAAATCCCTGATAAGACTATGAAAGGTTATTGGGCGTAGGCAGGAAGGTGAAGTTGTTATGATCCGATCATACGTGATCTTACTGGATGGCGGAGCAGGCTTGAAGCCCTGACATCCTTACTTCTAATTTCTGTGTCTGTACGATCCCTCATCTGTTTGTTTCCTCGTTCCGGCTGAGTCCAGGTCGGCAGAGAAATCGGCTTCAGTTTTCCTACTTTTTCCATCCCCACTCCCCAATTCGGAAAATTTCTGTATCCAGTGCATGTCCAGTCTGACCTTTGCAGATATGGGGTCCAGTCCTGCATTTTTTGCCTAATTTTCCCAGAAAAATACTGCCTGGCGTATATTGAATTATAAAGCAGCTGAACTCATCAGTATAACCATTTGATTCTCTTCTGCTGTTAACTTCGCTAACAGTTACATCATCCCGAAACTGGTGATCCACTGCGTAGCAAACATTGTATGGGACGCAGTTATGTGTCAGAAGTTATGTACCAAGCTGAAGGAACAGTATGATCTAGAGATCTAGGGTTATTACAACCTGTACCTTGTGGGTTGCTAAATCTGCCAAGTACTGCTCATCAGGGGTGACGTTCAGTCAACTTGATTTGCATTTAGAGCCAAGTTTGATTTTCAAACAATAAACGTGTTAGGTTTTACAGCAGCACACACTTCTGCCCAAATAATGAAATGTTTGCAAAAGTGACCTGAAGTTTGGATGAAAATGTAGATTTTGAGGGTCATTTAAACTGGGAGACAGAGGAGTTTAGGAGAGGCTTAAGTGAGTGAAAGAACAGTTGCCAATAGTTGACTTTGCTCAAAAAGCCAGAGCAAGCAGAACAGAGTTGAGGGGGTCTTTTGGCAGTGAGGGAGCTGGCAGAGAACAGAAAAGGTGGGGTTGCGGGGAATTTTAACACCGGGGTGCAAATGTTTAATATACTGATGTATTTTGGGAAAGGCAGTCTGTGTAAATCAGCAAGGACAGAGGTAACGCAAGCAGGACTTGGTGTTCAACACTGTACAGGCAACTAAGTTTGGGGCAGGTTAAAGTTTGAGGGTGGCAGTTTGGAGACAACCTGGGAGTCTGGAGATGTGAAGTATGAAATTTGCAATATGAGGGGCAGAAATCAGCCATGATATCACAGTAGGTGATGTTTATGATGGAGAGGAAATGCCTTTGGAAATTCCACTCTCAGTCCATTGGAACAACAAAGTTGCAAAGAGTAAAAGTTTAAAGTTTATTTATTAGTCACAAGTAGATGTACATTCACACTGTAATGAAGTTACTGCAAGAATTCCCTAGTCACCACATTCTGGTGCCTGTTCAGTCTGAACAGTTAAAATGGCGCAGTTCCCATACTGGCTGGGGTTATTAATGAAGGCTGGTACCTAACCAACATGTCTTTCAGAAAGTGCAAGCTCCACACAGACAGCGACCCAAGCTGGGAATTGAACCCAGGTCCCTGGCCGCTGTGATGCAGCAGTACTAACCTCTGTGCTACCTTGCCACTCTAGTGAGACAATGTCATGGAAAGAGTTGGCCTACAGAATTTGTATTTGGTGGGTTAAGGGTGATGGCTCTGGTTTTCCCAATGTTTATCTAGAAAAAATAACTGAAACCCATCCAATACTTGATGTCAGTTTCACCAATTCCCTTTTGACTATTGAGTCTGCTTCTACCGCAGACAGTGTAGATCAGATGATAAGAATTTTAGCAAGAGACCACGAGTGATAGCTACAAGAGCAGGAAGCCAGCATTCAGTGCTGCTTTTGGTAAAGTTCTCATTAGCAGCTCCGGTAGTAGATGGATATTTAATAAGATTCGATTGGGGATACAAACTTGGCATTGTCGAAACACATGGAAGCTGTTATTTGGCAGTTTCTGAGCAATTAGTTCTTGTACTGGCTTCCCTTTGAGCCTGATTTTGCTGTCCTAGTTGTGCATTTTGTTTGTTTCTCCTGTGTTATATAAGGTGATAGTTTTTTTTGTCTATCGAATTCCTAGTTTTAAAGGTAATGTTGCCATAGCCCCGATGACCATAGGCTGCTCTTCCCTTTGAAGGGGAGAGCTTGACTTGCAATGATTTAATCTGAGGATCACCTCCCCTTGGGTGAGGGGCAAGGTTGAGAAAGCAGGGCCTTCATTAATAACCCCACCCGGTACGGAAACTGCGCAGTTGGCATTACTCTGCATCACTAAGCAGCTTTCCATTCATCTGACGAAGGAATAGCATTCCAAAAGCTTGTGGGTTTACTATCAATTAAACTTGTTGGACTTTAACCTGGTGTTGTGAGACTTCTTACTGTGTTTACCCCAGTCCAATGCTGGCATCTCCACATTGTCACTCACCAGCTGTCCAGCCAGCTGAGCTCAACTGACCCCTGTGGTTCCATCTGTCTTTAAACTTTTAAAATCTTGGGTTCTGATTCTGTTGCATATGCATATGTTTTTCACTGATGTAGTGGCAATGCAGCTGCATGTTTTATGGTGAAGCATGCTACTTGCAATGCTACTCAAGTGGTTGGCATCTGCCTTAGGGCTAAAACCTGTGGTCAATGTTCCCTCTAAACTGTCCAGCCATGCAGCAACTTGAAAATTCCTGTGCTTGTCTCTCAATAAATCTGCTCTAAGCAGCCACACAAAAAAAATTTAAAGGATGCTGCACACTACAAAAAAAATTAGAAGATATGTTGGATGTGACTCCTGTGGTTCTCTGTTAACCATCTAGGGATTATACTGGATGGGATGGGGGAGTATATGTAAGTTAGTTATTTTTCAAGTCAGATAGGCCCCAGGATATCGAGTGAATGATCTTGGTAATCCTACACATGAGTCAGACTAATGAAAGATTATTTGAGCCCTTTGCCTCTTGAATGATTTGCCCTATCATGTTTGTTCCATCAGTAGGTGGTATTGATGACCATTCAGTAACCTTGGCTCATTAATAGGATGTAGAAGGGTAGATCTACCATTCAGCATCACACTTTGCTGCCCTAAGTCAGTACCCTAATGGGTATTTGTGCTAGTAAAGCATTCTGATTAACTGGTTAAATACCAGTACTCGTGTAATCACTTGGGGAATCCTGAACCTTCTGTATTGCCAATCTACATCTAAAACTTTCAGACTTGAAATGGACTTCCCCCCAATGCAAAGGGAGGGGAGAAGAACTAGAAAGAAAGAGAAGGACCTATGGATTCTACATTGAATAAACAATTTTTCTAACAGCTTTGGAAGTTTAAGGGTGGGACATATCTTTGCAATTGTCGGATATCTAAATTCGCAGTGGGGAAGAATTTTATGCAATGCTTCTGAATTGTATGTTAAATCACGTATTCACCTAGATGAGGAGTGCTGTTAGCTCATCCACTGAGAAAAATCTATCCTTTTCTCTTTCTCAATCATGGTATACAGGGTTTATACAAATGCTGTATGTGATTTCAGGAGTTTTGCTTTCTTCTAAAAGCCCAGTATCATCGTCATTTTTTTAAATTCAAAACTCTGTCTTTTGCTAAGGCTCACTATCAGGGCTATTTGCTACATTATCATTGTGCTTTTACAGAAGAACTGTTTTTACCAGAGAACCATACAATTTAATCATCATTGCTTTGGTTTGGTATTTGTTGATTGATCTTTGCCTTGTGATCATTGCTGTGGTTTAATTGGCCCCACTGCATCATAATTTCAACAAATTCAATTAGTTGTAAATACTTCTCAACAAAATTCTAACTGGGAAATCTTTCCAATAAACAAAAATCATTGATGCTGTCCCAAAGTAACACAGGATCTAAAGAACAGAGATGTTGTCTTGTCCGAATACTTCAATAAGAAGCTTTGAAATTTCATTTCATGAAAGGTATTATGAAGTGTCAAAAATGGATGTCTCCTCAGCTGCTCTTCATTTCACTGTAAAATAATTAGATTTCAACATGCAGCACAACATTGTAAATACTGTCGATGCCTCATTAGAAATCCCAACATTTTTCAAAAATGTATTTGGCAACCTAATGAGTACTGTAGATTTTTATCACAATGATTTATTTTTCTATTTTATCATGCTTAAGCCATTACGATTTTCATTTGTCATATGAGTTCAAAAAGATATAAAGACTTTTTTGTTAAATGATTGATGCATGAGCGCAACAGAAACCACTGGAAAAACTCAGTGCATCAGGCATCATTGGGTGTTGGAGCACAAACTAGTTGGCCTTCTCGGGTATTGACGCTTCCTCAGACCAGAAGAGATTTGAAATGGACAGCATTTAAAACGACAAAGGGAGGGGCTACTTGATGCTCGCTCAAGCATGCTGTCCTTGCCTTACAGTCATTTTGTCTTGCAATCTCTCGCATAGGCATACACGTTAGAGCCACCTGCTTTCTCCAAAATGTGCCAGCACCCTAGTCCTATCTTTCTCTATTACTCAACAGCCCGAGGGAAAAAATGTGAGCTGTAGTTTGGATCTAAACTTGGCACTGTAGGATTTTGCCTTGGAAAATTGAGCTGATTGGTATTGTCCAGCATGTCAGATGTGAAAATAGTTTTTTTTTGCTTATTTTCACTTGATTACAGAGTGAAAGCTGAAAATTGGGAATCTTTTAGTCAGGTGTTAATGTTTTCACTTGATTTTGAGTTAACTGCAAGGTGGGCATAGGTTTTAGATACCATCCAAAAATGGTGTCCTTGAAAATGTTTTACAATTTGTCTAAATATTTAGTTTGAAATAAGTCATTTTCTAAGTTGTTGCACTCTTCAGTCCCAATGACAGGTTTCACTCAGAGGGCTACAATTGACCCAGAACTAAATGAGATTCATGTCCTCTCGGGTCTCAGTAAAGATAAGGACAAGCGGGAAGAGAATGTTCGGAATTCTTTTTGGATTTATGACATTGCCCGGAATAACTGGTAAGTTCGAAAGCAAACGATTACCCAAAGTACTAACCACAAGTGATTTCCGTTTTTGGACTCCCCTGGTAGTTTTGGGCTGCTCAACAATCACAGACGCTTTTTTTTTTGCTTTGTTGTTCACAGCACTTGTATTTTGGAAATGTGAAGAGTCTATAAATGTTATCATAGATGCAGCACAGGAGGAGCTATTCAGCCCATCGTAGCTGTGCCAGTTCTCCTATACTCTAAGAGATGAAAACTGCATTTGCACGACTTTGGATTTTTAATTTCAGTTTTTTTACTACTTACATTTGGGTACATGAACTTCTTCTTGTCAGCTTCCAAAGATGCGAGCAGTTGTGATCTCTTAAGATTGGATTCGGCACGAGAAGTTTGACTGTCCTATTATCCTCATTGACTTACCTCCCCGGGAATAGCTGATGTGAATCTTGCCTGCCCTTTCTTTGCTCTCAAGTACATTCTTGTGCTTGTTCCACCATGACGATGGGAAAGCACCATTTAATCAGTGACAACAAATTAGTTTGGATTTACAAACTTGGAGGCTTGAATAGGTGTTGTATGACCTGACCATCTAACCTGTCCTTTTTTTCCTGTGTTTAATGTTTGAGATGGCTTCAGTTTATTCCACAAATATGCTGTACAAGAAAAATGAAGGGTGATCTTTAGTATTAGTGTAGAGGTATTGTACCTACTCAGGAATGTGTGTTCAGTGCCTGTTTCGTGTCTCCCTTCACAGTATCAGTAAGAGTGACAACTATAGCAAATAGGAAATGCCCCACCCACTCTGAGCTGAAACTCAATGCCTAAAATAGTGGTAGAGGCTGAAACCTTGATGCTGTTTATTTTTATTTATTCACTGGGTGTGAGTATCATTAGCTCAGTCTGTACTTAGACATTCACTTGTAGTGCCATAATCTAGAGGACTATGGACCAAGAGCTGCAAAATGGGATTTGGCTCTGAATCATTTATTGGCTGGCACTGAAATGATGGACTGAATGGCCTTGTATGCCATAAATATTTTGTTTCTATCAAGCGTTGATGCAGTGCATTGGGATAAATAGGCACTGTGCCCTGGTTAGTGGCATTTAAACCACCGAAGTGAATTACAGTCTTCCGAGTTGAAGTATATTTTAATATTCCTGATCCCTACATTTGAGATTACATTGGGTATTTGGCTGGCAACTCCAGCTAAAAATTATGTAGCAGTCTTTGCTGTGATCTTGACTTTTGAGGATGTAACAAATTCTGTTTAATTATTTTGTGTAATTACTGGTAATGTGGATCGCTCCAGAATCCCAAACTACTTCAAAATGCATAACTTGTATATCATAGAATGATTGCAGGATAGAAGGAGGCTGTTTGGCCCATTTTGTACCCAGTATATGATCCTGTATAAGATGATCTTGGCTGGTTCCACTCTCACCCTTTCTGTGTAGCCCTGCAATTGTTTTGTGTCTTCAGATGCTTTTACAGTTCCCCTTTAGCAAACCACACTTTTCAATACATTTCATGTCCTAACTACTTGCTATGTATAGATTTGCTCCTTGTGTTGTCGTTGCTTCTTTTGCCAATCACCTTAAATTGGCATCCATTGGTGCCCAACTATTCCACCAATGAGAACAGTTTCTCCCTACCTCTACTCAGATCCCTCAATGTTGCACACTCAATCTTTCTGGCCTTTGATAAGGAGAACACTCCCGTTTCCACAATCTATCCACATAAATGAAATCCCTCATCACTGGAACCATTCTCATAGATCTATTCTGCATCTTTTGTAAAGCCTGCATATCTTTTCTAAAACGTGATCCCAGAATTGGACACATCAATCTGATGTATTATGATCTTTTTGTTTGTACTGTATACCTATTTATAAAGCCTTTTTTAACTACTTACTCAATCTACCCTGCCATCAACAAGAATTTGAGCACAGTTCTCTCCCTTCCTACAGCCCCTTTATTTTGTATTGCCTCTCCTCGCTCTTCCTATCAAAATGTATCACTTCACACTTCGCTGCTTTAAATTTCATTTGCACCACATGTCTATTCGTACCATCAGTCTGTCAAAAATCCTTTTGGAAGTCCATCGTTATCCTTCTCACAGTTCACAATACTTCCAAGTTGTGCGTCATGTGTGTCTTTTGAAATTTGTCTAGGTTATTAATATATATCCAGAAAAGTGTTGGTCTTGGTACTAACATCTTGGGATTGTATTCCTTCCTCCAATTGGAGAAACGACCATTCTCTGCTGCTGTCTGTTCCCTGTCACTCAGCCATTTTTGTACCCTGCTACTGTTTCTTTTATTTTATGGATTTCAACTTTGCTGGCGAGCCTATTATGTTGCACTCTTACCAACTCTGTTTGGAAGCCCTTGTACACCTCATCAATCGCACTACTCTCATCAATTCTTTGTTACATCTTCATAAAACTCAGGCAAGTGAGCTAAAACACTATTTTCCTGAAAGAAATTCATGCTGGTTTCCCTTGATTAATCAACATTTGTCCAAGTGACTGTTAATTTTGTCTCTGGTGTATTTTGTGCTCATGGCTTTGTGAGTGGAGTATCATGTGTCTCAAATTTGATTGTTTTTTGAAGAGGTAACCAAGAAGGTAGATGAGGGCCGTGCAGTTGATGTTGTCTACATGGACTTTAGCAACGTCTTTGGCAAGGTACCGCATGGTAGGTTGTTGCATAAGGTTAAATCACGGGATCCGGGGTGAGATAGCTAAACGGATATAAAATTGGCTTGATGACAGAATAAGTCTCACAACACCAGGTTAAAGTCTAACAGGTTTATTTGGTAGCAAAAGCCACTAGCTTTTGAAGCGCTGCTTCTTCATTTGGTGAGTGGGATTTCAGTTCACAACCAGGGCATATAAAGATACAAACTCAATTTACAAAATAATGGTCGGAATGTGAGTCTTTACAGGTAATCAAGTCTTAAAGGGACAGACAATGTGAGTGGAGAGAGGGTTAAGCACAGGTTAAAGAGATGCGTATTGTCTCCAGCCAGGACAGTTAGCAAGATTTTGCAAGTCCAGACAAGTCATGGGGGTTACAGATAGTGTGACATGAACCCAAGATCCCAGTTGAGGCAGTCCTTGTGTGCGGAACTTGGCTATCGGTCTCTGCTCAGCGATTCTGTGCTGTCGTGTGATGTGAAGGCCGCCTTGGAGAATGCTTACCCGAAGATCAGAGGCTGAATGCCTGTGACCGCTGAAGTGTTCCCCAACAGGAAGAGAACACTCTTGCCTGGTGATTGTGGAGCGGTGTTCATTGACCTGTTGTCGTCAACGGATGAATGAACACCGCTCGACAATCACCAGGCAAGAGTGTTCTCTTCCTGTTGGGGAACACTTCAGTGGTCACGGGCTTTCGGCCTCTGAACTTCAGGTAACTGTTCTCTAAGGTGGCCTTTGTGACGCACGACAGCACAGAATCGCTGAGCAGAGACTGATAGCCAAGTTCCGCACGCACGAGGACGGCCTCAACGGGGATCTTGGGTTCATGTCACACTATCAGTAACCCCCACGACTTGCCTGGGCTTGCAATATTTCATTAACTGTCCTGGCTGGAGACAATACACGTCTCTTTAACCTGGGCTTAACCCTCTCTCCACTCACATTGTCTGTGCCTCTAAGACTTGATTACCTGTAAAGACTCACATTCCAACCATTATTTTGTAAATTGACTTTGTGTTTTTATATGCCCTGTTTGTGAACTGAAATCCCACTCACCCAATGAAGAAGCAGTGCTTCGAAAGCCAGTGGCTTTTGCCAACAAATAAACCTGTTGGACTTTAACCTGGTGTTGTGAGACTTCTTACTGTGTTTACCCCAGTCCAACGCTGGCATCTCTACATCTTGGTGACAGAAGTTGCAGAGGGTTGTTTTTCAAACTGGAGACCTGAGACCAGCACTGTGCCTCAGGGATCGTTGCTGGGTCCATTATTATTTGTCATTTATATTAATGATTTGGATGAGAATATAGGAGGCATGGTTAGTAAGTTTGCAGATGACACCAAGATCAGTGGCATTGTGGACAGCGAAGAAGGCTATCTCGGATTGCAACGGGATCTTGATCAATTAGGCCAGTGGGCTGACGAATGGCAGAAGGAGTTTAATTTGAATAAATGCAAGGTGATGCATTTGGTAGATTGAACCAGGGCAGGACTCTCAGTTAATGGTAGGGCACTGAGGAGAGTTACAGAACAAAGAAGTCATAGCTTCTTGGAAGTGGAGTCACAGGTGGACAGAATGGTGAAGGCGGCATTCAGCATGCTTGGTTTCATTGGCCAGAACATTGAATACAGAGGTTGGGATGTCTTGTTGAAGTTGTGCAAGACATTGGTAAGGCCACACTTGGAATACTGTATACAGTTCTGGTCACCCTATTATAGAAAAGTTATTATTAAACTAGTAAGAGTGTAGAAAAAGATTTACTAGGATGCTACTGGGACTTGATGGTTTGAGCTAAAAGGAGAGGCTGGGTAGACTGGGACTTTTTTCTTTGGAGTGTAGAAGGTGAGGGGTGATCTTATAGAGTTCCATAAAATCATGAAGGGCGCTGATCAGCTAGATAGTCAATATCTTTTCCCAAAGGTAGTGGAGTCAAAAGCTAGGGGGCATGGTTTAAAGTGAGAGGGGAGAGATGCAAAAGGGTCCAGAGGGGCAATTTTTTCACATACAGGGTAATGAGTGTCTGGAACAAGCTGCCAGAGCTAGTAGTGGAGGCATGAGTAAGATGGAGAAAGAGGGATAAAGAACAAAGAACAACACGGTACAGGAAACAGGCCCTTAGGCCCTACAAGCCCACGCTGCCCATTTTAACACTCAGTGAGTGCCTCATTCCAATCCTCCTACCTACGACTTTTGTCAACAACAAATGGGCCAAATGCGGGCAATTGGGACTACCTTAGGGGTTTTAAAGAAAAGGGCAGCATAGACAAGTTGGGCCAAAGGGCCTGTTTCCATGCTCTAAATCTCTATGACTCTATGTGTAGTGAGAATTCTTCAATGATGAGCAATTCTCATCAATGCGGCTTTGTGTTACGCATTTTGTGGTACTTCCTGATGCATTTGAATCTCACTTTGCATGCCAATAAGATCTTGTGCTTGAAAACAGTAAGACTTATTTTTGGAAAGGCTGAATACCGAGGCTGCTGGAAATGTAAATGCTGGCAATACTCAGCAGATACTGCAAGATAGGCTGTGTGTTTCCAACACTTTACATTTACAAGGCTTATTTTTTATTTGTTTTCATTGGGGGTTATGATTGCCATCTAAAAAATGCCTACAGCATTCCTTTCTGAAATGTTTCATTTCCTATAATTTTTAGAAGGTCAGTGTCTGTTTTGATACAAGTTTACAAGCTATTAGGACAAAATTAACATTTGGATGTGTGGATTAATTAAGGAAAACCCGTATGGATTTGTTAAAAGCAAATAGCGTTCAACTAACTTAATTGAAATTTTTGGTAAAGTGCAGAGAATTTGTGCTGTATTTGAATTTGAAATTTGATTAAGGTGTCACAGCAAAGAGCAGGTGGCAATTGATGCAAGCATAATTAATTGTGAATGAGGGATGCATAGACTTTCGTTAGCCGAAGGATTAAGGGACACAAGGCAAAAACAAATACGTGGAGTTAGATCACCTGGAGCTCAATGGGTTTCCTTGCTCCGATGTATCTATAATGGCATGTTTTTTCCCTCTGGCATAGGTCCTGTGTTTACAAAAATGATCAGTCTTTAAAAGATAATCTGAGCAAGAGTCTTCAAGAAGAGGAGCCATGTCCGAGATTCGCTCACCAACTTGTCTATGATGATATGCATAAGGTATCAACATCTTTATCCTCTTTCACTCCTATATGTTACTACTTTTCTCCTTCCCACCTGGAACATCCCAGGTGGCTGGATACAGCACTTGGGGCAAATGGGATCAAAGTTATAGGGAAAAAGCAGGATTAGGCTATTGAGTTGGATGATCAGTCATAATTTTAACATATGCAGAGCAGGCTCGAAGGGCCAAATAGCCTCCTGCTGCTATCTTCAACATTTCTGTGTAACATGCGCCTCAAATGTACAGTTAGGAGTTCACCTGAGAACAATTATGAGTGAAAGATTTTTATAACTAATCCATCAGTAAAAGCAATAATTCTTGATATTCCTCCATCCCCCCACCCCCAGCATCCATTTTATATGATGCATGTCAAAGTCATTTAAATCTTCATGTCCTTTGTTTGCAAAGGGACAATCGAGCACTTCCCCCTTCAAAATAGAGCTCTTTTGGATGACCAAGCCAGCTTAATCACCTCTGCTGGTTTGCACACAGCTGATTTTGTTCTTACTGGAGTCAGCAGTTTGAAGGCTTATTTTGATTGACACGGTGGCACAGTGGGTAGCACTGCTGCCTCACAGTGTCAGGGACCTGAGCTCAATCCCAGCCTTGGATAACTGTGTGGAGTTTGCATGCTCTCCCTGTGTCTGCATGGGTTTCCTCCAGGTGCTCAAGTTTCATCTTACAGTCCAAAGATGTATGGGTTAGGTTGATTGGCCATGCTAAATTGCCCCTTAGTGTCCCGGGATGTGAAGGTTAGAGATATTTGTGGAGTTAATTTATGGGGATGGGGCCTGGGTGGGATTATTGTCGGTGCAGAGTCAGTGGGCCGAATAGCCGCCTTCTGCATTGGGATTCTATGATTGTCAGCTCCACAGTGGAGATACTAACTTGAAATTGAACTCATAAAATATATTTACTTTTTGGAGGGGTGAAGGGTAGAGAGCAATCCCCGATAATTTCAATACAGATAAAAACCTGTTGCCGTTTGGTGTGTTTACTTCATTGAATGCATGGAGGCAGCATATTGCTACCATGTGCGTTGCAACAAGAGTCATTGGATAACTTTAAGGACTTCATTCTGTTAAAGCAGACTGCAATCCCTCCAGGAAGTTGCTAATGCAGCTTAATTCACTTCCTGTAATATGGAATCAAACCAGAGCCAAATGGTTTTCAAAAGTAATTGTTCAAACATTTCAGAGGCGTTCCGATGGAAACAAGCACAAGTGGGTATGTACACAATTTATACTTTAATAGGAATGGTCGATTGACGAGGCAGCAATATCAAATTATTAGTAATTATCCTAGAAAGAACTAAAAGCATCTTAACAATGGAGTGGCATTCATCCAGTTTGAGCTGTGGGATTACAGCTGTACATAAGATATATAGGTACAGCAAGCTGATATAATTCAGTGACTGATTGCAGAGGCAGAGCACCCTGACTGCAATACAGCTAAGCACATAGTTTAATTATGCATAACTAACCTGTCCCAGACCTTCTGATCAATGTAACCATGGTAAATATCCATTGTATATTATTCTCTACACATGAAGTATTGAATTACAACCTGTATTTCACCTACAGTTATATTAAGTAGTGTCGTAAAGGGTCATTAAGTCTTTGCAAACACCTAACTTTATAAGATTGTGGCTTGGTGGTGGTGAATTTCATGGCTACAATTCGCTTCTGGGAGTTTAGGTGATGTAAGAGCAATAAAGGTGAAGTTTGTGATTTATCGATGTAATTGTACCGTAAGAAATTACAGTTCTTTTTGGAACAATTTTTTTTGCAAACTCATTATTCTGATATTGCTGGGTTGATTTTTAGCTCCATGTTAGCAGAAAATCAGCTTTAATATAACGATAGCCAGGTAAACAATGAGACACTGCTCTACTGACTGGCATAAGCATAGGCAATCAAAGGATAGGAATTTAAGATAATTGGCAAAAGAGCCAAACGGGAGATGAGATTCTGTTTTCAGTGTAGTGAGTTACAATTCACAATGCACTGGCTGAAAGGATGGTCATGATGTGGATGTGCCGGCGTTGGACTGGGGTAAACACAGTAAAAAGTCTGACAACACCAGGTTTAAGTCCAACCGATTTATTTGATAGTACACTCACTAGCTTTTGGGGTTAGCCCCTTCGTCAGGTGAATGGAGAGTTCTGGCCTCAGACAGAGCATATGAAGCACAGACAGTTTACAGATTACTGATTAGAATGCAAATCTTTACACCTAACCTGCTGTTCAAGTCTTAAAGTGGCTGACAATGTGAGTGGAAGGAGCACTGATCACCGGTTAAAGAGATGTGTATTGTCTCCAGACAGTACAGTAGGTGAGGTTTTGCAAACGCAGGCAAGTCACGGGGGTTACAGATAGTGTGACATGAACCCAAGATCCTTGTTGAGACCGGAGTTGAGGGGGTTGAACTGTGAGGAGAGGCTGAATAAACTAGGCTTGTACTCGTTAGAGTTTAGAAGAATGCGGGGAGATTTCATTGAGACATATAAGATGATGAATGGGATGGATAGGATAGAGGTGGAGAGGCACTTGCCGCTCAGAAAGGACAGTCGGACTAGGGGGCACAGCCTCAAGAGAAGTGGGGGGCAGTTTAGAACGGAGTCGAGGAGGAACTTCTTCACTCAAAGGGTGGTGAATCTCTGGAATTCTCTGCCCGTTGAAGTGGTGGAGGCTGCCTCGCTAAGTATATTTAAGACGCGGGTTGATAGGTTTTTGATAGGCAAGGGGATTAAGGGTTATGGGGAAAGGGCGGGAAAGTGGAACTGAGCCACGACAGATCAGCCGTGACCTTATTGAATGGCGGGGCAGGCTCGAAGGGCTAGATGGCCTACTCCTGCTCCCATTTCTTATGTTCTTACGTCCTCATGTGTGCGGAACTTGGCTATCAGTCTCTGCTCAGCGACTCTGCGCTGTCGTGTGTCGTGAAGGCCGCCTTGGAGCATGCTTACCCGAAGGTCAGAGGCCGAATGCCCATGACCACTGAAGTGTTTGCCAACAGGAAGGGAACAGTCTTGCCATCGACATCTTCTCCGGAGTCTTCAACATATCATTGATGAAGATGAACATCTCGCCAGGGCCATCCCCACACCCCCACTTCTTGCTTTCAGACAACCACGCAACCTCAAACAGACCATTGTTCGCAGCAAACTACCCAGCCTTCAGGAGAACAGTGACCACAACACCACACAACCCTGCCACAGCAACCTCTGCAAGACGTGCCGGATCATCGACACGGATACCATCATCACAAGTGAGAATACCATCCACCAGGTACACGGTAAATACTCTTGCAACTCGGCCAACATTGTCTACCTGATACGTTGCAAGAAAGGACGTCCCGAAGCATGGTACATTGGGGAGACCATGCAGACGCTACGACAACGGATGAATGAACATCGCTCGACAGTCACCAGGCAAGACTGTTCCCTTCCTGTTGGCGAACACTTCAGTGGTCATGGGCATTCGGCCTCTGACCTTCGGGTAAGCATTCTCCAAGGCGGCCTTCACGACACACGACAGCGCAGAGTCGCTGAGCAGAGACTGATAGCCAAGTTCCGCACACATGAGGACGGTCTCAACAAGGATCTTGGGTTCATGTCGCACTATCTGTAACCCCCGTGACTTGCCTGGGTTTGCAAAACCTCACTTACTGTACTGTCTGGAGACAATACACATCTCTTTAACCTGTGATCAGTGCTCCTTCCACTCACATTGTCAGCCACTTTAAGACTTGAACAGCAGGCTAGGTGTAAAGATTTGCATTCTAATCAGTAATCTGTAAACTGTCTGTGCTTCATATGCTCTGTCTGAGGCCAGAACTCTCCATTCACCTGACGAAGGGGCTAACCCCGAAAGCTAGTGAGTGTACTATCAAATAAATCGGTTGGACTTAAACCCAGTGTTGTCAGACTTTTTACTGAAAGGATGGTGGCAGCAGATTCAGTCGAAACTTTCAAAAGAAAATTGGATAAATGTAGAAATGAAAATATTTGTAGAGAATAGGAAGAATCGGCTGACTCTACCAAAAATCTGGCTCAGTCATGATGCACCGAATAGGTGCCTTCTGTGCTGCATTATTCTGAGTTTTCTGCCCATCCTGGGGTTAGCCTTGGTTTTCAGGCGGAGTGAGAAGCCCTTGCCAAAGGCAGGCATGGGTCTCTTTAAATATGTGATTGGTGGAGTTGTATCATTTAAATAGGTCCTTGATAGGATTTTAACAAGAAGCTTGTGACCCATACCAGGCTTGCTGGCAGTAGCAGCTAGAGAAAG
The DNA here is from genome assembly GCF_965287045.1 of Carcharhinus amblyrhynchos. NCBI lineage: Eukaryota > Metazoa > Chordata > Chondrichthyes > Carcharhiniformes > Carcharhinidae > Carcharhinus > Carcharhinus amblyrhynchos. The sequence goes on along the minus strand of NC_137342.1, from coordinate 41,639,127 downwards.
GAGCCTGAGTGGTAGGTTTAATGTTTTAAACGTTATTTGCAGGGGTTTCCTTGTAGGCTCGGGCAAACAATTGAGGGTATTGGGACATTTCCCTGCCATGGAATTCCCAAGCTTCCTCCCCAACAGGGCTTGGCTCCAGACACCCTCTCATGCACTTAAGCAACTGTCTGGCAGTTGTTCCTATGGGTGTCCAGGCAGTGGCTGCCCTTTACATGGAGTATTGACTGGTGGTCAGGTATTCACTACTGTTTGGATTGTCCAGGGCATTTGCCAGGTGATGAAATCCAGAAGTTCTTTCTCTTATCCGATGACTAACCTCTTAGTCTATCCAATTGCTGCTCCCTTCTCTAAAACTTATTACAAAATTAGAAGTGGTCATTTGGTACCTATCTTCCCACTACGGTGTAAAGAACAAACAGCCTGGTATGTTATAAGGACACTGATGAGAATCTCATAACTGGCAGGACTACAGTGAACAGGGACTTCAAGAAGTATGAACAGCTGCTAAATGCATTGGTGAACTGATGGTGAACAAATTGAAATCGTTTGAGTTAGTTTCGGGGGTTGGTAATCCTAAATACTTAGTGACTGAACTGTCTTGATAGGTAACATTATCATAGAATCCCCACAATGCAGAAGGAGGCCATTCAGTCCATTGACCCCCTCCTCTTTCCTATAAACTCCAAATATTTCCCTGCTAATCCCTGCAACCTACATTAAGGGGTAATTTAGTATGGCCAATCCACCTAACCAGCATATCTTTGGACTGTAGGAGGAAGTCGGAGCACCCAGAGGAAACCCACACAGACACAGAGAAAACATGCAAACTTCACACAGACAATACCCAATGTTGGAATCGAACCCAGGTCCCTGGCCCTGAGACAGCAGTGCTAACTGCTGTGCCCACATGTGCCCTGATGACTTCCTTGGAATAAATGATTTGTGATTTTGCTATGCTACTGCAGGTGCCCCTCTTGGGAAAGTACTTGGCCCCACTCTTTCATTTTTGGCTTGGTGCCTGCCTTCAAAACTGATGGTGTTGGTTTGCTGATGAAGCCATTTTCTGTGGACTTCTTTACTCCCTATCTGAATTGCTGTCAGCAGGTAGACAGATTGCAAGGAAACGCAGACAGTGAATTGCCGTGAGTGATTAAAAGACCCAGCAGTAGATAGATTGGCTCTAATGTTGCTATTCCCATTTGTATTCTCATGGTTCAAATTCTCTTCGTTATAAGTGTTTTAGCAGCACCACACAAATTGCTTCAGCTATAGCCTCGTGAGTCAAGAAACGAGAGATGCTGCACCTCAACATGTTGTGTTAGTTAACGTTTGTGCAAAGTACCAGTGTTGGAAAGTCGTGCTTTCTCAACGAGATGGTGCTCTGACCATCTGTAAATAGACAGTTCCAAATAATGACAAAGTTAACCATTCCTTGCTGAGCCAGAGTTCCTGCAGCTTATATGGGCATTCTGACATGCCATGTTATTTCATAAGGTCTCTGTATGCTTGCATTAGGCAACATGGTCCAAATGGTCAGAACCTGCTCTACTGTTTTCAGATGCACCATTTTAAGTTACTTTTTGTTCAATCCCTGCTTTTTTTTTATTGCCTTGAAACTCTGGAAATATGAGGTTCTTCCAGTGCCAGAGGTGGAACACTGAAGAGGTTCACCAGGATGGCACGATTTGCTGCTGTTGGTGGGGTGGCAGGCATCCCCCACGGGCATCAGTGCTCAGATTAGTGTCAGTGAAGGTGTCAGGCAGCGTGGTCTTGATTTGTAGCGGTTGGTGGGGTTAAGGGACCAGCCTAGGCTGGTGTGTTTCATCTGAGAGTGAGCCTGAATAGGCTGCGATTGTTTTCCTTAGAGCAGAGAAAGCTGAAGAGGGAACCTCATCAAGATGTACAAAATTATGAGGGGCATAGGTAAGGTAGATAGGAATAAATTTTTCCCCTCAATTGGGGATTCAGTAGTCAGGCAGCATAGATTTAAGGAAAGGAGCAGGAGATTGGAAGAAAAACATTTTCACCCAGAGGGTGGTGTGAATCTGGAACTCTCTGCCCAAAAGGGTGGTAGAAACAGGGAACCAGCACAACATTTAAGAAGCATTTAGATGAGCACTTAAATGCCATAGCGTACCATGCTACAGACCAAGTGCAGAAAAATTAAAACAGATATAGGTGTTTTGATTGTCAGCACAGACAAGGTGGGCTGAAAGGCATCTTTGTGTACGGTAAAACTCTATGACACTGCAGCAACAGTTGTATTTTCTGTTAATCTACTGCACAGCCTTTGAGCCTAGGCTGAAACAAATATTCTAACAGCATAGCATATTTGAAGTTCCCATACTCGGTTCTTGCCTGCTGTTTCATTCTGTCTATATCTGACACTGGTTTCATTTGATGTTGTGTTGTAAAATGTTTCTGTGTCATAATTTTTAATGTGAATTTCTAGCTAAACCAAGAAAGACTATAGCCACTGGTTCTATGGGGAAACTTTATTGTTTCTGCAACTTGGAATGTGCAGTGAAGTTGCCTGGTTTGATGTTTCAGTGACCTTTGAGCTTGAACCAAATTATGGATCCTTGGAAGGACAATGCTTGTTTTATTCATAGATTCCAGTCAGGTGGCCAAGAATGCAAGCTTAATGCAAGTTAACCCAGACCGAACCATTAGAACATGAATATCTATCTTCACAACGCAGGCTAGGAGTTTTGATTTGGGAATCAGTCAGGTTGCAGAAAGCTAATGCTGGGACTAGTCTGATTATACCTCAGCAAGGCATTAATTGAGATGAGTTGCTCAAATAGTCCCATGTTCAAAATGTTCCAAAATGTATTTAGTCTAGCTTGTTTGCAACTTCTGTTCAGGTGCCTCTCTGTCTAGGATAACTTGAACAAGCTGTTGGCCATCTCCTTACTTTATTCAACCCAACTTTGTTTGTGTTCTGGTGATGAGGTGTAACTCAATGGAGCTCAAGTGACCCTTGTTCCTTTCAACCAAAATTTTATTTAAAGGACTCTGAAAATAGACTGAGTCTTGAAATACTTTTTTATTTTGATTTCATGAACTTTGAAATCTCAATCCAAATGAAATGCTATTATTCATCTACTGATTTACCTCTGTTCTGCATACGCATTGAAATAAATTTAGTTTGCAATATTTGTCACCCTTCCCCACCTTGAAGCAACCGTGAGACTACAGTGAAGAATAACTCAGTAATTCTAATTCCGCAGCTTGCTGACACATTTATTCCAGATGTGAAATTAATAATTTTCTCTTCATTGAGAAAACCTAGGTGCTATACTCTAGGAATCACTCTTAATTATTGTGTGACTTGGAAAGGAATAATTAAAGATAAAATAATTTCTAAGTTATATTTAAATGAACCTTTTCCTTCTGTTAGTTTTTCGCATGCACTTTAATTTTGCATTGTTAGATGGTAGTTCATCCATTAAAATTCCCAATGTCTTCCTGCACCAAGTAGAGCACCAAAGCAGCCTTTAGTTTGTTTCCATCGCTAGTAATTCCCAGAGCAGGTCATTAGTCGTTCTCAAGGGGCTTAGAGGTTGAGGGGCGCCACACCACATCAAGTGAGGCTGACCAGGAGACTCTCCCACTCTCGCCGCCAGCCATTTGCAGGTTGACAAACTCGGTCTGTTTGATCGCATTTTGAACAAGTCCTGGGGTGGGACTCGAACCTGGAACGTTTGGCTTGCAAGTAGCCACTGCACCATACGACTTCCTTCATTAAAATAATACCCATCCACTCACAATATCAAAAAATTGTCTTAGTTCTTTAATGATTGCCTTGCACGCTTAGTGGAATGGGAAGATAGGGGGAGAAACTAGGCATTTGAAGACTAAGCATCGTCCACTTTACATGGATGACTCTCCCAACCTGCAAAGCTAAATTGACGTATTTGGCCCAACTCTATTTGAACGTCAGATTTGGGCAATGCTGCACCATGTATGTAGACTGTAAGTGTGATTTGTATTTACAGTGTTGACCAGAGGCTTATGTTTATTTTTTGCATGTAATGCATGAACTCTGTCATTTTGGGGAGCAGGTTCACTACTTGTTTGGTGGGAATCCTGGGAAGTCGTGCTCACCCAAGATGAGACTGGATGACTTTTGGTCACTGAAGCTTTGCCGCCCTTCCAAGGACTACCTCTTGAGACATTGCAGATACCTCATCAGGCGACACAGGTATGGGAGAACAAAGCTCCAATGTTGCTCTCAATAATGTACGGAGGTAGTAGGGCACAGCATTTAACTACCACTGTGGGCTTGAGTGTAAATTGTGACTATGGATAGAATGTGGGTAAAAGCTCAGCTGTTAAGCTTTCTTGCTAATCCCCAGTTATTGTTGGTTGCTCATTGTGTGCTTCTTTGACCTATGTGTATAGCCTTTGTCCAGGTATATATTTGGAACTTGCAGAACTGAAGGATGGTTGAAAGGTGTATTTTCCTTTTGTGATCAAATTTAATTTGTGCAACCTCAAATTTGTCTTTTATGGTGTTTATATAAAAAGTTGAGAAATGTATCAAAAAATGATTGAATATAGTGTGCATGTGTATATAAAAGACAGGATAGCAATTTTTTTTTGGCAAGGCCCTCTTATTGGGTTGTTTCCCCTTCCTTAAGTCTCCTCGTACTGCATTGAAACAGGTTAATGTGCCTGGACACGTGGCCTTGCATCTCTGCAACTGGCCACGAGAAAGAGCAGTAAAATTGATTTCCCCTCAAACAAGCTTGCTCCCGATGCCTCCCCAAATGGAATCTCATTTCCCTCTGCTGCTATACAGCTGAGCTTGGTTCCTTGGCTTTGGAGGACTGCAGAATCTTCTGTCACCCAAATATAGCGTAATGTAACTTTTCTTTCTAATCCTGCAAATTTGTTAAATTGTTTTCCTTCAATCCTCCTCTGTAGATTTGAGGAGAAAGCTCGAGCAGACCCTTTAAGTGCTTTAAAATATTTACAGAATGACTTGTATGTTACTGTGGATCATACGGACCCAGATGAAACTAAAGAGGTAAGAACTACAAACTTTCTATTCATCATTGCTCTGTCCACTGTGATACTGCTTATATACTTGATATAATTTATGGATATTGTTTTAATAATTACTGAAATGGAGTTCTAGAGGTTGCACTTCAATTTGTCTTCATTTATTTATGCAAAACTGTTGCAAGGAGATAGCATTTCTGCACTGCATAAGCTTAAAGTTCAATTAGAGTGTTTTGTTAACTGATCTCAGCTGGAGGGAAAATGGAGTGGGTGATGGAAGACAGGGTATTGACCTCAAAGCTCCTTGACCTGAAAGGGGAAGAATGACAGCCAGAGGTTAGTGCTCATTGCTCATTAAAGAACTGAGACAGCTTCTGGTTGAAAATACATGCATGTGAACTTGTGGTTGAAGACATACCTGGATTTGGCTGTGAAGCTAGCGTTCAGTGCCCAGGTCCTGACATGAGGCGTGACCACTTGGTTGAGGCAACATAGATCTTGTGCCACAGCAGTTTCTGTTAAATAAGGAAACATACTTTGGACCGTGTACACATTAAAAAAGGATGACAGGCAGACAGCCGTAGGAAGTGGCAAAGGCAATGGTCAGACATTGTGGTGTTTTGGTTAGCCTTATTTAAGATGACTGGCTGCATTAGCATTTATGTCTGTCTGATCATGGTTCTGCTAACAAAATACCACTTTGAGAATCAACTCATGAAACCTGGTGGAAAATACAACACCTCAGGATATTCCACATAGTAATGGCTATGTAAAAGTAAATCACAGTTTTTGTTTCAACTGTACCACAAGCCTGTGATGTGGGTTTAGAATAGTACAGGACAAATTTAGGACCAATGTCTGAAAGCTCTCCACGTGTGATAATCAACATGTGGACCAATTCAGGCAATGGATGTAAAAATTGTTTCAAAATTTGGTCTCCAGAATGGGAGGACCGTGAGGACACTGTCTGGATGCATTAAGATGCCCAATGGGCCGCCCCGTATCCTCTGGTCAAGCTGTGGTTTACTTTTGAAAGTGCCCTCAATTGTGCAGCTGTTTTTAAAGTTTCTGATTTATCCAGTTAAGCTCTAGATAGTATTTAATCTTAAATTTTAACCATATTCATTAGAGACTTGAACTATTTTGGCAACAGTTTGGTGAAGTAATTCACCAAAGCAGGTGGTCAGGAAGGCTAATGGGATGCTGGCCTTCATAGCGAAGGGGATTGAATATAAAAGTAGGGAGGTCTTGCTGCAGCTGTATAGGGCATTGGTGAGGCCGCAGCTGTGTGCAGTTTTGGGCGCCGCACTTACGCAAGGATATTTTGGCCTTGGAGGGAGTGCAGAGGAGGTTTACTAGGCTGATGCCGGAGTTGAGGGGGTTGAGCTATGAGGAGAGGCTGAATAAACTAGGCTTGTACTCGTTGGAGTTTAGAAGAATGAGGGGAGATCTCATTGAGACGTATAAGATGATGAATGGGATGGATAGGATAGAGGTGGAGAGACTCTTCCCACTCAGAAAGGACAGTAGGACTAGGGGGCACAGCCTCAAGATAAAGGGGGGGCAGTTTAGAACGGAGTTGAGGAGGAACTTCTTCACTCAAAGGGTGGTGAATCTCTGGAATTCTCTGCCCGTTGAAGTGGTGGAGGCTACCTCGCTAAATATTTTTAAGACGAGGGTTGATGGGTTTTTGATAAGCGAGGGGATTAAGGGTTCTGGGGAGAGGGCGGGAATGTGGAACTGAGCCATGACAGATCAGCCATGATCTTATTGAATGGCGGGGCAGGCTTGAAGGGCTAGATGGCCTACTCCTGCTCCTATTTCTTATGTTCTTAATTCGGGAAATCTTTAAGTTGTAGATACCTACAAAAGACAGGGTGGGTCCCGACTAGCATACTATAGCTATTGCTTTTTGGTTCAACCTCAGGTACAGGCTGACATTCCATCTCTGTCACTTCTGCTTCCCTCTGGAAAACAATCACTTGCTGTGTAACTTGCTCTGAAAGTTCTGCTTATTCATTCATTCCAAGCCACAACCCACTGCATTATCAATCTTGTTATTGCATTCTAATTGGCCTAAATGAGGCAAGGCTAATTCAAGGCTAATTGGCTTAAGGGGTAAGTAATGAATCTGTAATTGGTCACAGTGGGCATGATCAGTTTCCAATTGGTTTCTCGAAGATGTTGTCATCCATTGGCATCATTTCCCGTTGTCCCCTGACTGGCATTCTAAGATGTCAGTTACCTGTGGGAACAGCCCTCTCATTAAAGTTTGTTTCTGTTACTTCTGTTAGAAATTGGCTGCATACCCAAGTTTGCTACTTATAGTGAAATGAGCTTAATGTATTTAAATGGGCTTGAATTTCAATAAATTAGGGATACAGAAAAGAAGGTTGTAATCTGAACAGATGTAACTAGCCTTGTTACTGGAATTATTGAGTTTCTCCATTAGTTCTGGAGAACTCTTACAAAATAAATGTGTAGCAAAGCCCTCAAATTATATTTTGATGCCCTGCTCACTGTTGCAGCTTAACATGTGACATGCAGGTTTTCTTTCTGTTTGACTTTTTCTCCTGACTGGACTCATTTATCCATTGTTTTCCCACAGTTGCTGTGGTTGAGGGTCTGTTAGGATGAATGGGCATGGGCTGTCCCTGAACATTAAACCTGCTTGTCCAACATCCAGTATTGGCTGAGCAGAAATTTTCTGCAACAACATGCTGGGAAGTGTGATCTCCAATTCTTGCTACGGTCTTTATTCCCTGTCAGTGCTCTGGCTGAATCAGACTGTCTGCAGTCTTGGATTCCTGTCTGATTCTGAGATGAGCTTCTAACCACATATCCATTTAATCATTTAGATCGTCTGTTTCCCTCTGTAAATTTTAGGTCATTCTAAACTCTGTTGCCCATGTCCTTGCACCTCGTCCTGTTTATCCAGCACCCCTGTGCTTGCTGACTTGCTTTGGCTCCTAGTTTCACATCCTTATTTTCAAACCCATCCATGACTTCACCTCTTGCTATCTCTGTCAACTGTTTCAGACGTCCAACTCCTAAAGTGTGTGAACTCCTCCAATTCTGAGCCCTTGAGCATCCCTAACTTTAATCACAGCATCAATGATGGCAGTGCCTTCTGTAACATAGGCCCAAAGCACTGGAATTCCCTTTCCACGTGTCCTTGGTGGCACAGTGGTTCGCATTGCTGCCTCACAGCACCAGACACCCAGGTTCAATTTCGTTCAAACTCTACACAGGCACTGACTCAAAAATCAATTAAGCATGAGATGTTCGAGAGATATGCAGTGCAATTAATGAATAATATTGGTTTATCCAAACCCATGACAACTCTTATACTGGGTTTACTTCTACAGTATGACATTAATTAGAATGTAGATTTCCTCCAGGTGCTCCAGTTTCCTCCCATAGTCCAAAGATGTGCAGGTTTGAGTTGACTGGCCATGCTAAATTGCCCCTACACACCAGGGCTTGGGTCAGTGCCCGTGTAGAGTTTGCACGTTCTCCCCGCGTCTGCGTGGGTTTCCTCTGGTTGCTCCGGTTTCTTTCCATTGTCCAAACAACATGCTGGTTAGGTGAATTGGCCATTCTCCCTCAGTGTACCCGAACAGGTACAGGAGTGTGGCGACTGGGGGATTTTCACAGTAACTTCATTGCCGTGTTAATGTAAGCCTATTTGTGACACCAATAAATATAAACTTAAAAAATGCTTTTCTCCCTTTCTCCTGTCCTATTAAAACTGATCTCTCTGGTCACCTTCTCCTTACGTGGCTTGTTGTCAAGTTTTGTTTGAAGACATTCCTCTAATGCACCTTTGGAACCTTTTACTAAATTAAAGGTGCTGTATAAGTACAAGCTGCTGCTTAGCCATAACTCTGTGTGGTTACTCTATCATCCATGGGGATTATGGAGTTGTTTCATCTCCTGTTGGAAAGCTAGGGTGTGCTCTGCCTCAGCTGGGTGTGTACCACTTTGCATCTCAGTCTTCAAATCAGTAGCAGGAAACAGACAGTGGCTTACTGTTGGATCAGTTGGTGTGTTAGACCCGCATGTGAGGTCCTGCATAACTGTTGAGCACGACAGCTTTGTGCAGAGATGGTGTTTTCTGTACAAGGCCGGTGTCTGTGTATTTGCAAGTAGTTATTAACATCTTGGCCCACTAACTCCATTTACTAATCCAAAGGTCTTTCAAGCAGCGGAAGCACATTTTGCTATTTATTGTCATTTTTGGCTATTATTGAAATTAATGGCTATTTGAAAGGCTGCATTCACAGCAGCACAATAGATGTTTGAAAGTTGTACCTCCCCTAAATGACTGACATACCTTGGAGATGTTTGCTGTAGAATTCACTGGGTATTTATAATTGATTCAGATTGTTAGAGTAAATTTGCAGTGAATTGGCTACCACTATCCTGTGATGTGTTGTTCCTGACCCCTTTGCTGTCCCCCCGCCATGCACCATTCCCTTAGAGTAGGGCAGATGTTTGAACAGCTTACATTCAAGATTCTGTCAATGCCACTCCATAATCAGCCATCAGATGTACAGTGTTGATTTAGGATAGCACACCACAGATTTTCTTCCTTCCATTCCACTCCCTTGAAGCATCCAGCTATTGATTGCCGTCTCTTTTGCCAGGCTGCCTTGTACAGATTGGGAATGTTCAAATGTAAATTGACAGTGCTGGGTTTTTGTGTGGGTGTGTATTTCTGGAATCAGTCTTCCATTTACTGTTTAGATATCTGTATTTTCTTTATCGTTGTATTTGTAGTGCCTTTAAAGGGATCTGTTTTGCACATCCCCTCTCTGATGCACCTTAAACAATAGATTATGGAGCTACAACCAATCTTTGTTACAGAGCTGAATTTCAGCTGATAAATCTATCATTTTAATTTAGAAGTGAGGAAGTGCTGGTAATACTCAGTAGGTCAGGCAGCATCTGTGGAGAGAGAAACAGAGTTAATGTTTCAGGTCAAAAACCTTTCATCAGAACTGGGAAAAGGTAGAGATGAGATGGATAAGGTGCCATATCTTTCAATTCAAGACTTTATGGCCTTCTGGACTCGAGATTGAGTTCAACAATTTCAAACAGTAAAATCTGTCCTCCCATTTTGTTTCCTTTTTGCATATTTTGGGTTTTACTGTTATTTTTGCTTTGAGAAAACGGCACACCTGCACGATGCACATCTTTTGTTTCTTTTCTTGCCCCATTGCTATCTCCTTTGGCCCTGTAAGACTGTCATTCAGTCTCTCCTGTCTTTCATCTTTATTGCAGACCCTCCTTCGCCCTTATCCCATCTACCACTTGCTCAAAGCACCTCTAACTTTTCTCAGTTAAGTGGAAGGCTATCCACCTGAAAGTTAACTTTGTTTCTCTTCATCTCTGCAGAAGCTGCCTGACCTGTTGAGTGTTTTTCAGCATGTTCTGTTTTTGTTTCACATTCTCTCAATCCGTAGCATTCTGCTTTGCCGTTTAGTTGGAGTTTGTGTACGTTTTCCACAACTGCAATTTATTCCAGTTGCTTTGCTTTGCATTTGTAACTAATGTGCTTCCTTTATTCTTAAGTTTCAGTTACTGGCTCAGGCACTCTTTAAATCAAGTTCAGATTTCATCCCATTAGGTAAGTGTTCATAAAACGTTTATATATCTAATATTGAAATGAGCGATGAGGATTGCAGAATTTGCTACCACGTGGAGTGGTTGAAGCAAATATTTTATGTCTGCGGGATAAATATCTCAGATGGTTTCCAAGTTTAAACCCGTTATAGCATCTGAAAACCTGTATGTGATTAATAAGTTCTAGGGTTCTCAGAGAAGCTCATCAAGCTGCAACCACTGTTTCCCCTCCAAGGATCCTTGTTTCCAACATTTTCTCTTAGAATAGAAACATTAGGTGCATTGGCCATGCTAAATTTTCCCTCAGAGTGGGGAACAGGTGCTGGAGTGTGGCAACGGGGATTTTCACAGTAACTTCACTTCAGTGTTAATGTAAACCTACTGTGACAATTAAATTTAAATAAACTCAACCTTAAACTCTCCGATCAAGTACAAGGCGGGCTAAGGGACACTAAGGGGCAATTTAGCTGCACGTCTTCGGACACCAAGGGGCAATTCAGCATGGCCAATCCGCCTAAACTGCACTCATTTGAGCCTCAACTGCACATCTTTGGATTATGGGAGGAAACTGGAACATCCGGAGGAAACCCATATTCCAGTTAACATTATACTATAGAAGTAAACCCAGAATGAGAATTGTTGTGGGTTTGGATAAACCAATATTAATTATTCATTGATTGCATATCTCTTGAACGTCTTATGATCAATTGATTTTGTTTCTTTAGAAACCTGTCATATTTTTAATTTTTCAGCTGTAGAATTTGAATGACTGCACTATGGTCCTGGATAATATTATAATGTTTGAATACAGGTAGTAGGTAGACTATTTGGAAGCAGGAATGGGCTGCCTCACAGAGTAGGCTTACTGGAGAAACACAACCCTCCCCCACTAGGGACAGGGAGGGGAATGGGGCATCGGTCACTCATAGGGTGCTGTCAGTCTGAGCTCTCAAAGGTCAATTCAGCACAGCATTGATTCAGGCCCCAAAGCCAATTTAGCTAAAAGCTGAAAATAAATAGACCAAAAGTGTTTTTCACGTGCTCTTCTGCAGTGTTAACTTTTAATTCATTTGAGTTATTTGTAGTATGGGTGTGGGACATGCTTTCCTCTCTGCTGATTTGGAGTCCATTGTGTTGTATTTATAGCTTAAAACAATGAGCTATAACATTGCTTCTTTTAAAGATTTAAGCTAGAATGTCCTGCTGTTGGTTGGAGCCCATAATTGATGCACTAGAGGCAGCAATAACATTTGGGAATAGCAGTAATGAAGTCCATTCGAAGCAGGGCAGATATTTAGTTGTGACCAATAGTGCAGATCTTTCTGGACCCATACCTTTCCTATAATTCTCAAATTCTACTTAAATTGGTTAAATGTCCCTCTTAGGAATCATGTGCATTATTTCCTTAATGCCATTATCTCCTGCAACCTGTGCATCACAGAATGAAATCACTCACTTTATGTTCATCTATTTCCCTTCCCAATAGGTTTTTCAGACGTTGATCAGACTTATGCCCAGAGAACTCTGCTCTTTGATACGCTGGTAAACTTCTTTCCTGACAGTATGACACCTCCAAAAGGCAACCTGGTTGACCTCATCACACTGTAGCTGGACAACAATTGATGGATTCTGGCTTGAAGAGAAAGTGAATCACGAATCGGATCTCCTGTTTTGTGCGTGCTATATTGGCTTATGATTTTTGGCTGGCAAAGATGGTTTTTGTAATGCATCACCCTTCATCTAGTTTTGATTTGAGTGTCCAATGTCAGTGCTGTTTTCATGCAGGCTTTAGAACTGGGTTGGAACAGATGACAGCTTTGTGAATATGGGTTTGCTTCCCGATGTGTGTTCAGTCCTTTGCTGCATTGTTGAATATTTAAAACTATTTTTGAGATTTAATAATAAATCCTGCCATCAGAGTGTTGATAGAAACACGCGGTTGACGTTCTTAATGTCTCGACTGCTTGCTGGAAAATGCTGCAATGACATTTCATCAGCAGTATTTCAGTCCACTCTTGTCCATTTATCAGTCCAATAGTCCATACCCTTGAAGTCACATTATGGTGTTGTCTTATGTGCTGTTTCCATTCTCTTTGACCTCTATAGCAATATTAATAACTGCTTTAAAAAGCTGCAGCTATACTTTTTGACATTGAATTTGAGTGCTGTGCATAATGTCCTGTGACTGCAGTGTTACGCAATGCCTGGTGGGCTGGCTGACATTGGAATTCTCAGCCGGCAAGAGTAGATTTGCTGCCTTTATTGGGATGTATTTTTACTTCCGAACCGATCCATTTTTGATATTAGTTTACTACTTGCGCTTCAGTTGCCATCCTCTTATAAATGGGACTAACTTTAATGTTCACCTCTCCCTTTTTTGTTTTTGATCGCATGGCCAAAAGAAAACACCTCCAGCTTTCAAAACGCTTCTGCTGAGGTGGCTGATTTCAAGATATGAAAGGTCCAGCGTGGTCTTTTCCACTTGGGACAAGGATTACTCCAACAAAACAATTGCTTTCAAAAATTGAGGTCATCAGCAATTTGCCTTTCTATTTCAGCTGGCCCAGAGTGTGATGCACAGATGGTTGGTTTGCAAAGCCCGCTTTTATGTATTTTCATCTGGAAAGTGCAGTGTGCTAAGTTTTGTTTCTGAAGTAAGACTGTTCTCATTTTGTTTTTGCCAATTTCACCTCTTGAATGCAAATTATAGCTGATGAAAAACAGTTTGCAAAGATCCACTATGGTATCTGGGTTTTGGAGTTTCGTACCAAGTCTCAGAATGTGCGCGTGTGTAAAGGCCGGTTTTGTGGTAGAAATTCTGTGGTATTTTCTGCTGCAATGCAGGATGCATAACACCCACATTCCCAAATTTTATTTCAATCAAAAAAGGTCAATATTTCCTCAAACTATTGGAGTCCCCTGGGTTTATTTAAGTAACAAAACTTATTAAGAAAATCTGTGAGAAGTTTTGATTGTGTGTGTTCTGGAGATGGTCGCCTCCAAACTTCAGAGGTTCTAGTTTAGGATGCTTTCTGCATTTGGATTTAGGCTTCTAGGAAAAGCAGAGAAACCCAGACTTCAGTAATTTCTCTCATCTTGTATTCTTTTTCTTCATCCTTCCTCAATGGGCATGTCATTATTTGTAATGCCATTTCTTGGAACATGTCAAGGTGATGCCTTGGAGTATGTTGTGCTTTTTTATATATTAAAAAAAAAATCCAGCTCAGCTGCCAAAGACAGAGAAATACAGTTAAGTGTGCCGATTGGAAATACATATTTGAAACTGTGTCTAGGAAGTGGGGACTTTTCTTAGAGTATTTTAATTTTTAATAAGTTTCTCAGATGAACTATTTTAACACTTTCACATCTTTATGAATTGGAACTGATTGTTGTAATTGCTATTAGGGAAATTGTGGAAGATTTTGCTGATGCAAGTTTCTAAATTGTACCTCTTTGTACAGTTGTTATCAATGTATTTTTAATCCATTGGCACCCTCAATTTAAATCTCTTGTACAGTGATTTTGTGTGAAGGATGGTCACGGCAAAAGTTTTAAAGAGCCATTTCTAGTTAGCAGTGACTAACTTAAAAGGCTTTCACTTGTCTTAGGAATGCATGTGATTATGGTACTTTACCTCACTGAATTGTTCCCTCTATGCTGCTTTTGTGCTCAACTACTAGAGGCAAAGGTTTTTTTCATTTTGTTCTCTATGGAAGATGATTTTAAATTTGTTTTCTCATAAATTTCACCAAGATACTTGTAAGTCGAGAAGGAATAGCTTTTATTCAAAACTGTTGAGCTGAGTGAAGATCTTTCTTCCCTGTTGCTGCATTCAAGTCTCTGCGAGACATCTTGCACCATTCTGGATATCCTGATTTCCCTTCTGTGGCTGGAACAACTGTTAGTGAGTCAGGATTTCATTAGCATTGCTGCTGATTGGTGCCCTTGTTTATTTAAAGATGGCCCTATAGATATTAAATGTGCATTGTTTTGATAAATTCCCCAGTCTCATAACTGTACAGAAGCTTGGTGTGAGGTGGTCTTTTTTTCAGAAGAGTCAGGAGTGTTGAAGAACAGAAATAAAGAAACATCTTCCAGCTGTGTATATATTTTCATAGTACAAGGCAAAATCTATGTTGGGCAAACATGTTGCTCAGTGTTTCCACTGCCCATCTTGTAAAATGAACCATTTGCTGGTCAAATAATCAGTGGTATTCCACGAATCAGTTGCAATGTCAGATAGTCCCATTTCTCCCCCCACCCCTCACCAGCCCTAATTGTTAAGAATTATGTAAAGCGAAGTTCTGTAAAAATCCAAACTTGTAAACACTGCTGTCAAAGAAAAGCAAAGAATTTTCACTCTTAACCAAAGTATCTTGTTTCTGATAGTGCTGCATTGAGGTCACGTTGGATTGATTGACCGATCTGACCTGATAGCCTGGACCAAAGGCTAATAAGAGAGCGGGACAGTTGGAAATACAGACATGGGGGCGGGGGGAAGGAGAAGAAATAGTCATTTGATTTAGTTTGTCCTATTTAAACAGACATCAACAATTACTACACAAAATTGCAAAACATTGCTGACACTCCAGATGTTATAACCTATTGTGAGGGTGCACCTTCTGCACCAAATTCCATGATTTAAAATATACTTAAGATCATGGTATAGTCAAGAATTGGACCCACCAAAAGCTGAGTCCAAATGTTCCACTGTCTAATATATGGAGCCTTGTACTTCAAAGTGTCATTCGGCAGTCCCTTTTACCCTTGACAGCAAATGCTCTTGTTAATACAATCTAGCATAGTTATTTTGTACTTATAAAATTGTGGGGTGGTGGTGATAGTGTTGGAAGTGTCATAGCAAATACTGAAAAACCTTTCTGATCAGGACAAAAATCTCTGGAGTTAACCAAAGAGAAGTTTAAAGCACCCTGTACGATAGTGGCGGCTTCTCATTGAAAGAGAAGAAAAATAATAAAACTTTGCATTTATGAAATAGTTTTTTGCAACCATGGGACATCACAAAGTGCTTCACAGCCAAGTTGGTATGGTTGGTCATGTCCGCGGTTGGACGGGCATCAGCTGTCCTTTCTGAGCTCCAGTTTTTGTAAATAAAACAAAATGCTTATGAGTACAGAACCAGCTGATCAGTATCTGAAAAGGTAAAGATTGAATCAATTGCCTGTCGAACAATCACAAGCTAAAACATTTTGTCTGTGTACCGATCTATTTTTGTGTTACAGATTTCCAGCAACTTCTTTTGAACTGCTATTATTCCAGAATTGCCATTAAGTTCTACTTGTAAAGCACAGAAAACTGACCATGATTTGGTGCAATTTGGCACTAAGGTTCATGTAGTAATTTATTGGAAAATACAAATAATTAATATGGCAGGTGTTCCATGCTAATTACTGTTCTGTATTATAGCTCTTTGACTTGTGACCCAAACAGTTGCATGGTAATGACTAATGTGTTGAGCTTACGCCCGTTTAGCCGGAGTGTATTTAAAGCAGGCAGCTTTGCAGATGTTTTTATCTCTTAGACAATTTACTCTCACTGGCCAATTTTGTCTAGTTGATGTTTTAATTAACTAGCTAAAATAAGATAAATAATTGTCAACCATGAGTGTAAAACAAATTTGGCTGACTCATTCAGTTTGATATGAATTATTTTTATAATTGGAGGGAAAGTACAAATGTAGAAGGCAGGCTTTAGAATATTAAATTACTTTGGCCTAGCTCAGCTCCAAACTGTCAATTACTGGCTCCATGTACTTTATGGCTGGAATTTTTTTATGGGATGAGACCTGCTGTCTAGTTTTACAGCTTCAGAATCAATTGTTCTCAACATTTACAATGAAGCAATTATTAATGGCAGGAATTTCTCGAGTTCATAAGCCATCAGATGTTTGCATCTGCAGAAAGTAGTTTTGCACTTGTTTAGGTATATAAAAAGCCAATAATATCTCCAGATTGGGTTGTGGGATCTGACATGATTTGATATGGTGAGATACCCATTTGTAACAGACACAAGTGTACGTATTTGTGTAACAATAACTGCTTGAAAAATTAATTCATTGTAAAGCACTTTGAGATGACCTGATGAGGTATTATTTAAGTGTTTTGGCTTTCTTTAACCAGTTAGCTGGTTATTTAAAGGAGGGTGCTGTTACACTTCATTTTAAATGTGTTTTTTCAAGTCTTAAATTTTTTTAAGGTCTGTTGGAACATTTGCCTCCACTTTACTGGACCACAGAGAATAACTCGAGGAAACATTCTTCAGTGGAATCGGTCAGTCTTGGTTTCTGGGTTCGTTGAATAGTCTTTGTCCAGAAGTTGTGGACAGAAATGGGGCAGCCAGAGCTGTGTGATGGGCATGTTTCAGGATATAGTGGGACACTGTAAGGACTATTTTGAACTCATTCTGCCCTTAATGTTGACTCTGTGAAAGATGGAACTGTTCTTGGTCTCATTACTAATGTTGCTTCCTGAGAGTTTTTTGATCCTTTTCCCAAAGTTCTTTGAGCCAGCTTTGTGTTGGGATAGGGAAGAAATAGTGTTGTTTAAATCAGCATAGCTGAAATGCTAAAATGTGGGAACAGGAAATGGAAATAATTTGCTTTAAGTCAGTCTTGATTTAGAGGTAAAACTGAACATCAAAGGGCAGCTTTGCTTGTAAAATAAAGTGATCAGCTTCTGGTTTGAATTTCATCTCCATGCCTTTTAACAATCAGTCCATCTCCTCTGCAGTGAAATGTAAAATTTGTTAAGTACAGACCTAGTATATAATGGGTGTAATAACTTGGTAAGGATATATGCTCAGTATTGTGAAATTGATGTGCTAGAACAGCTAAGATTTAATTGGTTAAGCAAGTTCAAGGAGTTTGATGGCTCCTGTTTGTAAAGGATACAGTTGGGTAGAGGGCAGGAAGGATGGTTGACAGCAGTTTATTTAACCTGCTTTGAAGCAGTAGCTGAACATTATAATGAGAAGCTGATGCAATTGGGATTTTGGAAAGAGGTAACCTGGTAGTGTTTTCATTTTCACTTGTGCTTATCCAACGTATTGGAAGAAACCAGTTTGGTCATTTGATTTAAAAAAATGGAAAAGAAGGATGAAAGTGCATGAAACGAAGAAGCGAAAGAAAATTAGCAGTGGAAAGCATGCTGTGTTGAAAGCCTAGGAGGAGAAGTTTCAAGTTTCAATTCCCAACAGTAACTCTTAGTTTAAGGGATCCTCAGTAGAAACGATTCTAGTTAAAAGTCATGTTTGAAACAGGAATGTAATTTGAACAGAAAAGATTAGTTTTATATCTCCTTGTAATCACAAAGGTGGTTCTGTGACCCTTGAATAAAGATAACAGTGTGGAAGCGGCACTAAATGAATTGCAGATGTGTGCCTGAATAGGGTGAATGCTCAGTAGCAGAGCAAGAGGATGGATAGCCTGTTTAAAAAAAAATCTGCAAACTATTCGACTCCTTCAAAGTAATTGATGTTTATAATGCTCTTTGGACCCATTCTGGATGAGATGCTACATTTCAATACCTTAAGAATTGATGCATTGTCATTTTCTGTTTAGATGTTATTGTATGGAAGTTAACATTGATCAAAGCCCAAAAGGTGTTCTCAAGACTTAGGTAGGGGAAAAACAAATGAATATAAGTAACTTTCTAATTGCACCCTCCCATGCAGGGCAAATTGAAATGTAAGACTTTGGATTTGTATCAGTAGTCCAAATCCAAATCCCATTGAATATTCCTCCTTGCTTTCTTTTGCAGTATCACTGAAATATATGTTTAGTGGGCAGTGTTGGTAAAGTTAGAGTTATCTAAAACGTTTGTACTTCTGTATGTGTTTGGTGCTGCAGTTTAAAAGACTGACAGTGGGTGGCACAATGGGTTAGCACACTGCTTTCAATTCTGGAATCTGAATTCTAAGCCCAGACTGATGGAATTGTCACGGCAATCTTGACTGCATTTATTTATTTTTGGCTACACAAAGTTGCCTCTCAATTGGCAATCGCAGTCCATAGCCACCAAGCTAACAAACAGGGGAACGGTCACACTGCAGTTGAATGATTTAAGGTAATGAACATGAGGATAGAGCAGAGAGAGCTTTAGGAGGAGTGGCCTGCGCTGTAGCTGCCTTTGTGATGCCTGAAGTGGGGGAATGTCCAGTGCTGCTAATGTCTTCAGTGCAACATTTTGTCAGAATATTTTAAAAAACTACGATTTAGTGATACTTAGATTAGTTCCGTTGTTCAATGTTAAAACATTCTGCCTTGAAGTGGGTTGGGTTTCCAAATAATACAATTACTGGCCAAATTAGTTCCTTCTTTGGAGGAAGCGATAAATCAAGCGTGCAGTTTAAAGAAAATAAACTGAGAATGCTAGAGATTGGAAACAAAAAATGCATTAGTTATAGTGTTTTGAGTCCAAACCCTGCATCACTTGCATGCATATTTTGATGAAGGATCTTTATTCAGACATTAACCAGTTTTTCCTCGTGAAACTAATATTTCCATCACCTTTGTTTTTCAACTCTGTCATTAGGATATATATGGCACAAAGAATGTAAAAACTCTGTGATCAGGCAACAAGAACAATGCCCCGTCGCAGAGTTTCTTGTTCCTTGACTGAGATATTTTAAAATCATAAACATTTTGTCCATTCCCCTTACTAGTAAATATAATGAGAATTATAGCTGAGTTGCAAATCCAAAATACAGTTAAATTTCTCTCCCATATCAAGAAGATTCATACATTACTTCTTTAATGTGTTTATGATTATTTTACGTAGCCTGATTAAGCAGATTAGTTGCATCAATAAGTTTTTTCCTTTGAAAAAGATTATTTAATATCTGATGTCATCCCCTCTTCAGCCAAGTATATTTTCTGGCATTTTGTATTTCCTCAGACTTGGTAAATAATTGACATTTTCCACCATTTTCTAGCTTTTATATAAAGTTACAAGTTCTACCGTAGGGCTGGCACTCATTTAGCAATAGTCAGTAAGTTTGTGTATAAATGTTTTTAAATGACATTTATATGGAGCTTACTGGACTCAATTTGTCCAAGTTGGCAAATGCCGAGAAACTGCTTTCATTGAATATGCCGTTTCTTTCCCGGAGAATTAAAAATAAGATGGAAGACTTAGAGTTTGTGGACAGGGCAGAATTCAACAAGAGACAGTATCCAGTGCATGATGTTGTGTTGAGCTGTTCACCTTTAAAATATCGGTCGCTGTATAATTCTTAGAGTTTGTGGACAGGGCAGAATTCAACAAGAGACAGTATCCAGTGCATGATGTTGTGTTGAGCTGTTCACCTTTAAAATATCGGTCGCTGTATAATTCTGTCTGCAATAACGTGGAGTAAAGGTTGATAGCCACCGAGTGTCCAACGAATTAAAGTATTTTGAAGGTAGAATTTCTTTCTCCTGCCCCTCCCTGCAAATTTACTCAGCCAACAGCATAATTCAAACTGTTCAATGCACTGCAGTCTATATATTTGTGACCTTTTTTGGAGAGGGAAGAAATACTGCAGTAGATACTGATCTTCCAGGAGTCAACAGTTAGGCTATTCAATGCCTTTTCTAGCTCTTAGTTTTAAGCCATCCTGTTGTATAAACTTGGTGACTGTAGTTGATGTACCTTCTGCCAGCTCCACCCAAATTTGGATAGGAAAGGGTATCACAATCAATGGATATTAAAAAATGAATATTAGTAATTATTTCAGGAAGGTATTTTAGTCTTGAGTATCAATGATTCTCAGCAATCCAATGAGAGGAGGCTTTCAGTCAGTGTAGAATTGTCCTAGTCTACCTGACTATTGCTATTGAAGAATACAAATGTATTGGTTTGGTGACTAATGAAGCACATCTTCCATTTGGAAATGTCCAAAGATCATTAGAGTAATGTGGGCCTTCCTTTTCCTGTTTGAATCAGTTGCTTAGGATAAGTTGCAATAATTTTGCATGCACGTGATCCAACTAAGCAAACAATTACAGTAAACCGGATGTTTTTTCTTTTGTTTTGTGATCCCCACAATATGGACTTATTAACAACGCTTGCTAATCCATCCCTCGCTATTTGGTGATTAATTATGGCTTGAATTAAATATGGTTACGTAGTCAACCAGACGACCACTGCTGGAAAATGACTGGCCAAAGGACTTGCAGTGTGTGCCGATTTGAAGAGGCTTTCAGTTGTTGATATTGGGTGTTGAACCCAGTTTGGTGCTTCAGTTATTCATGTTTGTGTGTCTTATGATCCCGATTAGTGCACAAGGGCCTGTATTCATAAACATTTTATGCAATACAATACATCATGTACAGATTCCTGTTATACTTTGGGCTATTTGTGAATATGGGTCCAGGGGGAACATGTTTTCCCTTCAGTCATTTGGTGATTCTCCATGAGCCTCTGTAACAGGACGGATGTTACAAGTAAACCTTGCGTCTGCTGCAGGGTTCAGCCGAGCAGATTTAACCTGTGAGGTAACCAAAATGGTGTGTGTTTTCCATTTCTTTTTGAAACTATGAAGATCCCAATCTTTATTTGCTGAAATGTATACAATTTATGCACTACCTTGTTGTGAATAACTGAATGTGTAGACCCAGTGAACAAATGCAACTGTAGAATTATGTTGTATGTAATGTACATAATGAAAAAGACTGTATTTTGTTCAGTTTCTTTTCTTAATAAAACAAAAACCCTGAAAAATAAATATTTAATTTCATGTTTGATCAAAATAATTAAACTGAAACCAAGACTGGGAGATCAATAAATCCTTAACTATGCTATAATTTTTAATTCAATCCTTTATCTATGGCAGCAGCTACTGATCACTACAGTTAAGGCAGTGCAATATTTGCTGACATACTCTTCTTATCTGGTATGAACAGGTCTTGTAATCATTGCAATGTACTAATGGGTCGAATAATGAGCCTCTGATCATTGTAATACCCTTAACTGGAGAATTTCCACCATATCATTTCCAAAAGCAGAAACTACCCCCTGATGCTCAGCATTCCACAGGGTTTGCTCCTTTGGTGACACCTTGGTCCACTCCCCCTTCACTCCCAACTTAGCATGGCACCTGCCCTTTACCTCCTTTCTCCTCATTGTTTAAGGTCCCGATCATTCCTTTCAGGGTAAGCCATTTCACCTGCACTTCCTTCCATTTAGTTTATTGTGTTTGTTGCCCCCGTTGTGGTCTCCTGTACACTGGGGAAACCAAGTGTAGACTGGGTGACCCGCTTTGTGGATCACTTTTGCTCAAACCATAAGCATGATCCCAACTTTCCTGTTGCGTGCCATTTTAACTCAGCACCTTGCTGTCATACTCGCGTGTCTGTCCTTGTCATGTTGCAATGCTTCATGAAGCTCAATGCAAGCTGGAGGAGCAGCACTTCATCTTCCAGTTAGACACGATAGTCCTCAGGACTCAAAGTTGAGTTCAGCAACTTTAGATTTTGACCTTTCTCCTCCGTCTTAAACTCCCCTGTTTTTAATATTCCACGTATTGCTTCAATGCAAAACGTCCCCTCCCTCTCTGTCACTGGCTATCTGTCATTTGTTTTTAAGGTTGATACTTTTTATTGCATTTCTATTGTTCTAACACATTCTCCCTCCTTTCGGTTCCAACAAAACATGACTCTCAATGTTAACTCTGTTTCTCTCCTGATAGATGCTGCCAGACCTGCTGAGTTTTTCCAGCATCGTCTGTTCTTGTTTCAGATGCCAGTATCTGCAGTATTTTGCTTATTTTTATGAAATTCTATCATGCTGTGATCGCTGCCACGTAGGGACTTTTTTTTATTCATTCGTGGGCATCGCTGGCTGGCCAGCATTTATTGCCCATCCCTAGCTGCCTGAGGACAATTGAGAGACAACTACATTGCTGTGGCTCTGGAGTCACATGTAGGCCAGACCAGGTAAGGACGGCAGATTTCCTTCCCTAAAAAACATCAGTAAACCAGATGGGTTTTTCCAACAATCGAGAATCATTTCATGGTCATCAATAGATTCCAGATATCCATAGAATTCCTACAGTACAGAAAGGAGGCCATTCAGCCCATTAAGTCTTCTAACCACAATCCCACCCAAGCCTTATTCCCATAACCGTCATTTACCCTGCTAATCCTCCTGACACAAAGGGTGTCAATTTACCATGACCAATGAACTTAACCTGCACGTCTTTGGACTGTGGGAGTAAACCCATGCGCAGACAGTGCAAACTCCACGCAGTGACCTGAGACTGGAATTGAATCAGGACCCGTGGTGCTGTGAGGAAGCAGTGCTAACCACTATGCCACCATGCTGCCCAATATTTTGCATTCAAATTCCATAACCTACCGTGGTGGGATTTGAACCCTGGTCCCCAGAACATTAGTTGAGTTTCTGGATTAATAATCTAGTGATAATACTACTAGGCCATCACCTCCCCTTTACTGTGAGGTTATTGATTAATCCTGTCTCATTGCACATTGAGGTTTAGGATTGCCTGCTCCCTGTTTGGCTGTAGAACAAACTACTCTGAGAAGTTGCCCTGAAGACACAGTATGAACCCATTTTCAGGGCTTCCTTTGCCAACCTGATTTTCCCAATCTCCATGTTTAAAGCTGCCCCTGATTATCATGGTACGTTTCTTACATGTCCGCTTATTTCTTCCTATATGCTCTTGAGTGTAACTACTATTATAACCTTAATCCCACAAGTGACCATTTACCTTAACTATCATCACTACCCAAACTGATTCTACATCTCTTTTAAACTGAGATCTTCTCTCAATGCTGAAATAATGCCATCCTTAATTGGCAGAGTTACCGTGTCACCCTTTCCTAAGTCCCTGTCATTCCCATGTGTCAAAACCCCTTCAACATTCAGCTCTTAGCCTTGGTCATACATATTTATAACTATCTGTACTAACAGTTTATCCTTTTGTTCACAATGCTACAGCCCTTAAACTCTGTTGTTTATTTTTTTAAGCATTTTTGGCTTCATCTGCTGGCCTCAAACTGCTCATTTGGAATTAATTTAAAACATAGAACAGTACAGCACAGTACAGGCCCTTCAGCCCTCGATGTTGTGTCGAGCTATGTCCAAACCCAAGATCAAATTATCCAGCTCGCTATCGTTCTGGTGTGCTCCATGTGCCTATCCAATAACCATTTGAAAGTTCCTAAAGTATCCGACTCCACTATCACAGCAGGCACTGCATTCCACACCCCAACCGCTCTTGAGTGAAGAATCTACCTTGGACATCCCTCCTATATCTCCCACCATGAACCTTAAAGTTATGCCCCCTAATAACAGCTAATTTGGGTGTAAAAGTACACAGAAGCAGAAGAATGTGGCAGGTTACTTAAATTTCAGCAATCGAACTTGCATAACAGAGAAAATGAAATTAATTTCTTTTTCAGTACCACCTTGATGGTTGTTTCTGAAGGTAATTAAGTTTTCGGTGAATGGATGCGTTTTTAACCTTCAGCCCCCAAAGCCTGAGACCGAGGAGAAGTCCAAGCCCAAGTTAAATCAGCCTTGCACTTGAGTGCACGGACGTAAGGAGCTAGTAAGGTTTTGTGGATCGGTTTGGGGCACATGTTGGGAGATATGTATTAGCGCTGTATTATTTGTATCTTTTCATTTGTAACTTTGCCACCCAGTAAAATGGAGTGGTTTAAAACAGTTCTGATGAAGAGGCACTCTTGTAGAAAAGGAATGCTGAGGACCCCCATTGCATACCTGTCATGGTCTGTAACTTGTGTAATCCAAGATGTTCAAAAAACATTCATTAAAAGGCAAAGGCAAAAGCAAAATACTGCGGATGCTGGAATCCAAAACAAAGACAGAAAATGCTGGAAAATTTCAGCTGGTCTGACAGCATCTGTGGAGAGAGAATAGTAAAGTAAAAGTAAAGTTTATTTATCAGTGTCACAAGTAAGGCTTACATTAACACTGCAATGAAGTTACTAGGAAATTCCCCTTGTCGCCACACTCTAGTGCCTGTTTGGCTCAATGCATCTAACCAGCACGTCTTTCAGACTGGGAGAAAGCTGGAGCACCCGGAGGGGACCCACGCAGATATCGGGAGAACATGCAAACTCCACACAGTGATCCAAGACGGGAATTGAATCAGAGTCCCAGGTACTATGAGGCAGCAGTGCTGACCACTGTGCTACCGTGCCACCCAGCGCCAATTTTTCGAGTCTGGATAACCCTTTATCAGAGCTGATCATTGTGGAGGCACATTTAGTGGCTATATGCACATGGGAAGATCCCACAAACTCTTGACTCAATGTTAACTCCCCAGATGCTGAGACTTTCCAGCATTTTCTGGTTTTGATTCATTAAATACAGATGGTTCCTTTTGAATGTGAAGCCTAGTTATGATTGCATTTGGGCATTAACGTTTCAAGGAAGTGTTTCAAATCAACAGCACCAAAGGGATTGGAAATTTATATCTTAAGAGATTAGCTCGTTTCCACTGCAATTAGCGTTGCTGACCGCATTGCCTGGATAATTGGGCTAAGAATTATATCTAGATCCTTTTCCCTTCTTGCTAATTTACTTTTCCACGATGTGCTGTTGTTCCCTGTTTCCTGTTTCAGTTCACGGAACCTCATTTCTTTAATTCATTCGTGGGATATGGGCGTCGCTGGCTGGCCAACATTTATTGCTCATCCTTAGTTGCCCTTGAGAAGGTGGTGGTGAGCTGCCTTCTCGAATCGCTGTAGTCCATGTGCTGTGGGTTGATCCACAATGCCAATGGAAGGGAATTCCAGGATTTTGACCCACATCTTAGCCCTCTCGCTGCCACCAGTATAGCAGGTTGTAGCTTCCTCCATATCCTTGGGAACTGCGTAACCGAGGAGTTCAGCGCAGGTTCCCACAGAACGTTAATTGGTCCAAGCCAGGACAAAATTTTAATCTGGTGCCTTCCAATCTTAAGCCTGCTTTCAAACAAATGGATCACTAAGTCTAAGAGTTTTTGGTATTTACCTGACCCTCACTTCACCCATCACCTTTTCAAGTTATATCCAGTGGCTGGTTTCTCAACCATTTTAATTGCCTCCCACTATTTTTAAGGCATGACTTTACCTTCTGAGTTATGTAAAATCAATACCTGTGCCACGAGGAATGATTTCAAATTTCTTTACAAGAAAGATTAGTAATCATGGATATTTTTATGAATATATTTTGGAAAAGTAAGCTTCAAAGAAAGATCGAAGTACAAAACTTCCGTCTCAATATATTCAGCCATCTTGTGTCTTATAACATACAGTGCCATCTGCTGTGCCAGTGCTGCAGTGCAGCCTTGAATATTTGTGCATCCATAATTGAGAGAATCTTTTAGAATCATAGAATCCCTACAGTGCAGAAAGAGGCTATTAGGCTCATTGAGCCTGCATTGACAACAATCCCACCCGGGCCCAACACTGTAACACCACATATCTACCCTAGCTAACTCACCTGACACCAAGGGGCAATTTAGCATAGCCAATCCACCGAACCTGCACATCCTTTGGACTGTGGGAGGAAACTGGAGCACCCGGAGGAAACCCATGCAGAAATGGGGAGAACATGCAGATTCCGCACAGGCAGTTACCCAAGCAGGGAATCCCTGGTGCTGTGAGGCAGCAGTCCTAACCTAGGGCACCTAAAATATAAGATAAGTAAACTGGGCATACCAGTTCCAAAGCTCTTGTGATAATTTGATTGGTTAATAAGTACTGGTTGGACACAATTTATTAGAAATTCAAACAGAGAATCTTGAAAGAACATTTCCTGCTTTTTTCATTTCTAATATTCACAGATCTTGTGTAATTATGTTCAGAGCAATCTGTGAGATGCAAATTTCTCTTTCTCATTCCTTGAGGCTTCGCTGCATCACCAATCATTGAACTCTCAGTACTCACAATTAATTGTTTTTGTTTTACATGTTGACTCTTTGAAAGGATCAAGAGCACTACAAGTTGCTAGCTGTCACTAGAAAGTGATGGTCCATCCATTGTACTTCCTACAGACGATAGAATTTATTCTCCTTTGCTCTCTTCACTCCTTGCTGAAGCAATAGTACTGGACAGATACCTCACAGCGAGAGCACAGCCTGGACAGACTAGAATCAATTTGGAACCAAAAGAGAAAATGCTGGAAAATCTCACAAATCTGGCAGCATCTGTAAGGAGAGAAAAGAACTGACGTTCCGGGTCCAGGTGAGCTTTTGTCAAAACTTCCTAATACTTTGTGTCAAAGTGTTAATTTGGGATTTGTATTGGAAAGAGGGAGAGGGATTGATGTTTCATCAAAGCAAAATACTGCAGAGGCTGAAATCTGAAACAGAAAATGCTGAAAGATCTCAGCAGGTCTGTGGGGAGAGAATAGAGCCAGTGTTTCGAGTCTGGAAGACCCTTGTTCAGAACTGAAACAAAAATAGGATAGGATTTATAACGTAAGGGTGTGGCGGCAGGAGGGGAATAATTGATAAAAATGTTGTAGACAAAAGGAGTATAAATGGTGGTGATCAAGGTTAAGAAGGGTGCTATTAGCAGTCATTAAGAGATCAGAATGTGTAAATGTCTGAACAAACGTAAGCAGAATATTGAGAGATTGTTGAATCTCGCTTTCCAACTTGTTTCCTCCCTCACCCCCTCAAAGGACCATCTGTTACATGTTTCAGGTTGCCCTTTGACACTCTGTTTACCTTTGTTCTGCCAATTCCCCCCTCCACCCTAACAGTATTACTCTCATCCTATTTTCTTCGTCTTCAACTCTGATGAAGGGTCATCCAAACTCAAAACATTGACTCTATTCTCTCTCCACCAATGCTGTCAGACCTGCTGAGATTTACCAGCATTTCAATTGATGCTTTTTGATTGGCGTGACAGAGAATTTCACCTCTATAACAGTTCACCATGCTCAGATTTCTCATCATGATTTATGTAGACAAGAAGATGATTTATATTTAATATTTGCTGCATAATTTCCATGTTCAAACCACACGGCTATCTCTGGTTTACAGCCACATTCCTTGGTCAAAGGTATTCAATGCTATGCCACTGTGGAGTCAACCGATGCCTGTGTTTCTTGCATGATTAATGTAAATGTTACCATAGTCCCAGATGTTGCTTTCCTCTTAGAGAAAGAGAGAGAGAGCTGAGTGATGATGATTTTAACCTGAGGGTTGCCATACCTCAGCCAATGCGGGAATTGAACCCACGCCATTGACGTGGCTCTGCGTTACGAACAAGCCATCCAGCCAACTGAGCTAAACCAACTCTCTTTCCGGAGTGTTGATTCAGATGTGCCATTGTCAGAAGTTGAAACGTGGAGACCTGGCTTGTTCAACAGCAAGGCGAGGTGTGAGGGACGTAGACTCGATAGGAATAAACCACCCCCCTTAGGTCAATAACCAGGGGGCATAGATTTAAGGTAAAGGGGCAGGAGATTTAGAGGGAATTTGAGGAAAATCTTTCTCACCCAGAGGGTGCTGGGAGTTTGGAACTCGCTGCCTGGAAGGGTGATAGAGGCAGAAACCCTCATGACATTTAAGAAACATTTAGATGAGCACTTGTAACGCCATAGTGTACAAGACTATGGACCAAGTGCTGGAAAATAGGAATAGAAAAGATAGGTGCTTGATGGTTGGCACAGACACATTAGGCTGAAGGGCCTCTTTCACTGTTGTAAAAGTCTATGACAAAAATCGGAAGATCTTTTCATTTAATTTCCATTTCTCCAGAGGCTGTTTGTATCTGACTGAGGAAATACTAAAATGCGCTCCCTTATAGAGAAACTTTACCTTCCTTCATAGAGATCCCATCCCCACTAGTGCCATTTCTCTGCCTTTTCCCCATATCCCTTGCACATTTCTTCTAATCAAATAATCAGCTAATGCCCTCTTGAACGGTTAATCCCTAACTCTTTATATTCTACTCTTCAGTCCACCCAAATCCCCTCGTCCACACAAATCTTCCTTGTTTCCTGTTCACGTTGGGCCCTAATCCCTCTAACCCACCCCTCTTCACTGTGCTACTACACTCTGCTCCTCCACAGAAAGACTGAGTAAAGGGGATAAGATATTATGTCCCTCACCTTCACAAAGCCACTGTTCCTTGTCCCACTTTTACAAGGGCATCCAGCACCTTCTCACTCCTGCTCCCGTTGCTCCCACAGAATCATAGACATCCTCCAGTGCAGAAGGCCTATTGATGTCTGCGACAACCCTCCTTGGCCCTCTCTCCCGTCCTAATCCCGTAACCTCGTACATTGATCATAGCCAATGCACCTAATGTGCGCATCTTTGGAGTGTGGGAGGAAACCAGAGTATCTGGCGGAAACCCGCGCAGATACAGGGAGAACACGCTGACTCCACACAGACAGTGACAAAGGCTGGAATTGAACCCGGATCCTTGGCACTGTGAGGCAGCAGTGCTAACTACTGTTAAAGTTAATTTAATAGTCACAAGTAAGGTTTACATTAACACTGCAATGAAGTTACTGTGAAATTCCCCGAGTTGCCACATTCCAGCGTCTGTTCATATCAATGCACCTAACCAGCAAGACTTTGGAGTGTGGGAGGAAACCCACACAGACACAGGGAGAATGTGCAAACTCCACACAGACAGTCACCTTAGGCTGTGAATCGAACCCAGGTCCTTGGCACTGTGAAGCAGCAGTGCTAACCACTGGGCCGCACGCGCACTCCACTCTGACGCTGTCTCTAACCTCAGTAGCTGAATAGGCTTTAACTAAATCAGTAATTCCCACACATGGCTGCACAGTGGGTGTCCCTCACCCTGGTGGAAAATTATCTGGGTTACAGAAGCAGAAAATTACTTCCGAGCAACATTGAACATCTGTAAAATGCCAGAACGATTGAAGCCATGTTATTCCTTGTTAGGCTTGAACAGATGGGCAGTTTCCAGTCTTCCAGCTTGTTCCGGTACTGTTAGCTTTGAGTTGTAGGGATCCTAAATCTGGCTCTGTGGCTGGGCAGCACTCAGAGGGGAGAAGATAAAGTCTGGCTGCATATTGGGAGATTGCCACAGCATCTCAGAATTTCTGTAGTGCAGAAGGTGGCCTTTTGGCCCATCAAGTCTGTACCGACTCTCCAACAGAGCATCTTACCCAGGCCCTATCCCCATAACCGCACACTTTTATTCTGCTAATTCCCCCTTCCCTACACATCTCGGGGTAGTAAGGAGCAACTAAGCGTGGCCAATCCACCTAACCTGCACATCTTTGGACTGGAAACTGGAGGAAACCCACGCAGACATGGGGAGAAAGTACAAATTGCACAGACGGTCACCAAAGGCTGGAATTAAACCCAGGTCCGTGGTGCTGTGAGGCAGCAGTGCTAATCACTGTGCCACTGCTCTGCTTTCACTGGGAGTCCTTTACCTGTTCTTTTTAACCTAAGTCATTAATCTGAGTTGCAGTTGAAGGTGTTGTCCTCTCTCGATGCTCCCAACACGTTGAAATTTCTGACACATGGAGTGGGGAATTCCTGCCCGAGATTAATGGAGATTTCCATTGCCGGACCCTTGCCCACTCTGATTCCGTGGCGAGTGACGTAGTAAAGTTCCAGCCATAGTCTCAGCAGAACTTGATGCTGAAAATCCACTCGTTTAATGCAAGTCTTCTGTTTTTGCTTGTATTGGGCCGATTGCAGTCTTAGGCTGACAACAACAAAACTCATACTTAAGCCTTCATTTATTTTGGAGATATCTGAGTTTAAAGCAATTTAAGAATTATTTTATTAGTTGCTGTATTTATTTGTATACACAACCGTTGATAACATGTACAGAAGTCCCTTTGTCACAAACGATATCCTTCATTAAAAAAACCGGCGCAGAAACATAGAAAATAGGATCAGGAGTAGGCCATTCAGCCCTTCAAGCCTGCTCTGCCATTCATTATGATCATGGCTGCTCATCCAACTCAATACTCATGACATTGACAATGTTTTAGAATATAAAAGCTGGGCACTACATTATTCTGTGCTGCCTCCTCTGTCTACATTCCTTACAGTTCACCTGTTCAGTTTCCTCACAGAAAGGTGTTGCTCTGATTGGAATTCCAGTAGAGTTTGCTGCCCCTCTGATGCCCATTTTTCATCATCATTGATGGGCAACTCAACTAATGGGGATATCACAGACTTACCTGATCTTACACACACGCACACACACCACAACACACTCACTCATAAAATTCCTACAGTGTAGAAGACGACCATTCGGCCCACTGTGTCTGCGCCAATTCTCGTCAATGCGGTAATAATTTCAGAGTGGAACACTAGGTGAGTTGTCTCCCCTCTACCCAAATGATTCCCTCGCTGACCTCAGCCACGTCACCCGCAGTTGGACCTGGAGGGCTGCATAAATCAGATGGGCATCGGGCAGTATACCCATCCACTTATCCAATGTGTACACCCTAGGGTGTAATCGCACCTGCCATTGGTGCCACGCACCCCCCCCCCTCCCCCCCCCCAACCAACCCTGGCAGC
The DNA here is from genome assembly GCF_965287045.1 of Carcharhinus amblyrhynchos. Taxonomy (NCBI): domain Eukaryota; kingdom Metazoa; phylum Chordata; class Chondrichthyes; order Carcharhiniformes; family Carcharhinidae; genus Carcharhinus; species Carcharhinus amblyrhynchos. Next base: position 41,607,981 of record NC_137342.1, on the reverse strand, counting down.
GGGATGGGAAAATGCCACTGGCGTGAATGGGGATAAGATTCTGGCCTCAATCTTAATAACCAATCGTGTGAACAGCAATGGTGAGTAATTGATATTAATCAATCAGGAATGGAGTCAGGTTCTTCTCACTTTGCTGACCCCAGTGGGTGGCCTCATGTTTACTGAATTTTGGGATTGGTTTATGTGATGTCTAATAACAGGAATATCTTCTCCTTTCTGCTCAGCCGCTGGATGAAGTAGATTTCCCTTGATTGCTTTGCATGGTGTATTCCCGCATCACTTCCTTCATGGAAGTTCCTTCGCTACTTCATGACGTTTGCTGGGTTAATAGTAGGCCAGATACGTAACCTGGATTTTACTGCACCATTGATTATTTTCAAATTGAGAAGGAAATAACACCTTGCTGTGTGCCTCAGGAACTGTCCAAAGCAGTGACGACAGGAAGGATCGCTGGGCAGGGTGATTGCTACCATGAAAACCAACTTGGTAACCACTGTCTATCTGCCAAGTCAGGGAGTTGAACGATGGTGTTGCGGGAAGAATATTGGCTAACTGACGTCTCCTCAGATAATGTCTCAGCGGGTAGCACGTTCACCTGAGTCAAAAGGGTTTTGCTTTCAAGTCCAGAGGCTCTGAGCATTCAATTAGTGCTTACCACAGGGGAATGCTGCACGCTTTGTTTCCGATGAAGCCTTAAACTGGGGCCTCCCATCTCTTACAGCTAGGCACTGGTTCAGAGAAGAGCAGGGGACCTCTCACTGGCATCCTGGCCAATAGTTATCCAACAGCCAACATCATGAAATCAGATTCATTGGTCATTATGGCTGCTTGTGAGAGGTTTCTGTGGGTAAGTTGGCTGCCCTGTTTCTTGCATTACAGCACTGACTAAATTTCATCAGTACTTCATTGGCTGCAGAGTGCTTTGGCAATGGCTCGGGGCTGTGACAGCCACAACAATGATACAAGCCTTTCTTTTTTATTGGAATAGTCTCGTAAAGCTGTACTTGCTCAGCACCAAGCTGAAAAATCAGCCTGAATTTTGCACACAAGCCTAATGTGGGCCTTGTAACCCCCCCAGTCAGTCACAGAGAAGTTTTTATCCAGTTGTGGGACATGGGCGTTACAGGCTCACTAGCATTTGTTGCCTAACTCTAGTTGCCCTTGAAACTGAGTGGCTTGCTAGGCCATTTCAGAGGGCAGTTGAGAGTCAACCACATTGCTGTGGAGTCACATGTAGGCCAGACCAGGTAAGGACAGGAGATTTCCCTTCCCTAAAGGACATTAGTGAACCAGATGGATTTTTCCAACAATGGTTTCATGGTCATCAGCAGCTTCTTAATTCCAGATATTTTTTATTGAATTCAAAATCCACCATGGCAGGATTCGAACCTGGGTCCCCACAACATTAGCCGAGATTCTGGATTAGTTTTCTAGCGATAATACCACTTGGCCGTCGCCTCCCCTGTGACGTAAGACAGGCCCCACCCACTTCAACCTGGGTGTGTTAAAATTAAATTACCCTTTCCAAATGTTTAAAAATCAGACAAATTTATGGAGCAAAGTTGCTCTGACCTAAAACAAAAGCAAGTCCGACAATGAGAATCTAGGTCACGGCAGTAGTGTTAACTAAAGGGGGGCAGGCAGCCTGAAGGGGAGCCAGCTAAACATCAACCCCCATCCTACCCATTCTAGTGATCAGCTGATTGCCTTCCACAGAATTCGAGTCTTAAATGTCAAACATCCGATAAAAAATATAATTCAAACTTTCATAATCATTAGGAGATTTTGGGGAAAAATAATGGTCCTTATCAACTGGTAACAAATCCAACAGTACTGTAGAGGTGTCTACATTGGAAAGATGATTAGTGTCAATTTGTTTAAACATATAACTTTACAACAAAATAATCTCTCCAGCCCCATTGTTTAAAAAGACATTGAGTATTGTAAATATTAACAATCTGATTTGTCTCATTGGTTGTCTACTTATTAGGTTAAAGGACGGGTCTTCACGATCCCATCTCACTGGTGTTCAAGTATTTTGCCTGAAATGTTCCTGAACCACAGCATTAAAAGGGTTAAAGCCATATTCTCCCATTTGATAGAATAGCTACATCCAATCTTTAAACTTTAACGTAGATCTGTGGATTGGCGAAAAATCAAGTGGCCAAAAACCTGCAAGCGTATCTGACTGCTCTCAAACTGGAACATCTGGAATATGCCGAGACAGCTACGACAGTCCCACCGCAAGCCGGTTAGTATCCACTTCTGCCAGCTGGCACTGGCCATAGCTGGTTGTGATTTACCGGGAATGGTTGGCTTAACTGGGAATTGGCAGGCTGAAGTCTGGTAAAGTCAAGTGGGCTGCAGATGTTTTCATATCTATTGCGACCGTGGGAACCTCATTCTCCTTAGAAATAAACAATGGGTTAAAACGGTTCAGAATCTTGACCTCATCTGTCCTTGATTGGTGACATGAGAGGGGTTGACATAATGAAGGACCAGGGGTTCCTCTTGGTAACCAAGGTTACTGGAGGCTTCATTCTATGGCCTGCTGATGGTAATTGCCCTTCCCCTGCATGCCCAGACCAGCCCCCCACCCTCAGACCAGACTACCTCCCCCCCCCCCCCGCCCCACCCCAGCCAATGATCACCCAACATGTCTGCCCCCATCATGTATCACTCTCCTCTGCCAAACAGGAAGTGAACAGTCCATCTGGAGAATCTGTCAGCGAAATAGCCTATTTTAAAAGAATCTCACCTCAGATGGCATTATGACAGAAATGTTCTCAGACAATGCAAATGGAAAAACCACTTTTAATCATTTCACTTGCAGCAGCCACCTACAAATTAATCTTTGACTGCTGGAGGCCCTAGGGCAATCCTGGAATGTTGGCAACCCTACTCTTTCTCGAAGAAGTGTGAGACCTTTCAGAGCCTCTCGTGGAGTTTGCTTGGAGTGTCTCAAGTGGGAGAACTCTCTACCCCACCCCAGCCTTAACCCCTTCCAAGGAACAGAGATAAAGACTGATGAAGGGCCTTTACTGTGCATCTCCCAGGTTATCCTTAGACTTCTGATGATAGATGGGAAGAATTCTGTGGACACTTTTACTCCTAAGAATAATTTGTTGATCTTAACTTGCCCAGAAAGTGTGCCTTTTGTTAAATTCCTTCATGGAATGTGGGGGTCAGTGGCCAGCATTTATTACCCATTCCCTGATTCCCTTAAGCTTGGCCTGCTTGGCAGAGGGCAGATATAGTTCAATTTGTATTGCTGTGGGTCTGGAGTCACATGTAGGCCAGACCATGTAAGGACGGCAGATTTCCTTCCCTAAAGCAACTGGGTTTTATGACGATCTAGTGGTTTTGTGATCACCAATTATAAGGTTAGTTTTTTTACAGTCCAGAAATAATTGAATTTAAATTCTTTTAGTTGGGATTTGAACTCATGTCCCCAGGCCTGTAGATTACTAGTTCAGTAACATTACTGCTAAATCACTATTCCTGTACCAGAACGCTACAAATCCTGGAAAATAAAACCAACCCTATGGAAGAGGATATGGCTTTAAGGAGGTTGCTGTTATTGGTGTGTGCTTGAGTTCAGTTGTTGTTGGCAGTATATATCTATATATATATATGTTTCGAAGCAATCATACAGATGTGTAGTGGAGCTGTAGATAGCAGTGGGATTATGTTTCAGACGCTTTATAAATGTGTGTCCTCCTCCTCTGGTTCGTTCTTGGTGAGGCTGTCTATTGGCACAATCCAACCATCCATGTTCTCCTGGCAGCTGGTCTTCGAATTGGCCTTCTCCTGCATCTCTGGCTCACTCTCGATGATGTCCATGGCCGGGTTGTCGTGGCAGCCGTTGTCCACCACATGCATCTCTTCGTTCAGGCACTGTAGAAGGGAAAAGGGAACAATGGCAAATATAATTTTTGCTGGAATCCTTCTTCACGCAATCCTTCACATTGGCGCTGTGAGCTGATCTCTGCCTGGGTGGTGTTATTGATTTGGGTGGATTCTGGTGCGCTGGGGAGAGGGTTGGTGATGTGCGGTCGGGGGCAGAGTTTTTTGGGGGTAGAATTTTTTTGAGGAGGTGACAAAAACGGTCGACGAGCCGTTGATGTCGTCTATATGGATTTCAGTAAGGCGTTTGACAAACGCTCATGGTAGGTCGGTAGAAAAGATTAAGGCTCATGGGATACGTGGCCAGGTATCTAGATGGGTGGAGAACTGGCTTGCAAAGAGGAGACAGAGAGTAGTAGTGGAGGGGTCCTTTTCTAGCTGGAGGTCTGTCACTAGTGGTGTGCCGCAGGGCTCAGTATGGGGACCTCTTCTCTTTGTAGTGTATATAAACGACTTGGAAGAGGGAGTAAGTGGTGTGATCAGCAAATTTGCTGATGACACCAAGATGGCTGGATTGGCAGGCAGTGAGGAGCAGTGTCTGGCAATACAGTGGGATATTGATAGGCTGGTATATTGGGCAGCTACATGGCAAATGGAGTTTAATCCAGATAAATGTGAGGTGATGCGTTTTGGCCGGAATAATGTAGGGGGGAGTTATATGATTAAGGGTAAGCCCATAAGGACTACAGAATTGCAGCAAGACCTGGGGGTGCAAGTTCACAAGACTTTGAAGGTGGCAATACAAGTGGAGAAGGTTGTGAAGAAAGCCTATGGTATGTTAGCCTTTATAGGAAAGGGTATAGAATATAAGAGCTGGAGTCTAATGTTGCAGTTGTATAGAACATTGGTTACGCTGCATTTGGAGTACTGTGTCCAGTTCTGGTCGCCTTACTACCAGAAGGACGTGGAGACTCTGGAGAGAGTGCAGAGGAGGTTTAGCAGGATGTTGCCTGGTATGGAAGGACTGGGGTATGAGGAAAGATTGAAGAAATTGGGAGAGAGGGAGGAGAGAGAGGGAAAGAGGGGGGAGGGGGAAAGAGGGGGGAAGAGGGGGGAGGGGGGAAGAGGGGGGAGGGGGGAAGAGGGGGGAGGGGGAAGAGGGGGGAGGGGGGAGGGGGGAAGAGGGGGGAGGGGGGAAGAGGGGGGAGGGGGGAGGGGGGAAGAGGGGGGAGGGGGAAGAGGGGGGAGGGGGGAAGAGGGGGGAGGGGGAAGAGGGGGGAGGGGGGAAGAGGGGGGAGGGGGGAGAGGGGGGAGGGAGGGAGGGGGAGGGGAGGGAGGGGGGGAGGGGAGGGGGAGGGGGAGAGGGAGAGGGAGGGAGGGAGGGGGGAAGGGGGGAGGGAGGGGGGAAGAGGGAGGGGGGAAGAGGGAGGGAGGGAGGGGGGAAGAGGGAGGGGGGAAGGGGGGGAGGGAGGGGGGGAAGAGGGGGAGGGAGGGAGGAGGAGGGAGGGGGGAGGGAGGGAGGGAGGGAGGAGGAGGGAGGGGGGAAGAGGGGGGAGGGAGGGAGGGAGGGAGGAGGAGGGAGGGGGAAGAGAGGGAGGAGGGAGGGAGGGGGGGAAGAGAGAGGGAGGGAGGGAGGAGGAGGGAGGGGGGAAGGGGGGGGGGGAGGGAGGAGGAGGGAGGGGGGAGGAGGGAGGGGGGAAGAGGGGGAGGGGGGGAAGAGAGAGAGGGAGGGAGGAGGAGGAAGAGGGGGGAGGGAGGGAGGGAGGAGGAGGGAAGAGGGGGGAGGGAGGGAGGGAGGAGGAGGGGGGAGGGAGGGAGGGAGGAGGAGGGAGGGGGGAGGGAGGGAGGAGGAAGGGAGGGGGGAGGGAGGAGGGAGGGAGGGAGGGGGGGAAGAGAGAGAGGGAGGGAGGGAGGGAGGAGGAGGGAGGGGGGAAGAGGGGGGAGGGAGGGAGGGGGGAAGAGGGGGGGGAGGAGGGAGGGAGGAGGAGGGAGGGGGGAAGAGGGGGGGGAGGGAGGGAGGAGGAGGGAGGGGGGAGAGGGGGGGAGGGAGGGAGGGAGGAGGAGGGAGGGGGGAAGAGGGGGGGAGGGAGGGAGGGAGGAGGAGGGAGGGGGAAGAGGGGGGGGGAGGGAGGAGGAGGGAGGGGGGAGGAGGGAGGGGGGGAAGAGGGGGGAGGGAGGGAGGAGGAGGGAGGGGGGAGGAGGGAGGGGGGGAAGAGGGGGGAGGGAGGGAGGAGGAGGGAGGGGGGAGGGAGGGAGGGAGGAGGAGGGAGGGGGGAGGGAGGGAGGGAGGGAGGGAGGAGGAGGGAGGGGGGAGGGGGGAAGAGGGGGGAGGGAGGGAGGGAGGGAGGAGGAGGGAGGGGGGAGGGAGGGAGGGAGGAGGGAGGGAGGGAGGGAGGGAGGAGGAGGGAAGAGGGGGGAGGGAGGGAGGGAGGAGGAGGGAGGGGGGAAGAGGGGGGAGGGAGGGAGGAGGAGGGGGGGAGGGGGGGAGGGAGGAAGAGGGAGGGAGGGAGGAAGAGGGAGGGAGGGAGGAAGAGGGAGGGAGGAAGAGGGGGGGAGGGAAGGGAGGGAGGGAAGGGAGGAAGAGGGGGGAAGGGAGGGAAGGGAGGGAGGGGAGGGAAGGGAGGGAGGGGAGGGAAGGAGGGAGGGAGGGAGGAAGAGGGGGGGAGGGAGGAGGAGGGGAGGGAGGAAGGAGGAGGGGGGGGGGGAGGGGGGGAGGGAGGAGGAGGGAGGGAGGGAGGAGGAGGGGAGGGAGGGAGGAGGGTGGGGGAGGGAGGGGGAGGAGGGAGGGGAGGGGGGGAGGGGGGAGGGAGGAGGGGAGGGGGGGAGGGGGGAGGGAGGAGGGGAGGGGGGGAGGGGGGAGGGGGGTTGGAGGGAGGGGGTTGGAGGGGAGGAGGAGGAAGAGGAGGAGGGAGGAAGAGGGGGGGAGGGGGGGGAGGGAGGAAGAGGAGGAGGGAGGAAGAGGGGGGAGGGAGGGAAGGAGGAGGAGGGAGGGAGGAGGGAGGGGAGGGGGGAGGGAGGAGGAGGGGAGGAGGGAGGGGGGGGGAGGAAGGGAGGGAGGGGGGGAGGGAGGAAGAGGGGGGAGGGAAGAGGGGGGAGGGAGGGAGGAAGAGGGGGGAGGAGGGAGGAAGAGGGGGGGAGGAGGGAGGAAGAGGGGGGGAGGAGGGAGGAAGAGGGGGGGGGAGGGAGGAAGAGGGGGGAGGGAGGGAAGGAGGAGGAGGGGGGGAGGGAGGGAAGAGGGGGGGAGGGGGGAAGAGGGGGAAGGAGGAGGAGGAGGGGGGGAGGGAGGGGGGAAGGAGGGAGGAAGAGGGGGGAGGAGGGAGGGAGGGGGGAGGGAGGGGGGGGAGGGGGGAGGGAGGGGGGGGAGGGGGGAGGGAGGGGGGGGAGGAGGAGGAGGGGGGAGGAGGGAGGGAGGGGGGAGGGAGGAGGAAGGAGGGAGGGAAGAGGGGGGAGGGAGGGAGGAGGAGGGGGGAGGGAGGAAGAGGGAGGGAGGAGGGGGAGGGAGGAAGAGGGAGGGAGGAGGAGGAGGGAGGAAGAGGGGGAAGGGAGGGAGGAGGAGGGGGAGGGAGGAAGAGGGGGGGAGGAGGGAGGGAGGAGGAGGGAGGAAGGGGAAGGAGGGAGGAGGAAGGGGAAGGAGGGAGGAGGGAGGGAGGAGGAGGGAGGAAGAGGGGGGAGGGAGGAAGGGGGGGGAGGGAGGAGGAGGAGGAGGAAGAGGGGAGGAGGAGGAGGAAGAGGGAGGGAGGGAGGCAGAGGGAGGGAGGAAGAGGGAGGGAGGGAGGAAGAGGGAGGGAGGAAGGGGGGGGAGGGAAGGGAGGGGGAAGGGAGGAAGGGGGGGAAGGGAGGGAGGGAAGGGAGGGAGGGAGGGAGGGGAGGGAGGGGGAGGGAGGGAGGGGAGGGAGGGGGGAGGAGGAAGAGGAGGGGGGGAGGAGGGAGGGAGGGAGGAAGGAAGGAAGAGGAGGGAGGAGAGGGGGGGAGGGAAGGAGGGGAGAGGGAGGAGGGGAGAGGGGAGGAGGAGGGAGGGAGGAGGAGGGAGGGAGGAGGAGGGGAGGGAGGAGGGGGGGGGGAGGGAGGAGGGGGGGGGAGGAGGAGGAGGGGGGGGGAGGGAGGAGGAGGGGAGGGAGGAGGAGGGGAGGGAGGGGGAGGAGGAGGGGAGGGAAGGGAGGAGGAGGGGAGGGAGGAAGAGGAGGGAGGAAAGAGGAGGAGGGAGGAAGAGGGGGGAGGGAGGAAGAGAGAAGAGGGGGGGAGGAGGAAGGGGGGGAGGGAGGAAGGGAGGGAGGAGAGGGGGAGGGAGGAGGAGGAGGGGAGGAGGGAGGAGGAGGGGGGAGGGAGGAGGAGGGGGGAGGGAGGAAGGAAGAGGGGGAGGGGGGGAGGGAGGAAGGAAGAGGGGGGAGGGGGGGAGGGAGGAAGGAAGAGGGGGGAGCGGGGGGAGGAGAGGAGAGGAGAGAAGAGAGAGGAGAGGGGAGGGGGAAGAGAGGAGAGGGGAGGGGGAGGAGAGAGAAAGGGGAGGAGAGAGGGGAGGGGGGGGAGGGAGGGAGGGAGCGGGGGGAGGGTGAGGTGGAAATGCCAGCGTGGACTGGGTCTGGCACAGTAAGAAGTCTCACAAGACCGGGTTACAGTCCAACAAGTTTATTTGGTATCATGAACTTTTGGAGCACTGTTTCCTTCATCATCTGAGGGACCTGTTGTTGTGAGACTTCTTACTGTACTCACCAACCTGATCTGGAAATGTATCACTGTTCCTTCACTGTCGCTGGGTCAACATCCTGGAACTCCCTCCTAACAGCACTATGAGTGTACTGCACCCCACGGACTGCAGTGATTGAAGAAGGCAGCTCACCACTTTAAATACAACTAGGGATGGGCAATAAATGCCAGCCTAGTCAGCGCTGCCCACATCCTGAAAATGAATAACATAAAACCATGCTTTGTAGGCTTTTGCAGAAACAGATTCTCTGGTGATTTATCACACTGCTGCTTGTGGGATCTTCCTGTTTACAAATATGCTGCTGAATTTTCTTCAGCGATTACATTCTCATTGACCTTATTGACTGTAAAACCCTTCAGATCATAGAATAGAAACCCTCCAGTGCACATCTGGCCCATTGAGTCTGCACCGACCACAATCCCAATGGCCCTATCCCCATATCTCTACATATTTACCCACTAATCCCTTTAACCTACATGTTACAGGACACTAAGGGGCAATGTTAGCACGGCCAATCAACCTAACCCACACATCTTTGGACTGTGGGAGGAAACCGGAGCACCCGGAGAAAACCCACACAGACACAAGGGAAATGTGCAAGCTCCGCACAGACAGTGACTCAAGCTAGGAATCAAACCAGTACTAATATCATTCTGCCCTGATTGACCTGAGAGCATAGAAACCCTACAGTGCAGAAGGAGGCCATTCAGCCCATTGAGTCTGTACTGACCCTCTGACAGAGCACCATACCCAGCCTCACCCACCACCTCATCCTCATAACCCCACATATTTATCCAGCTAATCCCCCTAATTTAGACATTTTTTTGGGACATAAGGGGCAATTTAGAATGGCCAATCCATCTAATTCACAGATCTTTGGACTGTGGGAGGAAACTGGAGCACCCAGAAGAAACCTACACAGACATAAAGAGAATGTGCAAATTTTGCACTGACAATTACCCAAGACCGGAATTGAACCCTGCTGCTGTGACGCAGCCCTGCTAAACACTGTGCTATCGTGCTGCTACCTTTTGAGAGGTGTTACAGAAATACAAGTCAATCTTTGGGTAAAATGAACACAGCAAAGCTATTCAGGTCTCATGTCAAGTGCAAGATCCCCACCTGCTGATTACAGCCTGTAATAGCTTCCTTGTGTAATTGGAAACAGGCATAAGGCAACCTGCAGGAAGGCCTGTCTCTAAGCTGCTACAAGAACAGCAAAAACTTGTATCTAAATAGCGTTTTCATCATAACAAAAGGAAATTCTCAAGGAGCAACATAAAAATAAATTTTGCACCAAGCCACATGAGGAGATGTTATGACAGATGAACAAAAGTTTTAAAGGAGATGAGAGTGCAGGAGTGATGGAAAGGATAAGAACTAGAGCAGGAGTAGGCCATTTGGCCCCTCAAACTTGCTCCGCCATTCAATAAGATCATGGCTGATCTCTCTGTGGTCTCAGCTTCACTCACCATAACCCTTAATTCCTTTACTGTTCAAAAATTTGTCTATCATTGCCTTAAAAACATTCAATGAGATAGTGACAAAGTGGAAGGATTGTTGAGAGCTCTTGTCTATTCAGAAAGAGTTGAGGTTGACACTGTGGGGTTATGTAGTGGAATTTAGTGTTTCAAGCCAGGTTTACATAAGAACGTAAGTAGTAGGAGCAGGAGTAGGCCATCTAGCCCTTTGAGCCTGCCCCGCCATTCAATAAGATCATGGCTGATCTGAAGTGGCTGAGTTCCACTTTCCCGCTTTCTCCCCATAACCCTTAATTCCCTTGCCTACCAAAAACCTATCTACCCGTGACTTAAATATATTTAGCGAGGTAGCCTCCACACTTCAATGGGCAGAGAATTCCAGAGATTCACCACCCTTTGAGTGAAGAAGTTCCTCCTCAACTCCGTTCTAAACTGTGCCCCCCTTATCTTGAGGCTGTGCCCTCTAGTCCTGCTATCCTTTCTGAGCGGGAAGAATCTCTCTACCTCTACCCTATCCATCCCCTTCATTATCTTATACGTCTCTATAAGATCCCCCCTCATCCTTCTAAACTCCAACGAGTACAGACCCAGTCTATTTAGTCTCTCTTCATAGTCCAACCCCTCATCTCTGGTATCAGCCTAGTAAACCTCCTCTGCATTCCCTCCAAGGCCAAAATACCCTTGTGCAAGTGCGGCGACCAAAACTGCATACAGTACTCCAGCTGCGGCCTCACCAGTGCCCTGTACAGTTGCAGCAAGACCTCCCTACTTTTATATTCTCTCCCCCTCGCTATAAAGGCCAGCATCTCATTCGCCTTCCTGATCACCTGCTGCACCTTTAGGCTGGGTTTTTGCGACTCATGCACAAGGACCCCAGGTCCCTCTGCACCGTAGCATGCTGCAGCTTTTCACCCTTTAAATAGTAATCCCTCCTACTATTATTCCTGCCAAAGTGGATAACCTCACACTTGCTAACATTGTATTCCATCTGCCAGGTCCTCGCCCACTCGCTCAGCCTATCCAGATCCCTCTGCAGACTTTCCACACCCTCCGCACAATTTGCTTTTCCACTCATCTTTGTGTCATCAGCAAATTTCAACACCCTACACTCAGCCCCCTCCTCCAGATCATCTATATAAATGGTAAATAGCTGAGGCCCCAGCACCGATCCCTGCGGCACTCCACTGGTTACCAACCGCCAATCAGAATAGCACCCATTGATACCAACTCTCTGCCTCCTATTTGATATTGTTACTCAATGAAGGCTACAGCCAAATATCTGATTGAACTAATTTCCCATCTCTGTTTTGTCTCTGGAGACTCTATAATTATTGAATTGAAATGCTACCACCAACAGGTTAGTCCCTCATTGTTCTTTGTGGGAGCTTGCTGTGTACAAACTGGCCACCGCTTTGCCTATGTTACAACAATAAAGGAACTAGAGAAATATTCCATTAGTTGTAAAGTGCGGTGGAGACGTCCTGAGGATACGAAGGGTGATAAATAAATGCAGTGGGATGAATGTGTGGAATTCACTACCATGGAATGTAGTTGAGGTCAAAATGTTGTCTGATTTCAAGAAGAAATTAGATATAGCTTTTGGGGCTAAAGGTATAACGGGATATGGGGGAAAGGTGAAATCAGGGTATTGAATTTGATGATTAGCCACGATCGAGATGAATGGTGGAGCAGGTTTGAAGGGCCTACTCCTGCTTCTAGTTTCTATATTTCTTTAGCATGGGGGGGTGCCGCGGGGAGATGCCACTTTACCTTGTGTTTCTGCTCACTGTGTCCATTGTAGTCCAAACCTCAGAGGAAATCACACTGGTGTCTTTGGAAGGACAGGATTTGATGGTGGTATCGGTGTGGCTGCCATTTTCCTTCTGGCTGTAGGAGGGGTTGAATTCTTCTCCCTCCCCCCTACCCACAATGCTTAGATAATGGCGGAATCTCACCATTTTTCCCATCCTGCCGCAGTGCGCAGGAGATTTGGCTGGTTGCCAAACTTTCCGACTTTGCTGCAGTGGCTGATTAGATCACACCCAACATTTCCTCCAAGCAGGAAAAACCAGTTCACAATATTCAAATCCCAGTAAAAATCTTGGATATTAGTGCTCCATTTTATGGCTTGGAGGCACATCCAGACAGGCTTTGCTGTTTATTTTGCTCTCCTGCGGCCATCTTTGGTGGCCCATACCTACCCCCTGTGCCTCTCACGGCCTTTTACAAAGGATCTTTGAGGGCATCCAACCTTATGCAGCATCCCCAAATATCCTGACCTCCTTCACTGCCAACCTCCCTGCCCAGTGTTTGTGACTGGGAGCTGGAACCATGGTGTAATCCCTGGAACCAAAGAATCCCTACAGTGCATTTGACCCATCGAATCTGCACCAACTCTCTGATAGAATACCTTACCCAGTCCCACCCACTCGCCCTATTCCCATAACCCCACACATTTACCATGGCTAATTCCCCTAACCAACTTGGGACACTAAGGGGCAACTTATCACAGACAATCCACCGAACCTGCACATCTTTGGAGTGTGGGAGAAAACCGGAGCACCCGGAGGAAACCCACAGGGAGAGAAATACCACGCAGTCACCCAAGGCCGGAATTGAACCCGGGTCCCTGGTAAAATACTGCGGATGCTGGAAAATCTCAGCAGGTCTGACAGCACCTGCGGGGAGAGAACAGAGACAACGTTTTCGAGTCTGGGTGACCCTTCGTTCGAAATGAGTCTCGATGACCCTTTCTCAGGCTTGAAACAGCTCTATTTTCTCTCCGCTGATGCTGTCAGATCTGCTGAGGTTTTCCAGCGTTCTCTGTTTTTACTCTGGATCCCTGGTGCTGTGAAGCAGCAATGCTAACCATAGTGCTGCTGTGTCTCACTCTAACCTTGGAGGAGCTGAGTCCAGTACTTGGCAACCTTTCTGTTGCCTCGCTTAAGACAATAACGAGCATTAACACGGTGTTTATATTCACGCCGGGTGCTGTAGGCACCTGGGCGGGTGTTGTCCTCCATAACTACATCCGGCCGCCACTCACCAGGTCCTTCTTGTGCTGCGATTTGCGTTGTGCACATCTGTAAATGATGGCGGACAGGAAGACAAGTAGCAGCAAGGAGCCAGTGACCACCATGGCGATGAGCTTCTTCAACTCTGTCGCTGATTGTGAATCTTCAATGTCTCCTTTCTGAGCGGAGGTGAGCTGAAGGCCCAGCTGGAACAGAAGACAGGACAGTAAGTAGGACTGACAATCCGAACACAGGAACAGTGTAATGTCACAGAGGCCACAGATCTGTCCCTCAGCGTTTAAAACCAACATCTGCAGATAGTAAAACATTTCAGGTCGACAACTGCTCCTCGGCAAGGATTCAACAGTATTTAAGCAGATCCAGGGAGAAGGAGATGGGGAAGAATGAAGAAGATGGAGATGTGAGGCAGAATGGAGGGTGGGAGTGCTTCATCACCAGCTGCTCCTGGATTCGAGGATGATGTCTACTGGGACTGCGGGTTTTAACCAAGGGCCTTCATGTGACTGAACTGACCCACTCTCAACCCGCACACAGATCTTTGGGCACATGAGGCAGGTTGGCCCATGAGGTGGTCGGATCCTGAGTGCAGGATTCACTTCCTATTCTGCCAGCGCTCTGCCTCACCAGCCTGACTTTGTGACTCAAAGTTCACTTAATTGAACCTTGGGATGAAAGAATTGCCCCTGAGCCACGACAGATCAGCCATGATCTTATTGAATGGCGGGGCAGGCTCAAGGGGCTAGATGGCCTACTCCTGCTCCTATTTCTTATGTTCTTACGTTATGTTCTTATGATTTAACACTACTGCACTCGGTGTCACTACGGTGTCCGAACTCGGTGTCACTACGGTGTCCGAACTCGGTGTCACTACGGTGTCCGAACTCGGTGTCACTACGGTGTCTGAACTCTACGGTGTCCGAACTCTACGGTGTCCGAACTCTACGGTGTCCGAACTCTACGGTGTCCGAACTCTGTAACACTTGAAGGCGGAAAAAAAGCCATAAAGATGGGTACCTGGCATAAACGTAGCTGTCCGGCACATAAGGGGTTAAAAGACATTAAACCTGTGCAGACTTCCAACACAGACACTGACTTTCAAACACAGACAATCACTTAAAATTTAAACCACAGGACAGACAGTTAATTGAATTAAAACAGGGAACAGACGCTTCAGGAAGCCAGGCACCTTAAAAGAGATAAAGATAGTCCTGGGATAATCGGGTCCAATAGGGAGATTAAGAACAGGAATGCATAAACACAAAGGAACCATGTACTACAAGAATAGAATAAATTAAGTCATTGATAAAGAGGAAATGTACCCATTCATGGAACAATGATATTGAAATGATAATGGCTGTACCTGTCCATAATAATGAGCTAAAAAATGTTGTACCCATTTGACTGTAACGATGTGATAATCGTGTCCGGTCCACCTATTGTGTAAAGGGTATAAAGATGGATTGCTTCTGTTGTTTCATTGAGAGAAGGTAGCTGTCCAGTACTGCGGAGTGCTGGTCCCTTTTCTCCACAAAGCTTCATTAAATAAACTGTATTGTTGTCCCTCCAGTCTGACTCCGAAGTGGTAATTTTTACTACAACACACTACAGTCTGAATTCTGTATCACTAGATTCTGCACTCGGTAACACCACATTCTGAGCTCGGGAACACCGCATTCTGAACTCGGTAACACCACATTCTGAGCTCGGGAACACCACATTCTGAGCTCGGGAACACCACATTCTGAGCTCGGGAACACCACATTCTGAGCTCGGGAACACCACATTCTGAGCTCGGGAACACCACATTCTGAGCTCGGGAACACCACATTCTGAGCTCGGGAACACCACATTCTGAGCTCGGGAACACCACATTCTGAGCTCGGGAACACCACATTCTGAGCTCGGGAACACCACATTCTGAGCTCGGGAACACCACATTCTGAGCTCGGGAACACCACATTCTGAGCTCGGGAACACCACATTCTGAGCTCGGGAACACCACATTCTGAACTCGGTAACACCACATTCTGAGCTCGGTAACACCACATTCTGAGCTCGGTAACACCACATTCTGAGCTCGGTAACACCACATTCTGAGCTCGGTAACACCACATTCTGAGCTCGGTAACACCACATTCTGCACTCGGTAACACCACATTCTGAACTCGGTATCACTAGATTCTGCAATCTGGGGGTGATTTTACCAGGCACAAAAATGTGGTAAAGTTGGGCGTGAGGCCATTAACGCGATCTGCGCCCACATCCGCGCAGATACCCGCTTTACCGAGGCCCAGGAATGGCTGAGATCTGATTTGTGCCCAAAACGGACGCAATGGCAATTTAAATAAATTTGCATGCATTTAAATTGACTTAATGAACTGCCTGCCCAACTTTATCAGCATTTTCCTCTTGACCACTG
Source organism: Carcharhinus amblyrhynchos (assembly GCF_965287045.1). Lineage (NCBI taxonomy): Eukaryota > Metazoa > Chordata > Chondrichthyes > Carcharhiniformes > Carcharhinidae > Carcharhinus > Carcharhinus amblyrhynchos. The sequence continues at coordinate 41,592,498 of NC_137342.1, read as the reverse complement.
CATTCGCTGATCTGGAATCGGGCTAAAATGGACCTGCTGAATAAAAGCAGGGCGCTCCAGCTGCTGGAGAGGTAAGTTCAGAAATTCCAACAGCTCCCTGACTCAGATCGGTGATGGAGGGGGAGGGGAAGGCAGGTCCGATCATTCTCTGATGACAGGGTGGGAAGGTAGTAGGAGGCGGGTCAGATGTACCTCGGGGGGGGTGGGGGAAGGAGCGAGGCCATATCATTCTCTGGGAGAGGGAAGGTAGGGGAGTGAGGCCAGGTCATTGTCGGGGGTGGGGGGGGCAGTAAATTGGATTTCTATTATCTGAAGTTTAGAAGAATGAGAGGTGATCTCATTGAAAGCTACAAAATTTGGAAGGCGTTTGAGAGATTGTTTCCATTGGTCAGGGAATTGGACACACAGGGGCACAGCCTTGGGATTAGGGTAATCATTTAGGCTGAGATGAGGAAAAATTTCTTCACTCCAAGAGGGGCGATTGGGTGTAATCCTTCAGCTGGATGTGACAGCTCCATCGCTGAATACATTTAGGGCTGGAATCAACAGATTTTTGATGTCTCGGGGAATTATGGAAAATGAGGAGTGGGCGGGGAAGTGATGCTGAAAGCCAAAATCAGCCATGCTCATGTTGAAAGGCAGAACAGACATGATGGGCTGAATAGTCTACTCCTGCTCCTATTTCATGCGTTCTTGTGTTGAAAGCACGTTTGCAGCTTGATGGACAAGTTGCAAATGATTGGTAGCAAACTCTGCATTAAACTCAATGCTGCCGTGCTTTAAGGAGAACTTCAGAATTTGTCCAAAGTGTTTTCTTTGTCCTCCCCCAGAACATTGGCCAATCGAAAGTTGAGTAAACATCTCCCCTGGGTGGGGGAGACACGTTTCGCCATCTGCACGGTGTCCTGGCCATTAAGGTTGACTTTGTCTGCATATCTTTGGACCTGGCTTCAACGGCATTTGTTCAATAATCTTGTGGAATGTGGAGGCTGTGCAAGAGCCATTGTTGATGGAATTTCTCTTGCGTTCCTTATATGTCACTGATGCACATTCCAGGTCTCAGTGGTCTGCAGGAAGGTGGTGACAACAGCCGCTCTGTGCACTAGGGCTTTAGTTGATCTGTTGAGATCTTTGTTGCCAAGCACTCGCTGCCATAGTTTGCAGAAGGCTGAACTGCCACCGCTGATCCAATGTTGGGTCTCCTCATCAACGGTGGCCTTTTGAGAGAAGTGGTTGCCAAGGTAGCTGGGTGACACAGTGGTTAGCACTGCTGCCTCACAGCACCAGGGACCAGGGTTCAATTCCAGCTTTGGGTGACTGTCTGTGTGAAGTTCTCCCCACGTCTGCGTGGGTTTCCTCTGGCTGATCCAGTCCAAAGGTGTAGTTAGGTTGATTGACCGCATTAAATTGGCCAGGGGGATTAGCAGGGGGTAGGGCCTGGGTGGGAATGTTGTTGGTGTGGGCTCGATGGGCCAAATGGCCTCCATCTGCACTGTAGGGATTCTATGTAACGCTCAACATATTCCAGAATCTCTCCTATTTGAGAAGTGGAATGGTTGGCTAAACAGGCGTGGATTGATAACGGTTTAATTTCGACAATATTCAAGGACAGTCAAGTTTCTTGTCTACAGAATTGAAGAAATCAAGAATGACTTGCAGATCTGGTGCAGAGTGGGTAACAATACTCACTCTATGGTGGTCAATTTAGTTTTAGCATGGAGGCAGTATGCATTACTCTCACTGGAGGGCAATTGATCTTTGATGAGGTGAATACCGCAGTCAGTATTACGTATGTGTGTGTGGCCGGCTTCTGGAATTGTTAAGAGAGGCTTCAGATTGTGTTAGGAATAAGGAAGGTGTTTATTGATACAGGAGGATTGCAGCTCCATGCTGCCCTGGAGCAGGGCTCCAGTCTTTACACACGTACTTCATTGCTGCTCGATGATTCCGCCTGAGAGAGGACTCCACCCTCTGGTGAGATCACTCACTCTCAGTTTCCATTGGTCCCTCAAGTCAGGTGACTCCCTTCTTAAAGAAGTGTACGCTCTTAAAGAAACAGGCCCCACATACACAACAGTCAGGTAGACTGTAAATAGTACAGAGGGGGAGGGGGTGTGGGTGGTGGTATCACATTGTCTTGTGTGACCCTGGTTCAGATTTTGAAGATATTTGAAGAACTGTAGGGGGGGAATCCATGACTGAATAGATATCCCTGGACCTATGGAGTGGAGCCAATGGCTCTTCTTTCAGCTTTGGCCTTCTACAGGCTTTGTTTCTGATTCTTCCAGTGAATGTGACTGAACCGGTCCAAAAATTGTCCATGGTTAAAGAAGTTTGAAAATGTAGTAACATCAATAATTACCTCTTTCAGACTTTTCTCCTCATCATTTAGCAGCTTGCTGATCTTTCTTTCGTCAACTGTGAAGGGAAAAATAACACTCTAAGAATGAGATACATTTCTGACCTGTTCTCCTTGTATGGGTTGAAGTTAAGCACCCAGAAGACCATAAGATATAGGAGCAGAATTAGGCCATTCAGCCTGTCGAGTCTGCTCCACCATTCAATCATGGTTGATGTGATTCTCATCCCCATTCTCCCCATAACTCTTGATCCCCTTATTTATCAAGAATGTATCTATCTCTGACTTAAAGACAGTCAATGACCTGAATTCCACAGCTCTCTGTGGCAATGAGTTCCACAGTTTAACAACTTCTGGCTAAAGAGATTCCTCCTCATCTCAGTTTTAAAGGAGCGTCCCTTCACTCTGAGGTTGCGTCCTCGAGTTCTAATCTCTCCCTCCCAATCTGGTCAAAGGCTACGTAGTGCAGAACTCCTGGGTTGTATTCATGCTATGGCCCCCTCTTCCCATCGGTTTGGTACGGTGTGCCAAGGATGCCAGGGTGAGCAGAATAGATGGCCACATCCAGTTGCTCCCAGCCCACCCTGCTGTAACAACCTGCATTTATTATAACCAGAGGGGTTTTTCTCCCTCTCTGCGGTGTGTTTATTGGTGGCAGGAGTTGGCGTGCTGCTCACTGGCCGAATCCCATTGGGCACATCCCTCACCACTGGGAAACCTGTGGCAGGGGTGTGCTGTTGGCAGACTGTAAGATCCTGCCAGCGTGAATGGCAGCGAGTATCATTGACATGGATTGGCATCAAACATCTCAAAAGCCCCCAGTGGCAATGTCAAATCTGGCTGCATTTACAATGGAAGTGTTCATCAGGTCACCCGCTGATTGTAACTGCCCACAACCACCATTGGTCTCTTTATATGTCCACCCTCATGGGACTCTGCCCTCCTCAGCCAATCAGGAAGTGAAGAGACTCAATCACCTGACTGGATCATTCTTGGCTCTCAGCCAAACAACCTCCATTCCCATTGGACAATCTTTACTTTATGTAAACTAAGGATGGAATCGTTGCTGATCCCTTTTGGAAAAACACCAACTGAGATGGGGGACTGTGCATTCACCCACTGAGTAATTGGGGGGTGGGGGGTGGGTGGGGGGGGGGGTGACGGGGTGTGATTCTTTGGTCGCAGTTCCCATGGATTTGGGAGCAGAATAAGGATGAGCCATTGCGAGTAAACAAACAAACTGACCTCGGAAGAGGATGTCAATGTTTAGCTTCTTTGAGTCTTTCATATCAGGACTGAGTTTGATCTCGCAGTACGTTAAAAATTTGAGGTCTTCTCTCTCAATAAGTTTGTTGCAGAGCAGGTTACTCAGCTTCTCTTTCTTATTCTGGATGAAGTGTTTCTAGGATAAATAAATTAGCGAAGATCATTAGAATATTTTCAAGTTTTCTGTCAGAAATTATTGCAAATATTGCCGCAGCATTGTCAGTAGTGTTACCTTGTAACTAATGATAACATTGCAGCTCCAACAACACTCCAGAAGCTTGACACCATCCGGGACAAAGCAACCCGCTTGATTACACCACACCTACAAACATCCACTCCCTCTATCACCAATGCTCAGTAGCAGCAGTGTGCACTATCTACAAGACGCACTCCAGCAATTCACCAAAGATCTTTAGGCAGCACCTTCCAAACCCACTACCGTTTCCATCTAGAAGGACAAAGGCAGCAGATACATGGGAACACCACCACCTGCAAGTTTCCCCACCGAGCCACTCACCATCCTGACTTGGAAATATATCCCCGTTCCTTCGCCCTCACTGGATCAAAATCCTGGAATTTCCTCCCTAACGGCATTGTGGGTCAACCCACAGCACGTGGACTGCAGCAATTCAAGAAGGCAGCTCACCACCACCTTCTCAAGGACAACTAGGGATGGATAATAAACACTGGCTCAGCCCGCAACGCCCATGTCCCATAAATGTAACCACTGGCAAAATAACACAATGGTCAGCTGACCCAGTATAAATAGAAAGCAGATGGGGATTGTGTGGCCTGTGTGTTGATGTGTAATGAAGTTTCTTTTTCTTTGATTTACTTTGTGAAGTAAGCACTTCTATTGCTTCCAACCGAAGATTCCTTACTGCTAAATAAACAAGTGGGTCCTACACTTACACAGTGGTGTCACAAAGGTTTCTATCAAATTTTTTTATACCAGGTTTCTATCAAGGGAGGATATGGTCATGAAGGCGTATGGTGTACTAGCCTTCATTAATCGAGGGATTGAGTTTAGGAGTCAGGAGATAATGCTGCAACTTTTTAAGACCCTTGTCAGACCCCACTTGGAGTACTGTGCGCAGTTCTGGCCGCCTCACTACAAGAAGAATGTGGAAGCTATTGAAAGGGTGCAGAGGAGATTTACAGGAATGTTGCCTGGATTGGGTGGCTTGCCGTATGAGGATAGGTTGAGGGAGCTAGGTCTTTTCTCCCTGGAGAGACAAAGGATGAGAGGCGACCTGATAGAGGTTTATAAGATGTTGAGAGGTATAGACAGGGTGGATTCTCGGAGGCTATTTCCCAAGGCTGAAATAATTGCTACAAGAGGAGACAGGTTTAAGGTGCTGGGGCGTAGGTACAGAGGAGATGTCAGGGGTAAGTTTTTCACTCAGAGGGTGGTGAGTGAGTGGAATCGGCTGCCATCGGTGGTGGTGGAGGCGAACTCGTTGGGGTCTTTTAAGAGACTTCTGGATGAGTACATGGGATTTAATGGGATTGAGGGTTATACATAGGCTTGGTAGGTAGGGATATGATCGGCACAACTTGTGGGCCGAAGGGCCTGTTTGTGCTGTAGTGTTCCATGTTCTATGTACACTGAGAGGCTCATAATCCTCCCCAGTGTTGAGTTACTGTGGGCAGACTATTTAAAGTTTGGTCCATTTGGGAAGGGCCGTTTGGATTTCCCAGGGTGGGGCAAAGTAAGTGGCACGCAGTCCACCCCTCTACTTCCCTTCTCCCTACTCTCCCCCCAGCTCCCCAACCCCCAGAAAGTGAATCCTTTTGGTTCAAGCAACTAAATTAAATTAATGAGGGAATTAAATTAGTAAAGGGGGCAGCTCCCAAAAGGAGGGAAACTGCCCGAAACAAAAGACAAAGTCAATAGGAAACTTAAAACGTCAAACTAAAATGTGATTAAAGGGGTCGGTGATGCACCCCAGCCCTGCAGTGCCCAGCAGGCATGGAATGCCTCGACAGTGCCCTCGGACATGCCCTCTCTCCAGGGACACCTGCAGCCACAGTAGAGGGACAGACCATCGGGTCGGATGACCCACTCGGTCACCTGTTGCCTGGACCTATTTGTGGCATGCCTTGCTAGGGCCAGGAGCAGGTTCATGAGGAGGTCCTCTGCCTCTCTCCTCACCGGGTGCCTGTAGACCAGGAACGTGAGACTAAAGTGCAAACAATACATCAATAAAAGGTTTTTGAGAAAGCTTAAAAGGTTGTCCAGAAAGCCCCAACAGTTCAAAAACAAAACTGAATTGGTTTTAAAGTACTTTGTACTGCTGTGAGGTTATAAGGAAATGTTTTATAAATGCAAGTCTATCTTTTCACAGCGACGGTCTTGCTAGCATTTCTCTCCAGTGAAGATTGCTGGTTTCTGCTGTTCTCATGTTTCTCTCTCAGGCTCAGTGAATGTGACAGAGAGTCAGTCAGCCTGCATTCCCAGAGCAGAGTGCAAAAATACCCACCGTGCAGAGTTTCAGGTACCTAGCTTCCGGTGTCACACTTGGAAAACCGCCCAGAGGGCTGTCAGTCAAACTTCCATTGCATGCCTGCCAACTGGTATGTCGTCATGGCAACACATAGACACAGGATCAAACTTTGCAGAGTAACCTCTTTCCCTTGACATCAGTCAAACCCTGATGTTCTCTCTCACACTGACACCAACACACTGTTACTGCGCACAATGAGATTGGATCACATATTTGTACTGACTTCCATTTCATCGTTGGCTGTTTGAGTGATCGTAGAATCTCTACAGTGCAGATGGAGGCCATTTGGCCCATCGAGCTTGCACTGACTCTCCGACAGAGCATTCCACCCAGGCGCTATCCTCATATTCAGCCCGCTAGTTCCCCTAACCCATACGCCTCGGAACACTAAGGGACAATTTAGACAATTTAGGCCCATGGCTGGAATTGAACCTGGGTCCCTGGTGCTGTGAAGCAGCAGTGCTAAGCACTGTGTCACCATGCTGGCCATCGCTGCCATGCCACCCATGTGGGGGATCAGGCAAGACCATGTTGAAATGGTCAAGTCTAGAGGTCATGAGGCTGGCATGGGAGCTGGAAGACATCATGTGGGTGAGGAGTGGGATTACTCATAGAGTCATAGAGGTTTAAGCATGGAAACAAGCCCTTTAGCCCAATTTGTCCATGCCACCCTTTTTTTAAAAACCCCTAAGCTAGTCCTAATTGCCTGCATTTGGCCCATATCCCTCTATCCCATTGTACCCACGTACCTACCTAAATCATTTTTAGAAAAGAAAATTGTACCTGCCTCTACTACTACCTCTGACAGCTTGTTCCAGACACTCACCACTCTCTGTGTGAAAAAAGTGCCCCTCTGGACACTTTTGTATCTCTTCCCTCTCCCCTTAAACCTATGCCTTCTAGTTTTGGACTCCCCTACCTTTGGGAAAAGATATTGACTATCTGGCTGATCTATGCCCCTCATTATTTTATAGACCTCTATAAGGTCACCCCTCAGCCTCCTACGCTCTAGCGAAAAAAGTCCCAGTCTATCCAGCCTCTCCTTATAACTCAATCCCTCAAGTCCCAGTAGCATCCTAGTAAATCTTTTCTGCACTCTTTCCAGTTTAATAATATCCTTTCTATAATAGGGTGACCAGAATTGCACACAGTATTCCAAGTGTGTGGCAATACCAATGTCTTGTACAATTTCAACAAGTCATTCCGACTCCTGTATTCAATGTTCTGACCGATGAAACCAAGCAAGCCGAATGCTTTCTTCACCACTCTGTCCACCTGTGACTCCACTTTCAAAGAGCTATGAACGTGTACCTCTAGATCTCTTTGTTCTGTAACTCTCCCCAGTGCCCTACCATTCACTGAGTAAGTCCTGCCCTGGTTCAATCTATCAAAACGCATCACCTCGCATTTGTCTAAATTAAACTCCATCTGCCATTCGTTAACCTATTGGCCCAATTGATCAAGATCCTGTTGCAATTGGAGATAACCTTCCTCACTGTCCACTATGCCACCAATCTTAGTGTCATCTGCAAACTTACTCAGCCCAGATTCGGGTGTTATGAATGACTGTATTAGAACACAGGATGAAGCTTCCCGTTGAGTCTAACTGTCCTTTACCCTGGCGTGGGAACACCTAAAGTAGTCTTCAGGGGGAGGAGGAGGAAATGAGGATTGTCCCTTTCCTCGACAACAACATCTTTGTGCCACAAAAACAGGAAATTACAGTGGGAATGATCTTATCTTCCTATATTACATTACAAGCTAGCTCCCCCACGTCTCTGGTGGTGATCTTACCGGCTCGTCCTGCTGGTTAATTGGTGAGTGGGTAAGATATCGCGAGAGGCAGAAAATCAGCTACACATCCAATTTCTCGCCTCTGGCGATATTTCCAAAAGGGCGTGAAGCCAATTTCTATTTGCAAAACATAATTTGAATGTAATCAGTGAGACCCAGCCACAATCACCCAGGCTCGTTTGTATTTACCACCTCGCTGGGCTAGGTCCTCACCGGCGAGGATCACATACAGTCCCCACCAATGGGAACCAGATGTGATGGTCTCTCTCGAGTGGGACTGGATGCAATTGAGGCCGCCCCCCCCTTGCCACCCCGAGTGGTTGGGAACAGGGCCAGCTTGTGTCTCTCAGGCAGTGTCAGCCCGGCAGTGCCAGCCTGAGACCACCGGGCAAAGGGCGGTGCCAAGGGGGTGGGGCCTGAAGGGAGCAGGCTTAGGACAGGGGCAGGGCCTTGTTGGGGAGGTGGACTGCGGAGCTCCAGATGAATGGGAGGGGAATGGGTTATTGTGCATCAGATGAGGATCAGCTGGGTCAGTGATCGGGAGCGGGTAAGGGCGGTGATCGGCTGAGACACCGATTGGGGTGGGAGGATGGTGAGGCAGAGATCAGCCAGGATGCCGATCGGGGGGGGGGGGGGGGGGTGGGGGGTGGTGGAATGATGGGTGGGGGCTGGCAATTTTCATTGGGGGGGGTGCAATGTCCAGTGGGGTTTTGGGGGAGGAGGGGAAGTGACAGATCTCCCTGTGCATTGTGTACACACTGTACACAGTGTAGACACTCTACTCGGTGTACACGGTGTACAACACTGTACACAGTGCCCAGTGTATATGCTATACACACTGTACACAGTGTAGACACTGTACACAGTGCCCAGTGTATATGCTATACACACTGTACACAGTGTAGACACTGTACACAGTGCCCAGTGTATATGCTATACACACTGTACACAGTGTAGACACTGTACACAGTGCCCAGTGTATATGCTATACACACTGTACACAGTGTAGACACTGTACACTTTGTACATAGTGCACTGTATACACACTGTACACAGTGCCCAGTGTATATGCTGTACACACTGTACACAGTGCACTGTATACACACTGTACACAGTGCCCAGTGTATATGCTGTACACACTGTACACAGTGCACTGTATACACACTGTACACAGTGCCCAGTGTATATGCTGTACACACTGTACACAGTGCACTGTATACACACTGTACACAGTGCCCAGTGTATATGCTGTACACACTGTACACAGTGCACTGTATACACACTGTACAGTGTCCACACTGTACACTTTGTACATAGTGCACTGTATACACACTGGGTGATAGGGATGCCAATGAGATAAGCAGCCAGCTTCCTGGCAGCAATAGGCTCCACCAGCTCCCCTGCTGGAGAGAATCATATTTTGCCTCATTTGTCATACGATTGTGTCAGGGAGCTCACCCAAAAAAGTGGGCGCGATTCTCTCCCATTTTCACGATTGTTCAACACTTAGAATCTTTTTTAAGATCGCCAAACATTCACATTCTCCAAGATAATTTGATAAATGACTTGACCTCTCCGCCACTAACTCACTCCTTCATCTCTTTGACCAAGCTCACGGCCATCTAGAAATATGGAGCTGGGCAACATAGAGAGCGGGGGGGGGTAAGCAAAGTCAGTGTGAATCGACATGCCCACAGCCATTGTACACCGTGAGACACATAAACCCCCGGGGGAGGAAGGCACGCCCTCTCAACCAGCCGGCCAATCGGGTCGCCTAGAAGCTCCGTCTGTCCCGGCAGTGCCAAAAACACACCAGTGGCCAGTGCCGGGACTGCAGGAAAAGGAAGGTCCATGGATCCCGAAGCAAATCAGTCAGGAATGTTGGGCAGGATGGGTTTGGGTAGGTCAAAGGAATGAAGCAGGGTGTGGAGGAGACAGGGGGGGGGGGGGTAGGGGTGGGTTTAAAGTTATAGGCAGATAGGAAGAATGGAGGGGTGGGGGAGGGGCTAAGTAAAGGGCAGCCCCCGAAGAGCAAAGCCCCTTCCTTCCCGTCCTTTGAAAAAACTGTTTTCAAACATCGGCCTGCCACCCAGCTGCTGGTGCCAACTGTTACATGGGCAGTCTCATTAAAGGGGTCAATCAACTTGATCGCAAGCCCAGTTCACCATTGATTACCTATTTAGATACAGTGGGCAGGGCTGTCGGTTTTAGGGCCTGCCCACCACCCTGTAATATGAGGGTGAGCTCAGGTGAAGGCGATGGGCTGGGCACCTGCCCTCTCTTTGGTGACCCTTTCCGCCTAGAATGCAGAGTAGGGGCACATAGACTGCAACCCACAGAATGGTTACAGCATGGAAGGAGGCCATTCAGCCCATTGTGTTCTCAACAAGTTACCCTATCACACATCCCTTCCATTTCCTCAACGTCCTACAAATATTTACTCTTCAGAAACCTGCCCTAATATCTCCAAACCTGGGCTCAGCGTCAAACTTTGATTGCGATGTGCCCTGGGAAATTTCAAGTCTATTATTGGTACCCTGTAAATGCACATTGTTGTCATGGAATCATAGAATCCTACAGTGCAAGAGAAGACCATTCGGCCCATTGACACTGTACTGACTACAATCCTGCCCGGGCCCTATCACCTTGACACTAAGGGGCAATTTAGCATGGGTCAATCCACCTAACACGCACATCTTTGGGAGGTAACCGGAGCATCTGGAGAAAACACATGCAGACTCCCCACAGACGGTGATCCAAGCCAGGAATCGAATCCGGGTCCGTGAGGGAGCAGCCCTAACCAACGTCTCACATATATATATATATAAAAAAAAACACACAAATAAGAGAGAATGCTGCAAGAAATTGGAATAATTCAATCCTGCGCAGATGGCTTGCTGGTTTTCAAATATTTTCCCATGTCAATAAGTATTAGCTCACTGTGGAATGCGGTTTTCTGTGGTGAAAAGCCTCTCAGAAGCAGGCTGTGTTTCTATTGTCAGGGAGTAGCCAGTTCCTCTGATAAAATGGAGAATGCTATCTAACCTAGCCAGATCCCTGCTGCAGGAATGTGCCGCAGCCCTGTGCCAAGGAACACTCTGGAATCACAACACTTACACCACAGAATTTGATCTCTGTTTTTCAAGCTGGCGATGGTTTAACCCTCCTGCTGCAGACTCACCAGGGAATCTCCTCACCTTTCCCTCCTGAGAAAAAACAAACCCGCATTCACGTAGCGCCTCTCACAGCCCCACCATGTCCCAGAGTGCTTTGCAGCCCAATGGAATTCTTCTGGAACATGGTCACGGTTGTAATGGCAGCCAGTTTGCACGCAGTAAGTTCCTACCAGCAACAGAAGGAACACTGGATAAGAAATAGGAGCTAGATCAGATTATGCGGCCAATCGAGACTGTCCCATCAGTCAATACTGTTAAATGTCCGAGTACTGAGTTGTCTCCTCGAGAACTACCCCAGGCGTTAGGGAACACAGATCCTTATTCAATCTACTCGCTCCACACTCCAAACGACAACTGCCCACTCAGGGCGGTTCCCAACCTGCCTCCCCTATACCTCAGGTCACATGGTCCATGGCCCAATATACATAACAAGTAACATCAGGGCTGAGCATCAGCCTCAACTCCACCTTCCCACCCCTCCCCCTAATCCGTAATTCCCTGAGAAACCAGGCCTTTGATATAATCAACAATGGAGCAGCCACTATCCTCTGGGGGTAAAGAATGCCAACAACCCTTTGAGGAAAGAGACTTATCCTCAGTCCAGTCCTAAATGATCTGTTGCATACCCTGACTGAGACTGGTTCCCCAGCCGGGAGAAACAACTTAGAACATAGAACATAGAACATAGAACACTACAGCACAAACAGGCCCTTCGGCCCACGAGTTGCGCCGATCACATCAACACCTACCAACCTACAGACCTATCTACAACCCTCAATCTCATTAAACATTAAACTTATCAGAGTCTACCCAGTCAAGCCTCTTCAGAATCTTGATCTCCAGAGAGAGTAAATCCGATTTACTCACCAGACACCTTCTGGTCCCAGGGACCAATCTATTGAACTTTGGCTGTCCCACCTCCAATGTATAAGCATATTCTGCTATTTTTACCCTGCAGTACTTACCCTGCTACCCTCCTAACACTAGGGGCTAATTAAGTACGGCCAATCCACCTATCCTGCACACATTTGGACTGTGGGAGGAAACTGGAGCACCCGGAAGAAACACACATAGATGTGGGGAGAATGTGCAAACTCCACATAGACAGTGACACAAGGCCGGAATTGAGCATAGGTCCCTGGCGCTGTGAGGCAGCAGTGCCGCCCATGGGTCAGGGCACCAAGGAAGCCCCTCTTACTCTTGTCTGAAAGAGTAACATGGGATCTTTCATTTTCATTTGTGAGGACTGGTGGGGTCCTCAGTTTAGTGCCTCACCGGAGAAGCAGGATTGACTCAAGCTGCAGTACACTTCCATTGGCACTGGCCAGTTTTGATGTGGGAGACCCGTGAGTCTCACTGAGATGTGTGACCCTGAGAAATATCCCAGCCAAGGTTTCCCTCATATCTCATCACAGATGGACATCAGAAGTTGATTTTGCAAGGCCAAGGGTCATTAAGTCCTATTTTCACAGCAGTGTCCTTTTCAAAAATATATTTATGGGATGTGGGTGTCGCTGACTGGGCCAGGATTTATTGCCCACCCCTAACTGCCCTCCATTTCAGAGGGCATTTGAGAGTCAACCACATTGCTGTCACTCTGGAGTCACATGTAGGCCAGACCAAGCAGATTTACTTCCTTAAAGGACATTAGTGAACCAGATAGGTTTTTCGGACAATTGACAATGGTTCCACACATCCATTGACTCTGTCCGTGCTTCCCGCTGCCTCGTCAAAGCAACCAGCATAATTAAGGACCTCACGCAACCCGGACATTCTCTCTTCCACTTTCTTCCTTCGGGAAAAAGATACAAAAATCTGAGGTCATGTACCAACCGACTCAAGAACAGCTTCTTCCCTGCTGCCGTCAGACTTTTGAATGGGCCTATCTTGCATTTAGTTGATCTTTCTCTACATCCTAGCTATGACTGGAACATTACGTTCTGCACTCTCTCCTTTTCTTCTCTATGAACAGTATGTTTTGTCTGTATTGCATGCAAGAAACAATATGTTTCTCTGTATGTTAACAGACGTGACAATAATAAATCAAATTCATGGACTTTTAAATCCTGTATTTTTATTAACTTCCAATTTCACCATCTGCTATGGTGGGGTTCAAAACAGGGTCCCCAGGTCTTGCCCTGGGTTTCTGGATTGCTAATCTAGTGACAACACCACTACGCCACTGACTACGCTGATCTGTTCAGCACAGGTCATGGGTTTGAGAAGTCTCTAAGGACTGAGTTTGTTGAAGAACTTCAGATGTTAAAAGTAAAAGTAATTATTAAGATAAAGACTTCCATTCAAGAGCCTTTGACAAGTCCTGACAGGTCGGTGGGTTGGGTTGCGGGGGGGGAATTAAGTTTTGATCTTTTTAAGGATTTTTTAAATTGACAAGAAAGAAAGTTTTTTTGCAAGATTTAAGCATTAGGGCTTAAAATGCTGAGGAACAAACTGTAGCATAGAAATGCTTAATGCAGTCATGTGTAATTCTTTTGTTGCTTATTTTAATTGAGACATTAATCCAATTATAGGACAAAGAGTTTGGCCACACAGATATCAAACCCTCCTGTGCAAATATTACTTGTGCCAATCCGAGGTTTCGATTTTACTCAGTGCCATTCTCTGATGGTTTGCCTCGCTGCTTAATAAGTCTTCGTCTGTGGGAATCCAAGAGTTTGGAATGGAAGGGTTTGCTGTAGAACTGCCTCGCTCTCTCTGAAGGGACGCGAATGACCTTTAGCTGCAAGCAATGCTCTTGCCATCAAATCTGAACTCTGGCTGAATAAATATCAGATTTGTCCAATTTAATGGGACATCTGCTGCACTTAATTGTTCTCAGCTTGTTGGTCTTGGCTCATTGGTCCAGAGGTATGATTCTCGCTTTGGGCTTTCTACAGGAGAGTGTGATAGGTCCTGTGTTGAATTCCCAGACAAGCCCTTGTGCAATTTCTTTGGGGCAGCACAGTGGTTAGCACTGCTGCCTCACAGCGCCAAAGACCCGGGTTTGATTCCTGGCTTGAGTCACTGTCTGTGTGGAGTTTGCATGTTCTCCCCGTGTCTGTGTCGGTTTCCTCCCACAGTCTGAAAGATGTGCATTGACCCGAACAGGCACCGGAGTGTGGCGACTAGAGGGATTCTACAGTAATCTAATTGCAGTGTTAATGTAAGCTTTGCTTGTGACTAATAAATAAACACTAACTTTAAACTTTAACTGCCCTCTGAGATGGCCTAGCAAACCACTCAGTCCAAGGGCAACTAGGGATGGGCAACAAATGTTGGCCAGCCAGCAATGCCCACTTTCCACGAATGAATAAAACTTTCTAAAATAAAACTCCTGCTCAGACAAAGGCTGGAATTTCCACGTCTTCTACCACATATTTCGTGGAGGCAGAGCAGCCTGCCATTAGCGAGATCCTCTGGTCTCGCCAACGTGAATGATTTTGTACATCCTCTGCCGTCAAGGTACCCTCAGCGGGGGTTTACCGTCAGTGGGATCAGAATGTCCCGCTGGTGGAAACAGCCAGAAAATTCCACCACTGACACTGGTGTCATCTCTGCATATCTCCAAGACACAAAGCACCATAGTCTAGTATAGGAGAGTTTTCAGTAGGTTAATGAATGCAACCTTGTTTTAACATGTCAGTCTTGCTCAAAATCCTGGAAATAAGGACCCAGCCAGGAAACCAGCATTTTGATTGGAAAGTTTCTCCAACGATGGATTACTTTTGTTTCAATGTGATACTGGTCAATAAGAGGCTGAAGGTTATGGGGAGAATAGGATGAGAATCATATCAGCCTTGATTGAATGGCAGAGCAGACTCACTGGACTGAATGGTCTAATTCTGCTCCTACATCTTATGGTTTCATCTTAGTTCTTCCCTACCAGTTATTAATTTTGTTAAAGGCTTTGACTCACACTGGGATACAGAGTGCGTCAGTTCCTGGATGTCCTCGCTGCACTTGAATTGTCCTTCATGTCTAATCCTAAACACCGTATGCAGTCATTGTTCAGTTCTCTCTTGGCATCAACACCTTACAGCAATGGGTACTGTCTAATTACCGGTGCTATCTTGTCCTTAGCGCCTTTTCCCTTCTTAAGACAGCGACTGTGTGGTCAGTGAAAGCACTTCCACCAGCTCTGTGACTGCAATCACCAGCAGCAGGCCTGATTTGGAGATGTCAGCTAGTGTTTCCAGGTACTGGTCATCTGTGGACCTGTTACATTCTGGGATTGACAGATCTTCATGGGACAGCCTGACCCACCATTTTCAAGGGTTTTTTTTTTAGATGTTCTGATTGATCTTCCTCAGTTTATGATTTCCCTTGTCATAAATGACCCCTGACATTAATGGGCCTCAATCTCGAGGATCTTGCAAGAATGGATCTTGGTTTGATGCCCTCTTTCTTCTCTTCAGTTCCTGGCCTCCACTCAATGGCTCATCACAGCAGCGTGATTGAAACTGGGAACTTAGCACGTGTGGAACTGCGGGTGAAAACCTGGCAGGAATTTTCCAGCCATTCACACTGGCAGGATTCCCCAGTCCCGCTGCAGCGAATGGAGATTTGGCAGAGCACCAAACTCTCCAGCCCTGCTTGCAATAATTCCAGCCCGTGCATTGCTGTATTAGACAGGGACTATGATATGTTTCACCACAACGCTCGCCTTTGACATTGAGCAACTCCAGTGTAACTGAGACCAGTTGGCATAGCAACGGACCAGCCATAAAGGAGTGGCATAAAATTAATTTCTTCCTGAGAAAATTTGACAATATTTATTTTAAAAGATACACATCTAAATGGGGCTTTTGTTCCGATTATTTCTTTCAGCAACGTTTGCTCTGCATAGTGACACCTACAAATCACTTATTTAAATTGTTCTTCAAAGTTTATTCATTAGTGTCACAAGTAGGCTTACATTGACACTACAATGAAGTTACTGTGAAAATTCCCTCGTCGCCACACTCTGGGGGGTTGTTCACACAGAGAGTGGTGGGAGTGTGGAATGAGTTGCCAGATGAAGTGGTAAATGCAGGCTCACTTTTAACACTTAAGAAAAACCTGGACAGGTACATGGATGAGCGGGGTGTGGAGGGATATGGTCCAGGTGCAGGTCAGTGGGACTAGACAGAAAAATGGTTCGGCACAGACAAGAAGGGCCAAAAGGCCTGTTTCTGTGTTCTTTGGTTCTATGGAGCCCATTCAGGTACGCTGAGGGAGAATTTTGCATGGCCAATGCACCTAACCAGCATGTCTTTTAGACTGTCTGAGGAAACTGGGGCACCTGGGGGAAACCCATGCAGACATGGGGAGAATGTGCAAACTCCACACAGACAGTGACCCGAGGCCGGAATCGAACCTGGATTCTTGGTGCTGTGAGGCAGCAGTGCTAACCACTGTGCCACCTCATTGTTTTTCCTGGAATCTTGCTATGTGCAACTGTGTTTCTCCACGTTACAACAGTGGTTTACACTTGAGAAATATTTCATTGGTTGGAAGCTGCATTGTCCCATGTTAAGGATGTGAAAGACGGTCTTGGAAATGCGAGTTTGTTTATCTGACAAACCAAATAGGGCAATTCAGAAGAAACTTCTTTCCTCAGAAAGTCAAACTCGCTAACACATGGAATAGTTGAGATGCCGGTGTAGATGTATTCATGGAGAACTAGATAAATATTTGGGAGAGAGGAATAAAGGTTATGGGATAGGTTGAGGTGAAGTAGAGTGAAAAGAGAATCCTCAGGTGTACAAACACCAGGATAGATAAATAGGACCTGTTTCTGTTTTTCATCTGGGGGAAGGCAGGATCAGGCTATTAAGTTGGATGATCAGCCATGATCATAATGAATGGCCTCCCCCTGCTCCTACTTTCTATGTAAAGCTATCAGTTTCTACATTATTATTCCATTCATGCACTTGAGGAGTCTGGGTCGGCACTCGATGGAGTTTAGAAGGATGGGGAAGGTTCTTTTTGAACCTCACCAAACACTAAAAGACCTTTTCTGTATTCATTTGTGGGATATGGGCAATGCTGCCTGGCCAGCATTTATTGCCCATTCCTAGTTGCCCTTGTTCAGAGGGCAGTTGAAAGTCAACCACGTTGCCGTGGCTTTGGAGTCACATGTGGACCAGACCAGGTAAGAATGGCAGATTTCCTTCCCTAAAGGGACATTCATGAACCAGATGGATTTTTCTGACAATTAACAATGGTGCATGAGTCGCAAAAACCCAGCCTGCAGGTGCAGCAGGTGGTCAGGAAGGCGAATGGGATGCTGGCCTTCATAGCGAGGGGGATTGAATATAAAAGTAGGGAGGTCTTGCTGCAGCTGTATAGGGCATTGGTGAGGCCGCAGCTGGAGTACTGTGTGCAGTTTTGGGCGCCGCACCTGTGCAAGGATATTTTGGCCTTGGAGGGAGTGCAGAGGAGGTTTACTAGGCTGATGCCGGAGTTGAGGGGGTTGAGCTATGAGGAGAGGCTGAATAAACTAGGCTTGTACTCGTTAGAGTTTAGAAGAATGAGGGGAGATCTCATTGAGACGTATAAGATGATGAATGGGATGGATAGGATAGAGGTGGAAAGACTCTTCCCGCTCAAAAAAGACAGTAGGACTAGGGGGCACAGCCTCAAGATAAAGGGGGGGCAGTTCAGAACGGAGTTGAGGAGGAACTTCTTCACTCAAAGGGTGGTGAATCTCTGGAATTCTCTGCCCGTTGAAGTGGTGGAGGCTGCCTCGCTAAATATTTTTAAGAAGCGGGTTGATGGGTTTTTGATAAGAGAGGGGATTAAGGGTTATGGGGAGAGGGCGGGAAAGTGGAACTGAGCCACGACAGATCAGCCATGATCTTATTGAATGGCGGGGCAGGCTCGAAGGGCCAGATGGCCTACTCCTGCTCCTATTTCTTATGTTCTTATGTTCTTATGTTTCATGGTCATCAGTAAATTCTTAATCCTAGATATTTTTTATTGAATTCAAATTCCATCAGTGCCGTGGCAGGATTCAAACCCGGGTCCCCAGAGTAGAAACGTAGTATCCCTACAGTGCAGAAAGAGGCCATTTGGCCCATCTAGTCTGCACTGACCACAATCCCACCAGGCCCTATCCCCATGCATTTACCCTAGTCTCCTTGACACTAGGGGGCAATTTTAGCATGGCCAATCAACCTAACCCGCACATCTTTGGACTGTGGGAGGAAACCCACGCAGACATAGGAAGAACGTGCAAACTTTACACGGACAGTGACCCAAGCCAGGAATCGAACCCAGGTCTCTGGCGCTGAGAGGCATTAGTGCTCAGAATGTTAGCTGAGTTTCTGAATTAATAGTCGAATGATAATACCACTAGGCCATCACCTCTACCTAGATAGAGTAGTCTTGGGGAAGATGTTTCCATTAGTAGACGAGACAGCCTCAGAGTAAAGAACCGAGACGAAGAGGAATTTCTTCAGCCAGAGGGTGGTGAACCTATGGAGGTAATTGTTACAGGAGGCTGTGGAGACCAGCTCATTGTGTGTAGTTAAGACAAAGATTGATAGGTTCTTGATTGGTAAAGGAATCAAAGGTTACGGGGAGAAAGCGGGAGAATGGGGATGAGAAAAATATCAGCCATGATCGAATGGCAGAACAGACTCGATGGGCCGAATGGCCAAATTCTGCTCCCACAACTTATGGCCTTGTGCTGAAGTCCAGAATCGGGCATCTCTGCGTTTGTTTCAATGTGAAGCCGTCAGTGAAATTATTCAGAAAAGCACAGTGGCGTTTTGGTCTCAGCATTCCAGATTTAATTTTCAGGCTGAACATACACTTATCCAGCAGCAATCAAGGAAAGAGCAGCAATTGTGACACACCCACCCTTATTAAACTGCAGACTAAACACAGCGGCAGAACAGACGGGAGTTCCGCACACACACACACTGAGGCTCCAGCGATGGCTGCCCACCTTCAGAGTTAGGGCACAGACAGGGGTGAGCAAAAATAGCGTCAGAGAAGTGGGGCTGCGCGATCCACGGCTCCCGAGCAAAGCTCCCCTTATAAAGCACACCGAGCCCCCCTGCACTTCATGCAAATTTTGAAAATTCCTCTGGGCCTTTTGAATTTAAAAGGTTTGGCATTTGATCAAGATCTTTTCATGTCACCCTCACCACACATTGATGTAATAGCTTAGTTTAGTTTAAATTATTTATTAGTGTCGCAAGTAGGCTTACATTAACACTGCAATGAAGCTACTGTCAAGATCCCCTAGTTGAACTCCGAAGCCTGTTCGGGTACACTGAGGGAGAATTTAGCATGGCCAATACACCTAACCAGCACATCCTTCAGACTGTGGGAGGAAACTGGAGCACCTGGATGAAACACACACAGGGAGAAAGTGCAGGCTCCACACAGACAGTGACCTAATCTGGGACTTGAACCCAGTTCCCTGGTGCTGTGAGGCAGCAGTGCCAACCACTTGTCACCGTGCTGCTCTGAGCAAAGTAGAAATTGTCGACAGCTTCAAGTTTTTCGGTGTCCAGATCAGCAACAACCTGTCCTGGTCCCCCCGTGCCAACATTATAGTTAGGAAAGCCCGCCAATGCCTCTACTTTCTCAGAAGACTAGGGAAATTTGGCACGTCAGCTACGATTCTCACCAACTTTTACAGATGCACCACAGAAAGCATTCTTTCTGGTTGTATCAACAGCTTGGTATGGCTCCTGCTCAGCCCAAGAACGCAAGGACCTACAAAGGATCGTGAATGAAGCCCAGTCCACAACTCAAACCAGCCTCCCGCCCACTGATTCTGTCCACACTTCCTACTGCATCGGAAAAGCAACCAGCATAATTAAGGTCCACACGCACCCCGGACATACTCTCTCCCACCTTCTTCTGTCAGGAAAAAGGTGCAAAAGTCTGAGGTCACGTACCAACCGACTCAAGAACAGCTTCTTCTCTGCTACTGTCAGACTTTTGAATGGAGTTACATTACATCAAGTTGATCTTTCTCTACACCCTAGCTGTGACCGTAACACTACAGTCTGCACTCTCTCCTTCTCTATGAACGGTGTGCTTTGTCTGTATAGCACGCAAGAAATAATACTTTTTACTGTGTGCAATACATGTGACAATAATAAATCAAATCAAGTGATAGCTCAGCATAATGGTGCACTAGAAATTGCTAGCACATTGCAAATCTTCTTTGAAGCATTCCTTTAAATGCTAAACAAACACTGGATGAATATGATTTCCCAAAACTCCCACATCCCTGTGCAGAATTAATTAATGCTTATTCTGTCGAATCAGTGTAACCTGCGCAGCTCTAGTACAATGAATAAAGGGGCAGATTTCAAATGTGTTGGTTGCAACAGCGACCCAAGGTTCACGCCTGGAATTCCGGAGCACATGGGCTCGAGCTCGGGTTGTGGTAATTTAATACGGAAAAATAAACTTGACAAGATTTAAATTACACGCTCAGAAAGCGAAAGTGCTTCTTTCCCACAGTGACAAAAATCTAAAATAAACATCCTGCCCTGAAACAAGATCCGAGTCTCAAACCAGCAGCTTATGTTGTAATCAGCCACTGTCTTTTCGACATTGTAAGCACGCGGTTCATTAAGCCTCATGGTAGGGGCAGTGGTAAGATATATGAGCAGAATTAGGGCACTCGGCCCATCATATCTGCTCCGCCATTCAATCATGGCTGACATGTTCTCATTCCCATTCTCCTGCCTTTTCCCCATAACTCCTGATCCCCTTATTAATCAAGAACCTATCTATCTCTATCTTAAAGACACTCAATGGCCTAACCTCCACAGCCCTCTGCGGCAAAGGGGTCCACAGATTCACCACTCTCTGGCTGAAGAATTTCCTCCTCATCTCTGTTTTAAAGGATCATCCCTTTAGCCTGAGGTTGTGCCCTCTGGTTCTAATTTTTCCTATGTGGAAACATCCCCTCCACGTCCACTCCATCCAGTATCGTGTAAGTTTCAATAAGATCCCCCTTCATCCTTCTAAACTCCAACGAGTACAGACCCAGAGTCCTCAACCGTTCCTCATACGACAAGCTCTTCATTCCAGGTATCGTTCTTGTGAACCTCCTCTGGACCCTGTCCAAGGCCAGCACATCCTTCCTTAGATATGGGGCCCAAAACTGTTCACAATATTCCAAATGGGGTCTGACTAGATTGGTCATTGGTCTAGTAATCCTGGGGCCTGGGCTAATGCTCTGGGGACACAGGTTCAAATCCCACCACAGGAATTTAAATTCAATTAAAAATGCATCTGGAATTAAGAAGTTTATCATTAGGTTATGGTGACCATGGAATGATTGTTATAAAAACCCATCTGGTTCACTAATATCCTTTAGGGAAGGAAATCGGCCATCCTTACCCAGTCTGGACTACATGTGACTCATAGAATCCCTACCATGCAGAAGGAGGCCATTCAGCCCATCGAGACTGCACCAACAATAATCCCACCCACGCCCTATCCCCAGTTAATCCCTCTGACATTAAGGGGCAGTTTAGCATGGCCAGTCCACTTAACCTGCACTTCTTTGGAGTGTGGGAGGAAACTGGAGCACCCGGAGGAAACCCACGCCGACACAGGGAGAATGAGCAAACTCCACACGGACAGTGACACCAGGTCGGAATCAAACCTGGGTTCCTGGCGCTGTGAGGCAGCAGTACTAACCACTGTGCCACCCAATCTTAAATACACTCTGAAATATGACCTAGCAAGCATCAGTTCAAGGGCAATTAGAGACGGGCACCAAATGCTGACCTTGACAGCGATTCCCACATCACACCAAAGAATTAAAAAAAACACAGCCAGGATCCAGGCAGGGAATGAGGGAAAGTCCACATGGCATCCATGCTTCACAGTGGTGAAGACATTACTCTGGTGAAAATGGCAATCTTTATAAAGATCAGAATTCCAAATTGGGCAACCTTGAGGTCGTTTGATGAAAGATAGTGGTGGTGGGTTAATAAACGTATATAGAATCCAAATAGTAGAATCCCTATGGTGCAGACAGAGGCCATTCAACCCATCAAGTCTGCACCGACCACAATCCCAAACAAGCCCTATTCCTGTAACCTTTACCCTGCTAGTCCCCCGATACAAGGGTCAATTTAGCATGGCCAATCAACCTAACTTGTACATCTTTGGATTATGGGAGGAAACCGGAGCACCCGGAGGAAAGCCATGCAGACACGGGGAGAACGTGCAAACTCCACACAGACAGTGACCCGAAGCTGGAATTGAGCCCAGGTCCCTGGAACTGTGAGGCAGCAGTGCCAACCACTGTGCCGCCATGTTTGTACATTCAATACATATATTTTATATATCATATACACACTATGTGTTCACTAGGATATATACTTATCTACATACACACTGGTCTTCATATTTATATTTATATACACTAGTTTTCAGAGTATTAGTTTGCATTTCCCTCCCTCTGAATGATTTGCCTCTGTGGCACAGAACTTGGATTTCACTGCACAATTTCCAGTTCACTGCCATCGTTACTCATTACAAATCAATGGGACAACAGGAAAAAGAGAACCACAACCCCACTACTATTAATTTCCAATCTACCCCTCTGACCATACACCATTCCATGGTAAACTACTTGAGTCAATATCCCATTTGTCGTCAGTGGCTACTGTTAAAGTAGAAGCGAGGAATTGGTTACAAGCAGCCCTTCTGTCGACACAGCCCTTTTTTGCCTTGAAAGCCAAGATGGTAACAAGCATCAGAGTTTGTTGTGTCTACAGGGAAACATTGCGCAATGCAGGGAGGCAATGGTGTAGCGGTATTGTCACTGGGCTAGTAATCCAGAGGACTAAAGCTGGAATTGAGATTCCAAAGAGACTCAGGAAACCATTGCCATCTGGTTCACCAATGTCCTTTAGGGAAGGAAATCTGCTGTCCTTCCCTGGTCTGGCCTACATGTGACTCCAGGCCCAGAGGATGGTTGACTTTCAAATGGCCAAGGAAGCTACTCAGTTCAGCAGCAATTAGGGATGGGCAGTAAACGCTGGCCCAGCCAGCGAACCTCAAGTCCAATGAGCGATAATTAAACAAAAACAATTGTCTCTGGCCATAAATGGAACAGACAGTTCCTTCATACTGACTGGCTAAATTCCAAGTGAACATTCTTGAACGCGGGTCAGCAATTGTAAAACACAAGTCCGAGCTTGGCCATTCAGAGCTGATGCCAAGAAGCACTTCTACACAAGAGGGTAGTGGAAATCTGGAACCCCCACCCCCATGAAGTTGCTGAGATGATGGGTGGGAAGGCGGGAATCAATATAAAATTTTGCATTTGAAATTGGCAGATTTTTGTTACTCACAAGTATTAAAGGTCATAGAAAAGTTGTTGTAGACAGAACGCCGGATAGACCAGCCAAAGCTCCGTTGACTTCAGCCGGAAATTTCTGGTGCAGCCGTGCGTGGGACTGGAAAATTTTGGCCCAAGGTCAGTAAATGGAGTTGAGAAATAGATCAGCCATGGTGCAACTGAATGGCGGAACATGGCTGAGAAGCTGCTTCTGTTTCTGCCTCTGAGCTGCAAGGTACAATGCCTATATCAGCTATGTTGGCCTGCTGGCATTGAATTATGCATGGGTTTCGTGTGTGGCTGGGAGTGGGGATCGAGGCCCCTTCTCGACCAGCGGATTGTACACTCACATTGTGTGCCAGTCTTCCTTTGAGTGTGGATTACTTGTTTGACGTGAGATTCGGAAGCGATGAGAAAGTCCACCTTTTATTTCCCAAGAAGGGTTTAACTGGGGAATGCCTTGCATTCCACTCTTTCTCCTGGAATGCCAACCCAGCCATCTTCCCATGATGCTGTCTAGCAGCTACACTATCAGTGGTTCGTTACTTTAGAGCCTCCCACATTCTCTCTGCACCTTGTTCCAGCTTTCCATCATTCTATGCCCTGTGTATCTCAAATTTAGCCTTCACAATGCTGAACCTGAGGTCACTAACCTGAGAAAAGTGGGTCCAGAATAGATAGTTCTGATTTGGAAAAGTACCGATTTAGACACATTTGGTTTAATGACTTCCCTCTGTGTTGAAATGTCATAAAAATCATAGAATCCCTACAGTACAGGAGGGGGTCATTCAACCCATAGAGCCTGCACCGACAACAATCCCACCTTATCCCCGTAACTCCATGTACTTATCCTGCCCTTCCTCCCAAATTTAGCATGGCCAAACAAACTAACCTGCACATCTTTAGATGTGGGAGGAAACTGGAGCACCTGGAGGAGACCCACACAAATACGGGGAGAATGTACAAACTCCACACAGTCACTCAAGGCAGGAATTGAACCCAAGTTCCCGGCATCGTAAGGCAGCAGTGCTAACCACTGTGCCATCGTGCCGCTGCAGATTAAAAGCAGGCCACATATCTCTCTTTATCTTAGTTAGGCATGAGGGTTAAATTAACTGCTGTTTGCCTAGAGGATGATTTTGAGTCAGCCACAGTAACCAAAATAAACAGACTGTTAAAAAGTAGGAATTTGATTAACCCCCTCAAACCAGAAGCTACATAATCTGAAGAATAGTCGCACAGACTCAAAACGTTAACTGTTTCTCTCTCCACAGATCGAACCTAGGTCTCTGGTACTGTGAGGCAACAGTGCCAACCGCTGTGCTGCTTTAATCTATGATTCATTGGCTCATACCAAATGGGTCTGTTTGAGATTCCCTCTTGACAAGCTATTTACTTGCTGCAATGGTGTAGTTCCAGTGTCTGATCCCTAGAATGAGAGATCTTTGTTTCCTTAAAGCGGAAACCTTGCTGTAAATGTCAATGATAGGCAGGAAGAAAACTGGACGGAACACAGTTAACGTCTTATGATTGGCAAATGGAATGTTGGCTTTTATAGCGAGGGGGATAGAATATAAAAGTAGGGAGGTCTTGCTGCAACTGTACAGGGTACTGGTGAGGCTGCAACTGGAGTACTGTGTGCAGTTTTGGTCGCCGCATTTGCGGAAGGATATATTGGCCTTGGAGGGAGTGCAGAGAAGATTCACTAGGCTGATACCGGAGATGAGGGGGTTAGCCTATGAGGAGAGATTGAATGGACTGGGTCTGTACTTGTTGGAGTTTAGAAGGCTGAGGGGGGATCTTATAGAGATGTATAAGATAATGAAGGGGATAGATAGGGTAGAGGTAGAGGTAGAGAGATTCTTCCCGCCTAGAAAAGGATAGCAGAACTAGAGGGCACAGCCTCAAAATAAGGGGGCGGGGGGTGCGGTTTAGAACAGAGTTGAGGAGGAACTTCTTCACTCAAAGGGTGGTGAATCTCTGGAATTCTCTGCCCGTTGAAGTGGTGGAGGCTGCCTCACTGAATATATTTAAGTCACGGGTAGACAGGTTTCTGATAGACAAGGGAATTAAGGGTTATGGGGAGAAAGCAGGAAAGTGGAACTGATCCACTTCAGATCAGCCGTGATCTTATTGAATGGCAGGGCAGGCTCGAAGGGCTAGATGGCCTACTCCTGCTCCTATTTCTTATATTCTTATGATTGGCGCAAAACGCTAACAGTGGCTGACATTACAATGTGTTCCAACATTGGAGGTGCCCTGCTAGTGTTTCTAACTAGAATTACTCATGTGGAATTCACTACCACAGAATGTAGTTGAAGTCAAAACATCTGATTTCAAGAAGAAATTAGATGTAGCACTTGGGGGTCAAAGGGATCAAGGGATATGGGGGTGGGGGAAGGGGGGGAAATCAAAAGTTTTAAGGTTTATTTATTAGTCACAAATAGGTTCACATTGACACTGCAATGAAGTTACTGTGGAAATCCCTGAGTTGCCGCACACCGGTGCCTGTTCGGGTACATTGAGGGAGAATTTAGCACGGCCAATGCAGCTAACCAGCACGTATTTCGGGATGTGGGAGGGAACCGGAGCACCCTGAGGAAACCCACGCAGACATGGGCAGAAAGTGCAGACTCCACACTGACAATGACCCAATAATCATCAGTAATCAAACCCTGGCGCTGTGAGGCAGGAGTGCTAGGATATTGAATTCGATAATCTGCCATTACCAAGATGAATGGCGGAGCAGGCTCGAAGGGCTGAATGGCCCCCTCCTGCTGCTAGTTTGTATGAAATTGCCAGAGATATTGAACATTAAAACCTTGAAAAAAATTGCTCCAGAAGCAGGGGGTTTGAAGTTTTCCGATTAAGCGCATACACATAGCAATAGTTTCCTGTGTGATTGGTAAATAATTCAATTCTGGGACTATCCAAACTTTACCCTGTGTGTGAGATACAAACCAGAGGCACTAGGATGCTAATGAGCACTGTGATCAGGTCCGTTTTATCAGGTACTTTTTCACTTGAATTACATCATCCCTTCTCTTAATTGGCATCCAAGTGACCCTTTGCCCTAAAGGTCACCAGTGGAACTCACAACAACTGTGGATGCCGCAATGGGGACTCCTGCAAGCTCTGATGGATCATACCTGATACAACCTGTACCACACTGGAACCTGTACCAGGGATCAAAATTCCACCTCGGTTAATCTTTGACCTCAGCATGACCTTTCACCCTGCGACTAGAGCTCCTAATTCACTGCGAGTTGCTATGCTGCCTCAGAGCTGCGGCAAAACAGTTCAGATTCAGTATTCATCCACAATACCAGAGGGTGTGATTCTCCCCTCCTCCGCCCCCTCCGTGTCCTCAGGTCAAACCTCATCACACATTCTATTGCAGCCAGGGGTGAGGACGGAACTGCAATTTCCCAGGTTAACATGAAGCCTCTACCCTGCTTGGCCACGATCAGTCTGAATCCAGCAGGGCTCAGACACTACGCAGGCTGGCAAAGCAAACATCTTTTTCTCTCCGAAGTGGTTCACTCCATCTAGTGGCTGGGCTAAGAACTTAGAATCGTAGAAATAGAATCCCTACAGTGCCGGAGGCGGCCATTTGGCCCATCGTGTCTGCACCAACCATAATCCCACCCAGGTCCTATTCATGTAACCCCACACATTTACCCTCCCGATACTAGGAGCACTTTAGCGTGGCCAATCCACCTAACCCGCCCATCTTTGGATCGAGGGAATGGAAATCCAAGTTTTCCAGCATCCGCAATATTTTGCTTTTATTTTAGTGATTAACTAACGGCCTCCCCCCCCACCTCCTCCAGGGTTGCCTACCTTATTCCGCTTGCCTCTCTGATGGGATCTCTCTTTCACCACGTTTGATAGTATTAAAGCATGGGGGGAGGCAATGTTCTAGTGGTATTATTGCTAGACTGTTAATCCAGAAACTCAGCTAATGCTCGAATCCTGTCACGGCAGATGGTGGAATTTGAATTCAATAAAAAGTCTGGAATTAAGAATCCAATGATGACCAGGAAACCATTGCCAATTGTTGGAAAAACCCTTCTGATTTACTAATGTCTTTTAGGGAAGGAAATCTGCCTGGTCTGGCCTACATGTGACTCCAGAGCCACAGCAATGTGGTTGACTCTCAACTAGGGATGGACAATAAATGCTGGCCAACCAGCAACACATGTCCCACAAAAGAATTTAAAACAAAACCTCACATCTCCATCTCTTTTTAGCTCCTAGCAAGCGTCATCGGGACCCAAGGCTTTAGCTAAGTTCCTCTTCACAGATGCTGCTGGACCTGCTGAGCTTTTCTAACTCCTTCAGTTTTTATTTCAGATTTCCAGCATCTGCAGCATTTTGCTTTTGTTTTAGACATGGACCAGGGGTGGGAACAACATAACCCTGTGCAAGCGTGGAAGAATACACACCTCAGGGTGTAAGGAGAGGCTGGACAAATTGGACAAACAGGGTTGCTTTCTCTGGAGCGGTGGAGTGAGGGAGATCTAATAGAAGTCTATAAAATTATGAGAGGCATAGATATGGTTGACAGTCAGAATCTTTTTCTCAGAGTTGAAATCTAGGGGGCATGCGATCATAGAATTCCTACAGTGCAATAGGAGGCCATTCGGCCCATCAAGCCTGCACTGACAACAATCCCACCTAGGCTCCACCCACACAACCCCACGCTTTTACCCTGCTAATCCCCTTGACACTAACGTGCAATTTAGCATGGCCAATCAACCTAACCCGCACATCTTTGGAGCGTGGGAGGAAACCGAAGCACCCGGAGGAAACCCATGCAGACACAGGGGGAACATGCAAACACCACACAGACAGTGACCCGAGGCCAGAATTGAACCTGAGTCCCTGATGCTGTGAGGCAGCAGTGCTAACCACTGTGCCACACGTAAGCCAGACCAGGTAAGGATAGTGGATTTCGTTCCCTAAAAGAACATTGTGTACCAGATGGGTTCTTACAACAATTGACAATAGTTTTATGGTCACCATTATTGAAACTGCCTTTATATTTTACTATTTTTTAAATGAATTTAAATTCACCAGTTACCATGGTGGGATTTGAACCTGTGTTCCCAAACTGATAGCTGGGGCCTCTGGATTACTAGATCAGCGACATACCCACTTAACCCACTGCTGAACTGGCTCATTTTCATCCCATTGATCTCAGCAACCACTACGATGAGCAGATCTGAAGATAATTCCACCTAACTGGTGATATTGGACCAATGTTTCCAAAGTTCTCCACCACTGGGGGCTATCCTCATACTAGGGCTGTCTTAATTGTAACCAAATGGATAGAGATCGATCATTCCAATTAGTCAACACTTCTCTGTCATTGTATTATGTGGCTGCAAGGATAGGGCTAGATATACTGTAAATATTTGTCATTTAGCAATTCCTCCTATAGGAACTGTATACAGAGTTACCTACACAGTTGGTGTAATCCTTCAGTGTCAGGGAGATGGTGTGCTGCTCGGATTCAGCCATACACTTGACCTGGAAAACACAATAATTTTGTTCAAAAATTAAAGAAAAGCAATCAATCTCCAATAGCCTGGATTTTCACCAGGTCAGGTTGACTTAGAGACCCTTTAAAAATGGGGAGTGGATCTTGATTCCAGGATTCACACCCCATTCCTGGACTGTCTAATTTTCGGGGGTGCTTTCAAAGGGTGATATAGTCAAAAGAACGCAACTGGTGCTCTTCACCTGGCTGGCACTATTGCCAAGATTGGTGTCTCCTACTCCACTGCAATTTTTATGGAGCCAGGCTAGGTTTTGAAGAGCTGTGGTTGATGGCCTCCCAGAGGAGTCGTGAACCCTGGTGTGCATGAGGGGAGCTTTTAATGGTAAGTTCAATGGTAAGATCCCCCTCATGCCATTCTCTCCCATGCCAAGGTATGCCACCCACCCATGTGCTCAGGCCACTCATGACCCCTACGCTAAGGTGTGCCATTTCACCCACTCCCTATGTCACCACGTCACACTCCACCCTTCCACCAACCCCCATGCTACACTGGCATCTCCATGCTCAATCACCCATTGTACACCTTCTAGAACAAATGAGCTTCACCATGGCGTATAGTAAGATCTGTAATAAAAAGCTTTGAAAAAATGTAATCCTTTGATAACTTTCTCCTGTGCTTGAAAAGAAATCTAGAGCACAAGCTAATAAAAGTATCATTTAGGTCCTTTCAAGTTTCAAAAAACCTGAAAGCACAAACCCTTGAAACTGCTTAACATATGTCAACAAACATTGTGAAATTGATAGCTGAGATTAGAGAACCTGAGCTGGCAATCAAACCATCTTTTCTCTGGAGAGCAGATATTCTTATAACTTAATAACTATCTGAGTTCTTAAGCAAACTTTATTATGTATACTTTTTCTGACAAACACCCACAGTACCAAAGCGGGCCTTATAAACAGCCTGCCTCCACATCCGGCAGTTTCTGTGGCTGCCTCTGCACTTCTTCCTGGCTCCAGCTCCCATCTGGCTTTGAGCAATGAAAATCCTACCTTTCAGGGCACTTTCTTTCAGGGTGGATGGGCATTTACCTGACTCCCCTTACCCATCTCCAAGATGAAATTCCAGGCCAGCAAGTCAGAAGCCAACAACGTGATAGTCTTCAGGTGAAGCAGGATTCAATGGCATGGAATAATTGGAATGGGACAGATGGACCTAATTCAGTCTCCATTTCAAAGTCATAATAGTGATGTTTTGCTTTTGTATTTTATTTATGGTTAAACAACAAAACTTGTAGAAATTTAGGATTTGGAGGAACAGGGGTTGGGGGAAGAGCTGTTTCTGCGGAATACAACAAGGATTCAGGAGATGTGAACCCGAGGCAATGCACTGCCACTCCTGGTGGGAGTGTGTAACTGCAACATGATGACTTTACAGAGGGAATTTTCATTGTAAAGTTAGACATAATACATAAGGATCACCTAAAAGAGTGATAAGTACAGGAATTAAGGTTTCTCGAAAATAAAGTAGAATAGAATCATTGAATCCCTACAGTGCAGAAGGAAACCATTCAGCCCATCGAGTCTGTGTTGAGCGCAAACCCACCCAGGTCCTCCTCCCGCAATCCCACATATTTACCCTGCTGAACCCCTGACACTAAGGGGCAATTTAGCACGGCTAATCAACCTCACCCACACAATTTAGACTGTAGGAAGAAACTGGAGCATTGAGAGGAAACCCATGAAGACACAGGGTGAGTGTGCAAACTCCACACAGATGGTAACCCACGGCTGGAATTGAACCTGGGTCCCTAGTGCTGTGAGGCAGCAGTGCTAACTACTGTGTCACTGTGCTGCCCTGCATCTAGATCCCCAGAATTTTAGCTGAGTTTCTGGATTAATAGTGTGGCGATAATACCACGAGGCCATTGCCTGCCCAAATATGCTATAGACGACAGAATAAAGCAGAGTGGGTAAATACACTGGTCTGGGCAGCAGTGAACTTAATATTTGGTTTGAGTCGGATCAGCAGCAGGAAATACTACGACTGTTAGGGAGAGGCAGCAGAAACAGCAAGGGTTCCTGCCCATTTGCTGCAACTGTTTTGACTTTGTGAGAAAGATTGCATCAGGCCCGCCCAATCCCAGGAGTCTGCCGACACACCATTCTTGTAAATTGTTCACATTTCCCGTTATTCTTAAACCCTCTCTTCCCCAACCAGCCCCAACCTCGCCCACCCACCAAACTCCACCACGTGATATTATTCCTGAGGAGACAAATCTCGACCCAGTCAGTCAATGCTGCCTATCAGAGGCCGGTCAGCACTGCTGGGAGCCTGGGAACAAGGCTAGACAGATAAATGAAAAAGTAAACCAAAACCTTTCTTCTTCCACCACCCCCCTCCATTCAAAAGGGAGGTGGATAATTGTTTTTGAAATGTAGGAGCATAGAAACTAGGAGCAGGAGTAGGCCATTTGGCCCTTCAAGCCTGCTCTGCCATTCATTTTGATCATGGCTGATCATCAAATTCAATATACTGATCCTGCCTTCCTCCCGTATCCCTTGATCCTTTAGCCTCAAGAGCTTTATCTAATTTCTTCTTGAAGTCAGACAACTTTTTGTCTCAACTACGTTCTTCCCTGCTGCCATCAGACCTTTGAATGGACCTACTTCACATTAAGTTGATCTTTCTCTACACCCTAACTATGACTGCAATGCTACATTCTGCACACTCTCATAAGAACATAAGAACATAAGAAATAGGAGCAGGAGTAGGCCATCTAGCCCTTCGAGCCTGCCCCGCCATTCAATAAGATCATGGCTGATCTGTCGTGGCTCAGTTCCACATTCCCGCCCTCTCCCCGTAACCCTTAATCCCCTCTCTTATCAAAAACCCATCAACCCGCGTCTTAAAAATATTTAGCGAGGTAGCCTCCACCACTTCAATGGGCAGAGAATTCCAGAGATTCACCACCCTTTGAGTGAAGAAGTTCCTCCTCAACTCCGTTCTAAACCGCCCCCCCTTTATCTTGAGGCTGTGCCCCCTAGTCCTATTATCCTTTCTGAGCGGGAAGAGTCTCTCCACCTCTATCCTATCCATCCCATTCATCATCTTATACGTCTCAATGAGATCTCCCCTCATTCTTCTAAACTCTAACGAGTACAAGCCTAGTTTATTCAGCCTCTCCTCATAGCTCAACCCCCTCAACTCCGGCATCAGCCTAGTAAACCTCCTCAGCACTCCCTCCAAGGCCAAAATATCCTTGCGTAAGTACGGCGCCCAAAACTGCACACAGTACTCCAGCTGCGGCCTCACCAATGCCCTATACAGCCGCAGCAAGACCTCCCTACTTTTACATTCAATCCCCCTCGCTATGAAGGCCAGCATCCCATTCGCCTTCCTGACCACCTGCTGCACCTGTAGGCTGGGTTTTTGCGACTCATGCACAAGGACCCCAAGGTCCCTCTGCACTGTCGCCTGCTGCAGTTTTTTGCCACGTAAGTGATAATCCTTCCTACCAAAGTGGACCACCTCGCACTTACCAACATTAAACTCCATTTGCCATTTCCTGGCCCATTCGCCCAGCCTATCTAGATCCTTCTGTAGACTCTCCACACCCTCCGCACAATTTGCCTTTCCTCCAATCTTGGTGTCATCAGCAAATTTCGACACCCTACACTCGGTTCCCTCCTCCAGATCATCTATATAAATGGTAAATAGCTGAGGCCCCAGCACCGACCCCAGAGGCACTCCACTAGTCACCATCCGCCAATCCGAATAGCACCCATTGACCCCCACTCTCTGCCTCCTATTTGACAACCAATCCTCTATCCACGCTAACACCCTACCCCCAACTCCCTGTCCCCTGACCTTCTGCAATAACCTCCTGTGAGGTACCTTGTCAAACACCTTCTGAAAATCCAGAAAGACCACATCCACCGGCTCTCCTCTATCCACCGCCCTAGACACATCCTCATAGAACTCCAGTAAATTTGTCAGACACGACTTCCCTTTATCGAAACCGTGCTGCGTCTGCTCTATCAAGCAATTCCTCTCAAGATGCCTCGCTATTTCCTCCTTGATGACGGATTCTAACATTTTACCTACAACAGACATTAAACTAACCGGCCTATAATTCCCTGCCTTTTGCCTGCCACCCTTCTCAAACAATGGCGTAACATTAGCCGCTTTCCAATCTTCCGGCACTTCCCCAGAATCCAGTGACGTCTGGAAAATAACCAGCAAGGCATCCACTATCACCTCCGCCATTTCTTTCAGAACCCTCGGATGCATTCCATCCAGTCCTGGCGACTTGTCCACAATCAGTCCCTCCAGTCTGTCGAGCACCTCCTCTCTAGTAACAGTAATGTCATTAAGACCCTCCAGTCCTACCAGCTTTCCATCTCTAACACCCGGCAAATTATTCACGTCCTCCTCCGTGAAGACAGAAACAAAAAAGTTATTCAAGACCTCCGCCATATCCCCATCCCCTACCACTAAGTCCCCCTTCTCATCCTCTAAGGGACCAACGTTCACTCTAGCCAGCCTCTTCCTTTTTATATATTTATAAAAACTCTTGCTATCCTTTTTTATATTAAGCGCAAGCCCAGCTTCATAGTTTCTCCTACCCTTCTTTATCATCTTCTCTCGTTTCCTTCTCTATGAACAGTATGCTTTGTTTGTATAGCGCGCAAGAAACAATACTTTTCACTGTATATGTGAAAATAATAAATCAAACCAAACATTCTGTGGCAGTGAATTCCACACATTCACCACCCTCTGGGTGAAGAAATGTCTCCTCACCTCAGCTCGATAAGCTTTACTCATCCTCAAACTAGTTCTGGACTACCCCATCGGGAACATTCTTTCTGAATCTACTCTGTCTAGCCCTGTTAGAAGTTTATAAGTTTCTATGAGATCCCCTCACTCTTCTAAACTCAAGTGAATATTATCCTAACTAACTTAGTCTCTTCTCATATGACAGACCTGCCACTCCAGGAATCAGCCTGGTAAACTTTCGTTGTACTGTCTCTATAGCAAAGACAGCCTTCCTCAGATAAGGACGCCAAAATTGCACACAATACTCCAGGTGTGGCCTCACCAATGCCCTATACAATTGCAGCAAAACATCCCTATCCCTATACTCAAATCCTCCTGTTATGAAGGCCAACATACCATTTGCCTTCTTTACCGCCTACTGTACCTGCACGCTTACTTTCAGTGATTGGTGCACAAGGACTCCAAGGTCTTGTTGAATATCCACCTCCCTCAATTGACACCCATTCAAGTAATGATGTCTTCCTATTATTGCTATTAAAGTGTATAACCTCACATTTATCCACATTATACTACATCTGCCATGCAGATGCCCACACACTCAGTGTGTCCAAATTATGGTGAAACATCTCTATATCGTCCTCACAGCTCACCCTCCCATTTAACTTTGTATCATCTGCAGATTTGGAGGTACTTCCCTCTTCCAAATCATTAATATATAATGTGAACAGATCCTTGCGGAACCCCACTAGCCACTTACTGCCAGTCAGAAAAAGACCCATTTATGCCAACTCTTTGCTTCCTACCTGCGAATAGCTCTCTATTCATCTCAAGACATTGCCTGTAATCCCATGTCCTTTAATTTTACAGACTAGTCTGTTCTGTGAGCCCTTGTCTCAGAGTCTTCTGAAAGTCTAAATAAACCACATCCACTGGTTCTCCTCGATTAACGCTACTAGTTACATCCTCAAAAAATTCCAATAGATTTGTCAAGCATGATTTCCCTTTTGTAAATCCATGCTGACTCTGTCTGATTATACTACTGCCTTCCAAATGCCAAGTTATGAAACCCTTGATAATAGACTTAATAGCTTCCCCAGTACTGATGTTAGGCTACTGATCTATAGTTCCCTGTTTTCTCTCTTTTTGAATAGCGGGCTTACATTAGCTATCCTCTAATCTGTAGGAATTATTCCGGAGTCCAAAGAATTTTGGAAAATAACCACCAATGGATCTACTGTTTCCAGGGCCACTTCCTTAAGTACTCTGGGATGAAGATTATCAGGACATGGTGATCTATCCACCCCCAGCCTCCCAATTCCATCAATTCCCCAAAACTATTTCTCTACAAATGGTGATTTCCTTCAGCTCCTCACTAAAACACGTTTCTCTCAGCACTTCTGATACATTATTCATGTCTTCCTTTCTGATGACTGAAGCAAAATACAAATTAATTCCTCACCCATTTCTTTATTCCCTGTTATGAATTCTCCTGTTTCTGAATGTAAGAGGCCTACATTTGTTTTTGTCAACCCTTTTTCTCTTTAAATATTCATAGAAATTCTATATTTCACTTCTTAATCAATCCTTGGTCCTCCTTTGCTGACTTTTAAATTGCTCCCAATCCTCAGGCCTTTTGTTTTTTTCTTGTAATTTTGTATGCATCTTCCTTGAATCTGATACGATCTCTCATTTCCCTTTAAGCTATAGTTTGGCCACAATTCCCTTCTCACTCTTACGCCAAATGGGAATAAACAACTTCTGGAGTTCACCTTTTCATGCTTTAAATGCCTGTCATTGTCTGCCTTTCCTTTCAGTAATGTTTCCCAGTCCATCATGGCCAATTCTTGCTTCATATCATCATAGTTACCTTCATTGAGGTTCAGGACCCTGGTCTCAGAATCAACTACATTATAATCCACCTTGACAAAAAAAAATCCACTATATTACGGTCACTTGTCCCCAAGGGTTCTCTCACAACTAGACTGCCAACGAATCCTCTCTCATTGCACAACACCCAGTCCAAGATGGCCTGGTCCCTTGTTGGTTCCTCAACGTATTGCTCTAGAAAACCCTCCTGTAAGCACTCCAGAAATTCCTCCTCTATTGTACTGTGACTAATTTGACTCTCCCAATCTATATGCAGATTAAAGTTGCCCATAATCACAGATATTCTCTGATTTCCTGCCTAATGCTTTTCCCAACATTACCGCTACAGTTTGGTGTCTGTATACCATCCCCAATGTTTTTTTGCCCCTTGCTGTTTCTTAACTCGACCCATACAGATTCACACCAATACCGATATTTTTCCTCAATATCATCTTTAATCAACAATGCAGCTCCACCTCCTTTTCCTTTCCACCTGTCCTTCCTAAACCCTGAATAGCCCTCAACGTTTACTTAGCTCCCATCCTTGTTCACCTTGGAGCCACGTCTCTGTAATGCCAACTATATCATACCCCTTTACATCTACCTGTGCAACTAATTCATCCATTTTGTTTCAAAAGCTCCAAGCATTCAGATACAAAATCTTAAGGTGAATCCTTTTAATGTTTTAAGAATAAGTATTTTGCAAAGTCTCTGGAAAGGGCAGGGAATTACGTCTAAACAATCAATGCTTACCAGGGAGTGAGAATAGAGTCAATATTTCGAGTCAGGATGACCCTTTGTCAGAGAAGGGTCATCCAGGCTTGAAATGTTGGCTGTATTCCTTCTCTACAGATGCTGTCAGACTTGCTACAATTTTCCAACATTTTCAGTTGTAGGTTCCAGTAGCCGCAATATTTTGCCTTTAGCTCTTTCAGAAAGTCACGCGGACACAGGGAGAATGTGCGAACTCCACGCACATGGTCACTCGAGGCTGGAATTGAACCTGGGTCCTTGGCACCATGAGGCAGCAGTGCTAATCACTCAGCTATCGAGTCTGCACCGACCACAATCCCACCCAGATTCTATTCCCATAACCCCATGTATTTGTCCTAGCTAATCCCCTCGACACTAAGGTCAATTTAGCATGGCCAATCCACCAAACCTGCACATCTTTGGACTGTGGGAGGAAACCAGAGTACCCAGAGGAAACCCACGCAGACATGGGGAGAATGTGCAAACTCCTCACAGACAGGTGACCGAGGCTGGAATTGAACGCGAGTCCTTAGTGCTGTGAGGCAGCAGCGCTAATCACTGTGCCACCGTGTCGCCCTGTATTGGGTCTCCTGAGCATTCAATGTCATGAGGTGCCCCCCTGCCCCCATTCCAGCCTGGGGTAGAGTGCTGGCGACACTCAATATTTTGTGCCTCTGGACGTACAGAGTTTCATCTCCTTGTCCTCACTGGACTCAGTATACATGTGGGCTCACGGTTGACACAATTGCAACACTCACCACAGCACATGCAGGAAAACTTGAGATCTCACTTTGTTGTGTAACGCATAATTCATATTACAGTTGATCTGACCATTAAATTAAAATAAAAATTAAGGTAAAATATTGTATACTGTTTATTCTCATGGTGGCCACTAGGTGATCTGTTCTTTTGCTTTTGATCCCAACGTGGATCTTCTGAAAGCAATGAAGTAGTCATTTTATAAAGATTGAAAAATGCTAAGAGTCATTAGCAAAGAAACACTGATGGCACAGTGGTTAGCATTGCTGCCTCACAGTGCTGAGGACCTGGTTCAACTCCCAGCTTGGGTCACTGTCCTTGTCGAGTTTGCACATTCTCCCTGTGTCTATGTGTGCTCGCTCCAGATGCTCTGGTTTCCTCCCACAGTCGTCACGATGCGCTGGTTAGGTGCCGTGCTAAATTGCCCCTTAATGTCCGAAGGTGTGTAGGTTATGGGAGCGAACATGGTAATGAGTGGGGTTACGGGGATAGGGACTGGATAAGGTGGTGTGTCGGTGCAGACTTCATGGGCCAAATAGCCTCCTGCTGCAGTGTCGGGATTCTATGAAAGAAGGCGTGGAGAGATGGTAAAATATTTGTATCTGGGTGGGGCAATGAAGTAAATCATAGTCAGGGCTCATGTGACAGCATAACTACACTAAAGCTTCACTTAATCCTCATGGTATTCAGGAAAGGTTTGTCAGGAAATTTGGGTGCAAAGTTTAGGGTTTCCATCATGCAATTTGATTTCAAGAAAGGCAACGATTTATTTTTAAGTCCACTTTCTTTCCTGAATTGTGTGCTTGTGAAGTTGAATGAGTGGGAGACTGTGTTTCAGACACTGCCCTGTGTCAATTGTGGATCTTGTCTAGTGGAGGTCCACTGGCTGTTCCCCAGAAATATGCTTTAAACCTGTGTTAAAAGTGGCTTTGTTCTATTTCTCGTACCAGATAGCCTGAGCTGCCTTATGGGCAGCATGGTGGCACAGTGCTGAGCACTGCTGCTTCACAGCGCCGGGGACCCAAGTTCAATTCTGGCCTCGGGTCACTGTCTGAGTGGAGTTTGCATGTTATCCCCATGTCTGCGTGGGTTTCCTCGGGATGTTTCGGTTTCCTCCCACAGGCCAAAGATGTGCAGTTTAGGTTGATTGGCCATGATCAATTGGCCCAAGTGTCAGGGGGATTAGCGTGGGGTTATGGGAATAGAGCCTGGGTAGGATTGTGGTCGGTACAGACTCGAAAGGCCGAATAGCCTCCTTTTGCACTGTAGGGATTCTATGATGTCATCAATCAATGCCACATTAGGCTTGGTGTTCTGTTATACGGGGACATGGATGAAATCACAGGAATGACGGAATTCCTGCAGTGCAGAAGGAGGTCATTCGGCCTATCGAGCCTGCACTGACTACAATCCCACCCCAACCCTATCCCTGTAACCCCACATATTTACCCTGCTAGTCTCCCCCGACACTAAAGGGCAATTTAGCATGCCCAATCCACCTAACCCACACACCTCTGGACTGTGGGAGGAAACCAATGGATTGGGGCCTTTGGCGATTATTCATCAGTCTTGTTTTGACCGCACAAATCAGCAAACGGTGAAATGAGCAGGAAAATCTCAGGGTGGTTCCGACAGGCCCACGCTGACGGGAAAACATAACGCCCAGAGTGAAGAGAAGCATTACAGGAAGGGTGGGGACTCACTGTCAGCGCGGAGAGCGCTGTTTCGTTTTACCTCTGATTGTATACGTGGCTCTGGTATATTTGCCGGTGACGCGGGATGTCTCGTTATTGGTTCAGTCTTTGTGCTTTCCTGTGTCCCTCTGGTTTGATCTTGTTCCGCTCCTTCGACCGCCGTTTCGTTTCTGGAGGTTGTTTCAGTTGATGCGGTTTGCAGTGTTGTTGGGTTGGGCTGAAGGCCACTTGTTGTTGCTCCAGTTGCCGCGACGTTTGAAGAGCTGCTGTTGAGGTAGGTTGAATTGACTATCCCAACAGTCGGTGTTGATTCTGATGTAACCTGGCTAGAGGTTCCTGGTGTCGTTTGGATGGTTTCAGATTCCTTTGCCTTGGTGGTAAGATCTGGCTCTGTAACAACATTGAATTTTATAAATCTTAATGTGCCCGATACATCTGTGACTTTAACTGGCATTGGGGAAAATGATTCAATATTAAGGTAATATCTACAAACTGGCACTCAAGGCATGAAGCTTTGCACTGTTGGGTGCATCTATCAAGGGGAGAGTGAGCACTTGGCACGTCATAACATTCAAGGCTATGGGCCAAGGGCTGGTAAATGAGGTTAGGCGGGAGGTCAGGGGTTTCACACGTGCCGGTGCAGGCACAATAGGCCAAAGAGCCAGGGACCCGGGCTCAATTCCAGCCTTGGGTGACTGTGCAGAGTCCGCATGTTCTCCTTGTGTCTCCATGGGTTTTCTCCGGGTGCTCCGGTTTCCTCCCACAGTCCGAAAGATGTGTGGATTAGGTTGATTGGCCATGCCAAATTAGTGTCAGGAGGATTAGCAGGGCAAATATGTGGGGTTATGGGGATAGAGCCTGGGTGAGATTGCGGTCCACGCAAGTTTGCTGAGCCCTGCACCACAGCAAATTTTGCATTTGATATAGAATCAATTATAGAATCCATGCATTCACCCGAGGCTGGAATCAAACCTGGGTTCCAGGCGCTGTGAGACAGCAGTGCTAACCACTGTGCCACCGTACTTTGTGTCCCTGGGAATGAGGTCAAGGCTGAGACTTCATTCTGTCAAAATACTGCCTCTTCCACCCCCTGTGGCGCAATGACCATGGTGTAGTGTCTAACATTTCGGAGGGTTTTGATACAGTCAATAAGGAGAGAATGTCTTCATCATCTGGCATGTAGGCAAACAGATTAATTACTTTGCATAAAAACTAAAGGGAAGAGGAAGAAAATTTTCTTTTGATGTGGCGAGATGTTATGAATCAGAATTTCTGGCCTGAATAGGGGCTGGAGGCAGATTCAGTAATAACATTCAGGCATCAGGGTGACACGGTGGCACAGTGGTTAGCACTTACTGCCTCACAGAGTCAGGCACCCGGGTTCAATTCTGGCCTCG
Source organism: Carcharhinus amblyrhynchos (assembly GCF_965287045.1). Classification (NCBI taxonomy): domain Eukaryota; kingdom Metazoa; phylum Chordata; class Chondrichthyes; order Carcharhiniformes; family Carcharhinidae; genus Carcharhinus; species Carcharhinus amblyrhynchos. The sequence continues at coordinate 41,552,328 of NC_137342.1, read as the reverse complement.
GGTGATTATGCGGAGTCTGCACATTCTCCCCATGTCTGAGTGGGTTTCCTCCGGGTGCTCCAGTTTCCTTCCACACTCCAAAGTTGTGCAGGTTAAGCAGATTGGCCGTGCTAAATTGACTGTTAAGTGTCAGGGGGACTACAGCAGCTCAAGTACATGGGGTTACGGGGATAGGGCCGAGGTGGGATCATGGTTGGTGGAAGCTCGATGGGCCAAATGGCCTTTTCCTGCACTGTAGGGAGTCTATGTATTTGAAAAGGAACATTTTTGCAGAGCTTTGGAGGAAGAGCAGGGGAGGTAGGATTAACAGAATAGGATGAAGCTGAATGGCTTCTTTCCATGTTGCAGGAGTCAATGAGCGGCACATTCTCCTTACCAGGCACTGGAGGATCTGAAGAGGCCAGAGTGGTGCGTAATGTTGTAGGGGTACTGCTTATACCTTGGAGAGCAGTTGATAACGTGGTAGATGTAGGTTGAACAGTAGTGATTGTATCCGGAGCTGGGGCTATCACTGTTGTGCTATCTCGTATTGTTGAACTAGTCACATTTGGAGTTGCACTGGAACTGGCCTTGACTGTTGAGGGTATCTCAGTTGTATCAGAGGCGGTGTTTGTCGTCATGTTAAGACTAGAAGTTATTGTTGGGCTTGCAGTTGTTTCTGATGAATTGCCAGGTTTTAAAGGATTTTCTTCTGTTTTGGGTGAGACAGTGCCATGTGTCGTTTGGTTCGTGCTACTCGTAGGTGTTGGTGATGTTGCAGCCATGGAGTTTGAAATGGTAGGTAACCAGGAACCTGTTGAAGTAATGAGAGTCAAGTTAATGTAGAAACAGGTAGAGGTGATTGACTAGGTGCTGCACTATTCAATAGATGTTGACTGATCTGTATCTTATCAACTATCTATCTTGGCCCAATCACCCTTAATACCATTTCCTAAAAAAGAATAATCAATCTCAGTTTTGAAAAGTGCTCCCTGAAAGACTTCGCCCTATTGGAAGGTTTTGCACATTTGTTCTGGACCAAGGCCGCAAGGAACTACAAAAGGTCATGAATGTAGCCCAATCCATCACGCAAACCAGCCTCCCATCCATTGACTCTATCTATACTTCCCGCTGCCTTGGCAAAGCAGCCAGCATAATTAAGGACCCCATGCATCCCAGACATTCTGTCTTCCACGTTCTGTCGGAAAAAAGATACAAAAGTCTGAGCTCAAGTACCAACCGACTCAAGAACATCTTCTTTCCTGCTGCTGTCAGACTGCTGAGTGGACCTACCTTGCACTAAGTTGATCTTTCTCCACACCCAAGCTATGACTGTAACACTACGTGCTGCACTCTCTTGTTTCCTTCTCTATGAATGGAATGTTTTGACTATATAGTGCACAAGAAACAATACTTCTCACTTTACGTTAATGCACAGAACATAGAAAACTACAGCACAAACGAGCCCTATGGCCCACAAGTTGCGCTGATCATATCCCTACCTACTCGGCCTATCTATAATCCTCAATCCCATTAAATCCCACATACTCATCCAGAAGTCTCTTAAAAGACCCCAACAAGTTTGCCTCCACCACCACCAATGGCAGCCGATTCCACTCACCCACCATCCTCTGAGTGAAAAACTTACCCCTGACATCTCCTCTGTACCTACTCCCCAGCACCTTAAACCTGTGTCCTCAGCCCTGGGAAATAGCCTCTGAGAATCCACCCAATCTATACCTCTCAACATCTTATAAGAACATAAGAAATAGGAGCAGGAGTAGGCCATCTAGCCCCTCGAGCCTGCCCCGCCATTCAATAAGATCATGGCTGATCTGTCCTGTCTCAGTTCCACATTCCCGCCCTCTCCCCATAACCCTTAATCCCCTTGCCTATCAAAAACCTATCAACCCGCGTCTTAAAAATATTTAGCGAGGCAGCCTCCACCACTTCAACGCGCAGAGAATTCCAGAGATTCACCACCCTTTGAGTGAAGAAGTTCCTCCTCAACTCCGTTCTAAACCGCCCCCCCTTTATCTTGAGGCTGTGCCCTCTAGTCCTACTGTCCTTTCTGAGCGCGAAGAGCCTCTCCACCTCTATCCTATCCATCCCATTCATCATCTTATATGTCTCAATGAGATATCCCCTCATTCTCCTAAACTCTAACGAGTACAAGCCTAGTTATCCAGCCTCTCATAGCTCAACCCCCTCAACTCTGGTATCAGCCTAGTAAACCTCCTCTGCACTCCCTCCAAGGCCAAAATATCCTTGCGTAAGTGCGCCGACCAAAACTGCACACAGTACTCCAGCTGCGGCCTCACCAGTGCCCTATATAGCTGCAGCAAGACCTCCCTACTTTTATATTCAATCCCCCTCGCTATGAAGGCCAGCATCCCATTCGCCTTCCTGACCACCTGCTGCACCTGTAGGCTGGGTTTTTGCGACTCATGCACAAGGACCCCAAGGTCCCTCTGCACCGCCGCCTGCTGCAGTTTTTCGCCATGTAAGTAATAGTCCTTCCTGCCATTATTCCTACCAAAGTGGACAACCTCACATTTGCCAACATTAAATTCCATTTGCCAGTTCCTGGCCCATTCGCCCAGCCTATCTAGATCCTTCTGCAGACTCTCCACACCCTCCGCACAATTTGCCGTTCCACCAATCTTGGTGTCATCAGCAAATTTCGACACCATACACTCGGTTCCCTCCTCCAGATCATCTATATAAATGGTAAATAGCTGAGGCCCCAGCACCGACCCCTGGGGCACTCCACTAGTCACCATCCGCCAATCCGAATAGCACCCATTAACCCCCACTCTCTGCCTCCTATTTGACAACCAATCCTCTATCCACGCTAACACCCTACCCCCAACTCCATGCCCCCTGACCTTCTGTAATAACCTCTTGTGAGGCACCTTGTCAAATGCCTTCTGAAAATCAAGAAAGACCACATCCACCGACTCTCCTCTGTCCACCGCCCTAGACACATCCTCATAGAACTCCAATAAATTCGTCAGACACGACTTCCCCTTAACGAAACCGTGCTGCGTCTGCTCTATCAAACAATTCTCCTCAAGATGCCTCGCTATTTTCTCCTTGATCACGGATTCTAACATTTTACCTACAACAGATGTTAAACTAACCGGCCTATAATTCCCTGCCTTTTGCCTGCCACCCTTGTTAAACAACGGCGTAACATTAGCCGTTTTCCAATCTTCCGGCACTTCCCCGGAATCCAGCGACGTTTGGAAAATAACCACCAAGGCATCCACTATCACCTCCGGCATTTCTTTCAGAACCCTTGGATGCATTCCATCCGGTCCTGGGGACTTGTCCACAATCAGTCCCTCCAGTCTGTCGAGCACTGCCTCTCTAGTAACAATAGTGTCATTCAGACCCTCCAGTCCTACCACCTTTCCATCGCTAACACCCGGCAAATTATTCACGTCCTCCTCCGTGAAGACCGAAACAAAAAAGTTATTCAAGGCCTCAGCCATTTCCCCATCCCCTACCACTAAGTCCCCCCTCTCATCCTTTAAGGGTCCAACATTCACCCTAGCCAGCCTCTTCCTTTTTATATATTTATAAAAACTCTCGCTATCCTTTTTTATATTAAGCGCTAGCCTAGCTTCATAGTTTATCCTACCCTTCTTTATCAACTTCTTTGTCATTCTTTGTTGACATTTAAACCTCTCCCAATCCTCTTCTCACCCACTACTCTTAGCTACTCTAAATGCATCCGCTTTTAATTTAACACTTTCCTTCACCTCCTTCGTTATCCACGGCTGATTATCTCTCCTCCTACGATCCTTTTTAACCATCGGAATAAATTTCTGCTGAGCACCAAGAAAGATCTCCTTAAAGATCCTCCACTGCTCCTCAGCAGACCTACCTTCCAACGCGCTCCCCCAATCAATCCGCCAATTCCTCTCTCATCCTACCGTACTCCCCTCTGTTCAAACAAAGGACGCATGTCCGGGAACCCACTTTCTCCTCCTCCATCTGCATCAGAAACTCCACCATACAATGATTACTTTTCCCAAGAGGATCATAAGAACATAAGAAATAGGAGCAGGAGTAGGCCATCTAGCCCTTCGAGCCTGCCCCGCCATTCAATAAGATCATGGCTGATCTGTCGTGGCTCAGTTCTACATTCCCGCCCTCTCCCCATAACCCTTAATCCCCTCTCTTATCAAAAACCCATCAATCCGCATCTTAAAAATATTTAGCGAGGTAGCCTCCACCACTTCAACGGGCAGAGAATTCCAGAGATTCACCACCCTTTGAGTGAAGAAGTTCCTCCTCAACTCCGTTCTAAACCGCGCCCCCCTTTATCTTGAGGCTGTGCCCCCTAGTCCTACTGTCCTTTCTGAGCAGGAAGAGTCTCTCCACCTCTATCCTATCCATCCCATTCATCATCTTATACGTCTCAATGAGATCTCCCCTCATTCTTCTAAACTTTAACGAGTACAAGCCTAACTTATTCAGCCTCTCCTCATAGCTCAACCCCCTCAACTCCAGCATCAGCCTAGTAAACCTCCTCTGCACTCCCTTCAAGGCTAAAATATCCTTGCGTGAGTACGGCGCCCAAAACTGCACAGAGTACTCCAGCTGTGGCCTCACCAATGCCCTATACAGCCGCAGCAAGACCTCCCTACTTTTATATTCAATCCCCCTCGCTATGAAGGCCAGCATCCCATTCGCCTTCCTGACCACCTGCTGCACCTGCAGGCTGGGTTTTTGCGACTCATGCACAAGGACCCCGAGGTCCCTCTGCACCGTCGCCTGCTGCAGTTTTTCGCCACGTAAGTAATAGTCCTTCCTACCATTATTCCTACCAAAGTGGACCAGCTTGCACTTGCCAACATTAAAGTCCATTTGCCATTTCCTGGCCCATTCGCCCAGCCTATTTAGATCCTTCTGCAGACTCTCCACACCCTCCGCACAATTTGCCGTTCCACCAATCTTGGTGTCATCAGCAAATTTCAACACCCTACACTCGGTTCCCTCCTCCAGATCATCTATATAAATGGTAAATAGCTGAGGCCCCAGCACCGACCCCTGGGGCACTCCACTAGTCACCATCCGCCAATCCGAATAGCACCCATTGACCCCCACTCTCTGCCTCCTATTTGACAACCAATCCTCTATCCACGCTAACACCCTACCCCCAACTCCATGTCCCCTGACCTTCTGCAATAACCTCTTGTGAGGTACCTCACCACAAGGTCCCTAATTCTACCCGCCTCATTACATAACGCCAGATCCAAGATAGCTCGCTCCCTCGTCGGCTCCAACACACACTGTTCAAGGAAACTATCCCGGCAGCATTCCAAGAACTCCTCCTCAAGCCCATCGTGTCCAACATGGGTCGACCAATCAATATGTAGATTGAAATCCCCCATAATTACGGCCGTCCCATTCCTGCACGCCGCATTTATTTGCGCTTTAACAGCCCGCCCCACCTCCAGATCATTATTCGGGGGCCTATAGACGACACCCACCAGCGTCTTCCTCCCTTTGCTGTTCCTAATCTCCACCCACAACGATTCCACTTTCTGCTCTTTGGTTCCTATATCATCCCTTACTACCACCCTGATGCTATCCTTAATCAGCAGAGCTATGCCCCCCCCCTTTTCCTCCTGCCTATCCTTCCTAAACACTTGATACCCCTGGACATTCAGCTCCCAGTCCCTGTCACCTTGCAGCCACGTCTCTGTAATGGCCACCAGATCATATCCATTTGTGCTGATCTGCGCCACCAGCTCATCCACTTTATTCCGAACGCTTCGTGCATTCAGATAAAGTGCCTGGTATACACCTCTATCAGTTCACCTCTCATCCTCCGTCTCTCCAGGGCGAAAAGACCGAGCTCCCTCAACATATCATGTGACAATAATAAATCAAATCAAGTCAAGGCTCCCTCCAGCAGAGGGAAACATTTCTCTCTACCTAGGGGTGATGGCCTAGTGATATTATCATTAAACTCATGTAACATTTTGGGGATTCGGGTTCAAATCCTGCCACGGCAGATGGTGGAATTTAAATTCAATAAAAAACATCTGGAATTAAGAATCTACTGATGACCATGAAACCATTTTTTTTGGAAAATCCCATCTGGTTCACTAATGTCCTTTACGGAAGAAAATCTGCTGCCCTTACCTGGTCTGGCCTATATGTGACTCCACATTTATTTTACACATTTTATAGAATTCCCCAGATATTGAGACTGTCATGGACAAGGAAGAGATGTGGAATAATTTCCCCCTTTTCTCACTTCTTGATTGACTGCAACAAAGCCTTCACAGTGAGAGGATATAAGTATAGGGATAGGGATGTTTTGCTGCAATTGTATAGGGCATTGGTGAGGCGACACCAGGAGAATTGTGCGCAGTTTTGGTGTCTTTATCTGAGGAAGGATGTCCTTGCTATAGAGGGAGCACAGCAAAGGTTAGCCAGGCCGATTCCTGGGATGGAAGGTCTGTTATATGAGGAGAGACTAAGTTAGTTAGGGATATATTCATTAGAAAAGTGAGAGGGGATCTCATAGAAACTGATAAAATTCTAACCGGGGTTAGACCGGGTGGATTCAGAAAGAACGCTCCCAATAGTGGGGGAGTCCAGAACTGGGCGGTTATCATTTGAGGATAAGGGATAAACCTTTTAGAACTGAGGTGAGGAGAAATTTCTTCACCCAGAGGGTGGCGAATGTATGGAATTCACTACCACAGAAAGTAGTTGACCAAGATATTGTCTGATTTCAAGGAGACACAGTGGCACAGTGGTTCGTGCTGCTGCTTTACAGCACCAGGGACCTGGATGCAATTCCCGGCTTGGGTCACCATCTATGTGGAATCTCCATGTTCTGTGTCTGTGTGGGTTTCCTCCAGGTGCTCTGGTTTACTCCCACAGTCCGAAAGTCATGCTGGTTAGGGTGCGTTGGCCGTACTAAATTCTCCCTCAGTGTACCCGAACAGGCACTGGAGTGTGGCAACAGGGAATTTTCACAGGAACTTCATCACAGTGTTAATGTAAGCCAACTTGTGACACTAATAAATGAACTTTACTTGTAAAAAGAAACAGTTTAGAATGACCAAACTGGCAAATTTTGGACATTTAATATAGTCTCTAAAATGATTCAGAAATGCGAAGATTAGGTGGAGTGATCACAGAATCCCAACAGTGCAGAAGGAGGCCAATCGGCCCATTAAGCCTGCGCTGACCACCCAGGCCCTATCCCCTTAACCCCACATCTTTACCTTGTTAATCCCCCTGACACTAAGGGACAATTTACCAGGGCCAATCCACCTAACCTGTACATCTTTGGACTGTGGGAAGAAACCTGAGTACCCGGAGGAAGCCCGCGCAGATATGGGGTGAACGTGCAAACTCCACATAGACAGTGGCCCGAGGCTGGGATTGAACTAACCACTGTGCCACCGTGCTGCCCTAATGGATAACAGTCAATGTTCTTCTCACTCAGTAATCCCAGGGGGACATTCAGAAGGGAATAGATGAGTTGAGAAGGACTGTGATTGATGTTAACTCTCACTATTTCTAGGCAGAGAGAAGAGGCAGACCGGCAGAAAGGTGAATCGTGGATGAGGGGCTGGTGTTGTGAACACCTCCTGTCAAGAGGAGCCAGGGCTGCTGGTGGTGTTAGTGACAGACCTGAACACCACAGATGCCATGTACATTTTGTGGGTCTCTCCAAGGCTAGTAGACTGACTCTGATGGGCATCTAACTCAGTGGGGTTGGAGTCCAATGTATGTCACAAAATCTTGACTTGACATTTACTAATGAGGTTCCTGTCAGAGTCTAATAGGAGCTCAGTCAACGACCAAAACCCATTAGGAGCAAGGAGCTCAGTGCAGAACTTTGTGAGCAGAGGGGTGTTGGATGGCCAGTGCTGTGGGGATTGTGGGGCTGGCCAGCAGATAGGGGCCACTGCACACACACCGATCTGGGAGCTGACAGGTCGGTGTACGCACACTGGATACTCAGCGCTATGCTGCTGGCCTCTCCACCGGGAAACAGGCATTGCTTTTCAAATTCCCGTTGAAAAACCCAGCATGATTTACTGCAGCTTTTACGCGAATTCGACACTTAGAATTTTTTTGGGGGAGAATTGCTCTCCCGAATTGTCGAGATTGTGGAAGGCAATGGTCAGAGGGGCAGAGTGTCTGGAGTTAGGCGAGGGTGGGAGGAGAGAGATCTGGAGGTATATAAAAAAATGGCCCCAGCCAGAAGGGGGCTTCTGAAGCAGCACCCCCCACCCACCCCCACCTCAAACCCCCCCCACCCTTTTTGTCCGTGATGGAATTTTGTTTAATTTTGGGTCTCCCCAACTTATCGTCCACCCGCCAGCCTCGGAATTGAAGTGGGGCAGGAAAAGGCCACTTAAGTGCCTTAACTGGGGCAAGAGTGAGCTTCCCATTCCAAATTGCCACCAGGTTGGGGTGGGGAATCTCAGAGGGAATCCCGTCGAAGCAATTTGATACATCCCCCCACTAGTGAGAGGGTAAAGGGGTGAGGGCGCACAATTCTGGCCCATTTCACCTTGTACACCTGACCCCTTGGACACCTCACCCAGATACCTCCACATCTGGACAGTACAAGGGGGAAGGGGGAGGTGAGTAGAGAATGCAGCTATGCTGAGGAGGAACAGTTTGGGATTGGGCGCAGCAGAGAGGCAGCAATGTGGTGAAGGGAAGAACAGAACATAAAGAGGCAAAGTTTGTCTGCAGTTTGTTAAAAAGATGTCCTACCAGCCAATTGCAAATTGGGTTTTGGGTTCAATCTCAATTCAGAGAGCGATGATTGTGGAACATGTGGTTACGTTTTGCCACAGGGGAGCCATTCCTTTCCATCCTCCTAATCATCTCCTTAATTAAACACGATGTGTTAATTGTCCTATCGTGCAGATTGTTTCTTTAGAAGCTCTGTGCTTTTTGGTTGAACCATCATACCTTCCTATAAGGCCCCTGCTAACTTTAGACTCAGGTTGGGAATTATTCGAGTCTCCTGTTATGCGTTTCGCCCCACTGGAGGTGACACCTCGCCTCCCCTCCATTGGCCGACGGCAGGCTCTTATGGTCCCACTATTGTCAACGAGGGCTTCCCACTTTTTGCCCCCTCCATTGCTGGGAAAGCCGTGGGGGTTCACTGTCGGCAGTACCGGAAGGTTCCGCCAGCGGGAAATGGCCGGAACATTCCAGCCTGAGTCTTTACGGCAGAGGAGGAGGACGTGACAGCTGATTTATGCTCCATTTACCCACAGTAAGAAGTCTGACGACACCAGGTTCAAGTCCAACCGATTTATTTGATAGTAAACTCACAAGCTTTCGAGGTTCCCCTCTTCGTCAGGTGAATGGAGAGTTTACTATCAAATAAAATCGGTTGGACTTAAACCTGGTGTTGTCAGACTTCTTACTGTGTTTACCCCAGTCCAACGCCGGCATCTCCACACCATTTACCCACCCCAGCCCTTATCTAGCAAAAAATTTACCTCAGTCTTGTAACATCTAATTGCTCTACGAGCAAAATAAATGAATGATTTGGCAACTCGAGCTCAGTACATTGGTGCCCGCACATATTTACTGGACTTTTACTGTGGGGCGGACCACGGAAAGGTCCGTTGACCTCGGGTGGAATTTTATGATTTTGGGACGAGTGAGGGCGTAAAATCCCACCCATTGAGTTTCCTACCACAGAGACATTCTCCCTCACCAAATAAATCTGTTCCTATTTTTCAGTAACTGAACTCACAAGCAAATACTAGGCCTTGCAAGGAAATCGAACAGCCATGCCTTCTACAGTTTGATCGCCAAAAGTTCTTTCTGGGTGGCACGGTGGCTCAGTGGTTCGCACTGCTATCTCGCAGTGCCAGGGCCCCAGGTACGATTCCCGACTTAGGTCACTCTCTGTGTGGAGTTTGCACATTTGGCCTGTGCATTTCCTCCAGGTGCTCTGGTTTCCTCTCACAGTAAGAAGTCTCACAACATCAGGTTAAAGTCCAACAGGTTTATTTGGTAGCACAAACTTTCGGAGCGCTGCCCCTTCATCAGGTGAGTGGGAGTTGTGTTCGCAAACAGGGCATATATTGACACAAACTCAACTTACAAGAGAATGGTTGGAATGCAAGTCTTTACAAGTGATCAAGACTTAAAGATATAGACAATGTGAGTGGAGAGAGGATTAAGCACGCGTTAAAGAGATGTGTATTGTCCCCAGCCAGGGCAATTAGTGAGATTTTGTAAGCCCAGGCAAGTCATGGGGGTTACAGATAGTGTGACATGAATCCAAGATCCCGGTTGAGGCCATTCTCACGTGTACGGAACTTGGCTATCAGTTTGGTTATCCTCCCACAGTTCAAAGATGTGTGGGTTAGGTGGATTGGCCATACTAAATTTCCCCTTAGTGGCAGGGGGATTAGCTAGGGTAAGTGCATGGGGTTCTAGGATTGGGCCTGGGTGGGATTGTTGTTGGTGCAGATTTGATGGGCCGAAAGGCCTCCTTCTTCACTGTAAGATTCTATAATTATTGCAGGTGTGTTATGATTATTGCATTTACTTTCCTAACACAAACAAAATTGACAGTCCCATGAACCGCATACATCAAACAATATGCTAACAGATCATAAATTACAGTGAGAAAACCAGGCCTTATTGTTCATTCAAAGACAGCTTTGTCGCTCTCAACCCTATTCATTTTCACAAAAATGGATCACTAAGGAAACAAGGTGACATTTCTATTGTTGGGTGAAATATATCCAATTTTGTGACTTGCTGAACTTCCAACTGGTGTGAATTTAATCAGGCACGCGTTGGCCCTCCAACCTCAACTACATTCCTCTGTCCCTTGGACACTGACTCTTGTTGCTGAATGCTCACTTTTACAAAGATGTAGCAAATTAGCTAAGTCCTCCTCCTGCTCCTTTTTTCATTAATTGACAGAATGTGGGTGTCGCTGGCTGGGTCAGCATTTATTGCCTATCCCTAACTGCCCTCCAATTTAAAGAGCATTTCAGAGTCAACCACATCGCCGTGGGCCTGGAGTCACAAAAAGGCCAGACCAGGTAAGGACAGGCAGAATTCGAAGGACATTAGTGAACCTGATGGCTTTTTCCAACAATCAACAGTGGTTTCATGGTCATCATTATACTTTTAATTACAGATTTTTTTTTCAGTGAATTCAGATATCACCATCCGCTGTGGTGGGATCTGAACCCGGGTCCTCACATGTTGCCCGAGGTCTGTGGATTACTAATCCAGTGACAATACCATAACTCCACTGCCTATCCAAATGCTCCTGCAGGCGTATAATCCCAAGTGGGGCAATTGGCTGAGTTAAAGTTGCCATATATAGTGCCAGCCATGGCAGTACTCTTGTCTTTGAATCTTAGTGGGTTCGAGTCCCAGCCTAGCACAGTGGTTAGCACTGCTGTCTTACAACGCCAGGGATCTGGGTTCAGTTCCTGACTTGGGTCATTGTCTGTGCAGAATCTGCACGTTCTCCCCGTGTCTGCATGGGTTTCCTCCGGGTGCTCTGGTTTCCTCTCACAGTCCAAAAGACATGCTGGTTAGGGTGCTAAATTCTCCCTCAGTGTATCCAAACAGTGTGATGATTTTCACAGTAACTTCATTGCAGTGTTAATGTAAGTCTACTTGTGACACAAATCAATAAATAGTGCAGAAAGCCTCAGTTCATGCTCCAGTGTAGCTGTGTGTGTGTGTGTGTGTGTGTGTGTGCGTGTGTGTGTGTGTGTGTGTGTGTGCGTGTGCGCACGCCATGCCCATGGAGGTGCTGCCTTTTAGATAAGAACTGACTGAGGTCCTGTCTGCCGTCTCGAAAACGAGTGGCGGGGGAGGGGGTGGACCAGGGAGTGGGCTGGGCAGGGTGGGGCGAGGGGAGCGAGCCAACCTTTTTGACTAACCAAATGAACTAAACCAAGCTAACTGGCAGACAAACGAAAAAGGGGAAGCCCTCAAAAAGGAGGGAACCGCCCAAAACAAAAACCAAAAGTAGAAAGGAAAATTAGAAACATCAAACTAAAATGTGATTAAAGGGGGTCTACAATGGGCCCCTGTGGTGCCCAACGAGCATGGAAGACCTCAGTGGTCCCCTCGGACACCATGTGAACCATCTCCAGAGATGGCTGGCAGTGAATGTAACCAGGGTAGAGTGGTAAACAGTTGGGCCAGAAGGCTGGCTGGTTGCCCACTGCCTTGACCTGTAGTTTGCGGGGGGTGTGTGGGGGAGGGAAACAGGCGAGTCCTGGCCACTATTTGTTCCCTGATCAACATCACTGAAAAATGGAGATGATCCCGTCTCTACAACGCTGCTGCTTGTGTGACCTTGCTGTATGCAAATTAACCAGCACTTCCACCAGATTGTGGAGGACGCTAAATAAATGCAAGCCCTTCTTTTGCGTCTAATTGCAGGCTGCTTGGAGCAATGAAAGATCAGGAATAAAGACTGTACTCTTTCTGTTATTTTCACCTTGTTCATGAAACCTCAGGAATGCCTGGCTCCAAACATGTTTTATTTTAAGCCGCATGACTTTGTCAGTGGGAACAAAAGAAAATCATGTAATCAGGATGCATCTGTGATAATAACCGTGTCACCCTTTTCAAACGGTCACTGAACCTTCAGATACCCAAATGACCCATCCATCCCACTGGAAAAGGACGCAACGATTGTGTGGATCGACCCAGTGAAAGTGAGGGGAAACCCTCACTTTGGCTCAGGCAAAGCTGCACTCGGCAACTTACTGGGGCTCGCCTTGGCAGCATCAACCCAAAGCCGTGCCCTCCAGCCCCTCGGAGGGTGAGAGGACACAGCAGCTGAATAGGGCATCACCACTTCTCATGCCCACCCCCAAATCACACACCCCCATCACAGCTTGGACTCCCTTCGTCTTGTTGGCTCAAAATCCTGTCGATCTCTACTTAAGCACACTGCGGGGGAAGTGGGGGGTTCTTCACCCATTGCTGGAGATTAGCTTCACACTGGGAACTCATTCAGAGTTGAGCAATACTGCCAACACCAGCCCCCCTCCCCACCACTCCGATTACCCTGCCTATCCCACCCCTATTCCCCCTCCACCCTCAAAGTTTCCACCCCGGGAACAGCTCTTTGGAGTTGATGTCCTGAGCATCACCTCCCCCCCCCACGAGTAAACAGCTCGGAGCTTTCTGTCCTTTCGAGATGAGTCATTCCTGGCTCTGGCTGTGCAACGGGATCTTTCCATTCTGGCACAGTCTTAAGTATTTTGTAGGTGAGGTTAGACTGCTTCCGACATTCCTTCCGTGGCTTCTTAGCTGCAGAGAAACTGTTTAGCTTCCTTTCAATCTCCGCCCACGTTTTTTTCCTCTTTGTACTGTATATGTGGATGGCTCCAGGTGCCAGTGGATTTGTTTTATTTATTTAGTCTTTCCACCCTGAGGAAGTCCACCTCAGTATCGAGGAAGTGTTCTTTGCTCTGCCTCCCTGTGGATTTGAACTTGCTTTGCTCTCCATAACACTGGCTACTCAGCTAGTTTGGTTTGCTCCTTCATTCTCCTGCCCTCCTCGCACTTTCAGAGGGAGGTGATAGCCTAGTGGTATTATCGCTAAGCTATTAATCCAGTAACTCAGCTAACGTTCCGGATCCCACCACGGCAGCTGGCGGAATTTGAATTCAATAATAAAAAAAAATCCGGAATTAAGGATCTATTGATGATCACGAAACCATTGTCGGAAAAATCCATCTGGTTCACTAACGTCCTTTAGGGAAGGAAATCTACTGTTTTTACTGGGTCCGGCCTACGTGACTCCAGAACCACAGCAACGTGGTTGACTCTCAACTGCCCTCCAAGGGCAACTAAGGCTGGGCAATAGATCGAGCCAGCCAGCAACGCACAAATCCCACGAACGAATAAAAATAAGCAACCTAGTACATTTTCTTTTATTTTGCTGTCACCTCACGGATGAAATTCTACAGACCTCTTCCATGCCGGAATTGCACGACCATTTTCCAATCGGGAAATGAAGGGTGGGATTTTAAGGTCCCAATCGAGCGAGACCAGAAATTCCTGCTCGAGGTCAATGGCCATTTCCGTTGTCCGCTCCTCGCCCGCTCTGTGGTGGGCGAGGTGATAGAATTCGTGTGCTAGTCCCCTTACGAGTAGGCTTCACCGAGGCTCTTCCCCAGAGCACTGGCCTTAGCTTCTGGGCTATCCCGCCCCCACCAGCTAGGACGGGCAGCTGGAATGATATTTTGTCCGAGGAAGGATTCTGAACTCGAGGGGACCACGGAGGGGTTATAACTGCACGCCAGCGGTTGGCACTTTGTGGCTGCAGCAGCCAGTGGAGCGGGAGGAGATCTGAGAAGGATAATTCCCGACTCCCTCCACCAAGTCTCTCACTCCCAGTTGGAGGAGCTGCTCCAGGATCTGAGGGGCCGCACTGAGGTGAACTCTTCCAAGTACAGGAGAAAGATGGATGACCAAGGTCAACAGAAGTGCGCGGCTGGATTCTACATGTTCCCACTGGGTGGGCTTTCAGCAACGGGGGGGGGGTGTGTGAAAGAGGGCCACTGATTTATTGCCCACCCCTCGACATCACCCCCACAACACAATTGGGTGGGCGCCAGAATCGCGGGTAATATTCAACTCCTCCTCTTCATTTATACATTTGACAAAGAATTCCAGATTTTCACAACCCCGTGTGTGAAGAAGTGCTTCCTGACATCAGCTCTGAAAAGCCTAGTTCAAATTTTAAAGTTATCATCCCCCCGTGATCTGGATTCAGAGGAAATGATTCCCCTCTATCAAATTCTTCAACCATTTAAACATCTCACAGCGCCAGCGACCCTGGTTCAATTCCAGCCTCAGGTGACTGTCTACTTGGAATCTGCATGTTCTCCCCATGTCTGCATGGGTTTCTTCCGGATGCTCTAGTTTCCTCCCACAATCCAAAATGTGCAGGTCCGGTGGATTGGCCATACTGAATTGCCCCTTAGTGTCCAAAGATATGTAGGTTTTGGTGGATAAGTGATTTGATTTGGTTTATTATTGTCACATGCATTGGGAGAGAGTGAGACGTATTGTTTCCTGTGCACCATACAGGCAAAACATACAGATCATAGAGTACTCAGAGGAGAAGGAAAGGGGAGGATGGACAATATAATGTTATAATCATAGCTAGGGCGTACAGAAAGATTAACTTAATATGTGATAGCGTGACACTAGTGTATCTTCATGAAATGTGTTTTTTTTAAATCACGTTCTTTGCAGTTTGTAAGCAGGTTTTCTTCATTGTTGCCAGGCTGTCTATTTGGAAGACCTTTACTGCTACTTCAATGGTTTAAATGGGGTTTTGTTCATTTTTTCTCTGGCCTTCATGCAGTGTCTGGGATTTTACGACCTTTCGCACTGTTAGTGAGAAGAATGATTGACAGTTGAGGACTTCTTTCATTTTCAGTTTGTGGGCTGCTGTTATAGTTTGGAGGGTGTTTGGACATCGGACTGAAAAGTGATGTTTGTCTCTCTCTCCCTGGTATTGTAAATTCTCCTGGCTAGCTGGAAGCAGTCATCTTGTTTTCCTACAGTGAGAATTCTGTCTCTTTCTGTGGTTCGCTGGCTGAAAACTGGAGGCCAGCAATGGCATTATCTCTTTTGAATGGACCTACTGTTATAATTCAGATCAGAAACTCTCCCTGGATTATAAGTTTATCTTGACCTTGAGGTCTGCTGCAAGTTACAAGGTTGGGAAGTCCGAGTTTTAATTCTCCAACCAAAGGGCTAAGTTTCAGCATCACACGAGCCTTTGTATTTTCTGCGCCCAACCTGTGGCAGGTAGTTTGTTTGGTTGGTTGGAATATTTCATATAGTTGTTCAAGTTTATACAACATCACGGTTTAGTTTTCATGTTTGTAATTGGTAAAAGTAATTGCTGTATGTTAACTGTATTCAGAAATAAACTTTGTTTGATAAAAGCTCCCCAGTAGGTCATTTGAATCATACCTGAAGCAAAACATCTCATGCTCACCCTAGCCAAATACAAGTCGCAAAACTTAAGATCCAGGGGGAATTTCTGATCTGAATTATAACAGTATGTCCATTCAAAAGTCTGATGGCAGCAGGGAAGAAGCTGTTCTTGAGCTGGCTGGTACTTGATCTCAGAATTTTTTGTATCTTTTTGCCAACAGAAGAAGGTGGAAAGAGAGTATGTCTGGGGTTCGAGGTAATCAGGTAAATATGTGGGGTTATGGGAATAGGGTCTGGATGGGATGCTCCAATGGAGAGTCGGTACAGACCCGATGGCCCAAATGGCCTGTTTCTGCACTGTAGCGATTCTGTGATTTCTATGGAGGGAAGCATCCCTGTGACTTGGCCCGTGATCAACAACCTGTCCTGGTCCCCCCCATGCCGACACTCTAGTTGAGAAAGCCCACCAACACCTCTACTTTCTCAGAAGATAAGGAAATTTGACATGTCAGCTACAACTCTCACCAACTTTTTTCAGATGTAGCATTCTTTCTGGTTGCATCACAACTTGGTACGGCCCCTGCTCTGTCCCTAAGAAACTACAAAAGGTCGTGAACGTAGCCCCAATCCATCACACAAACCAGCCTCCCATCCACTGATTCTGTCTACACTTCCCGCTGCCTCAGCAAAGCAGCCAGCATAATTAAAGACCCCACGCACCCCGGACATTCTCTCTTCCATTGGGAACAAGATACAAAAGTCCGAGGTCACGTACCAACCAACTCAAGAACAGCTTCTTCTCTGCTGCCGTCCGACTTTTGAATGGACCTACCTCGCATTAAGTTGATCTTTCTCTACACCCTAGCTATGACTGTGACACTCCACTCTCTCCTTTCCACCTCTATGAACAGTATGCTTTGTCTGTATAGCACGCAAGAAACAATACTTTTTACTGTATGTTAATACATGTGACAATAATAAATGGAATCAAAAATTGGGTTGGAGCTGTCACATTGCAGCAGAGCACCAAATCTGTAAGAAGCAACGGGCAGGATGAGACCAATCAGAAACTGCTGACTGAGTGGCACCAATCCTGGATATAAAAGACTGTAGGCCGGAGCAGATGGGAAAAGACAGGAAGGTGGAAGGAATGCTGTCGTCAGCAACGCTGGCAAAGAACGAGTTGGAGTGCGAGCCATCCCTTGACTCCGACACTCTGTGTGATATCTATTGGTGAAGCCCAAATGGTTTACATGTGAAATTGCTGAGAGGTTAGTGCGATTCAGGAAATAATCAACGGGATGAGGACAGGAAGATGTCAGGAAAGAATGGGCTTCCCAAAGCCATGAGGTGAGCTTATTTTCCTGTATTCCACTGGCCTCAAATTAACAACTTTACAGATAGCATCCGTCTGGTACAGAAATGAAACTCGGATGAAATTTCCCTGTTAGAAAATGCCTGTGGCAATCGTCCACTGTGTGATACAATTCAACATTATTCAGCTCTTCAAAGTGAATTTCTCCAGTAGCTTGCCAACCCGTAATGGCAATGAGCATTATTTTGCGTATCCTCATTTTTTTCCATTGGTAGAATGGTCAATAACAAGGGGGGCATGGAGCTAAGGTCAGAGGTACAAGGCTGAGGGGGGGCGGGGGGGTGGTTGAGGAGAGACTTTTTCACCCAGAGAGTGGTGGGAGTTTGGAACTAACTGCCCGACAGTGTGGTTGAGTCAGAAACTCTTGTAGTGTTTCAGAAGTAACCTCATGGATCAAGCGCTGGAACTTGGGATTAGTGTAGTCAGATCTTTGTTGACCGGCATGGGCACGATGGGCCAAATGGCCTTCTCCTATGCTGTAAAGAACTGTGAATCTAAGTTTAATCATTAGTGTTACAAATAGGCTTATATTAACACTGCAATCAAGTTACTGTGAAAGTCCTCTAGTCTCAACACTGGCGTCTGGTCAGATACACTGAGGGAGAATTTAGCATGGCCAACACACCTAATCAGCATGTCTTCCCGACTGTAGGAGGAAACCCAAACATACAGACTCTGCACGGATAGTGATCCGAGGTCAGAATCGAACCCAGATCCCTGGACCTGGCCTGACTCGACTCAAAGTGAAAGGCATCCCCTGTGTGCCCATGGTAAGCTTCCAGAGAGCGCGAGAGCGAGACTCTCCAGCCCCAACACAGATATGCATGTCAGGTGGTGCAGTGGTTAGCACTGCTGCCTCACAGTGCAACAGACCTGGGTTCGATTCCCAGCTTGAGTCACTGTTTGTGCGGAGTCTGCACATTCTCCTTGTGTCTGTGTGGATTTCCTCCGGTTTCCTCCCACAGTCCCAAAGCTGTGCTGGTTAGGTACATTGGCCATGCTAAATTCTCCCTCAGTGTACCCGAGTGTGGCGACTCGGGGACTTTTCACAGTAACTTCATTGCAGTGTTAATGTAAGCCTACTTGTGACATTAATAAATTTTAAACTGCGTCACTTTTGACGATTCTAGAAGCCAAAAAGAAGCAGGGTTTTCTTCACTTTCATTGTTGCTGTAGAAATATTTGCTGAAGCAAGGGCAATGGTGTTTCTTTACAGAACATTGTTTAATGTAAAGTCTCTGGAGATGCGCTCGCTCCGTATCCCGGCCCCCAAACTATTGTAGGGGACTGTCAAAGAAAATAGGTTGCTGCTTAGTGAGAATTCACTCAGTTTGACATCCGGATAGTTGGTATTGTGCTTCATAGATCTCCTGGCTAAAAAATATTAAAATAAATTGAATTTACCCCAGCTATTTTTAGCTGAAAGGAAACTTGGAATAATAACTTAGGAAACGTTGCACGTAACGCCCATCCCGATAGACTTAGCCTCGACAATGCTGTTTAAATTGGGCTGTTTAACCCACTAGATCCCAAAAGTAATCTTCCACTTTTCAACAGTGTCTCCGAACATGAAAGGACAGGATTAGTGACAGACTGATGGCGTTCCTCCAAAACCCAACCAAAACGTGACACAGACATCGTGATTGGCTGTGAGGCCCTTGTTCTGGCTTCAATGGGATCACCTGACAACACTTTGTTGGCTGCAATGCATCTTGGGGCACGCTGAGGTGGTGAAAGATGCTCTATAAATGCAAGTTCAGCTGACATTCTGGTGCACGTTCCAGTAGTGCTGCACCGTCAGAGGATCCATCTTTTGCAGGAGATGTTGAACCAATAACACCCCCTTTGCCATTTTGGGTGGATGCAGAAGATCCCATGGCAGTTTTCCCCGGTGCCCTGGCCAATATTGATCACAGAACAAAGAGGACAAAGAATGGTACAGCACAGAACAGGCCCTTCGGCCCACCAAGCCTCTGCTGGCACATGACGCCTTTCTAAATTAAAGAGCTTTTGCCTCTATGCAGTTTGTCATCACCAATATGACAAAAGCAGAATTACTCGGTCGTTATCGCATTGCTGCCTGCGGGAGCTTGCTATGCACAAATTATCCACTCCATTTCATAGAATCATAGAACCACAGAGCACTTACAGAAGAGGCCTTTTGGCCCATCCAGTCTGCACGGACTCTCTGACAGAGTATCTTACCCAGGCCTTGTTTCCCACCCTATTCCCATAACCCCATACATTTGCCATGGCCAATCCACCTGACCTGCACATCTCAGAACATCCAGTTCCTACGTTACAATAGTGATTGCACTGCAGAAATATTTTATCAGCACAGAAGTGTTTGGGATATCAGTGGTCATGAAGTGACATATGAACGCAAATCTTTTCTTTTGCTTCATCATCTGTTGAAGTTACAGCCAGATGATTGAGGGGGGAGGGGTGGGGGAGCCATGTGGAAATTTTTTTTATTCATTTGTGGGACGTGGGCATCGCTGGCTGGCCAGCATTTATTGCCCATCCCAAGTTGCCCTTGAGAAAATGGTGGTGAGCTGCCTTCTTGAATCCCTGCAGTCCACAATGCCCATAGGGAGGGAATTCCAGGGTTTTGACCCAGTGACTGCAAAGGAACAGCGATATATTTCCAAGTCAGGATGGAGAGTGGCTTGGAGGGGAACTTGCAGGTGGTGGTGTTCCCATATATCTGCTGCCCTTGTCCTTCTGGATGGAAGTGGTCGCGGGTTTGGAAGGTGCTGTCTAAGGATCTTTGATGAATTGCTGCAGTGCGTCTTGTAGATAGTACACACTGCTGCTATTGAGCGTCAGTGATGGAGGGGTCAGAATGTCTCACTACATTCCCCCCAACCATTTATCACTGATTCATTTCACCTGCCTCTGGTGGATGTGCGCACTGTATCTCCCTCCACAGTTCATCAGTGAAGCCTCACCCTCAACACAAAGGGTGCTGGTGACAGGTATCTCCACGACATGCACTGCAAGCTCAAGTGACATTATTCTTGGCTGTGTAAGACGGGGACTCGTGTGGTCCCCTGACTTGCCTCCATTGTGGAGGAGTGGAAGTGTAGTGTGGAAGGAGAGATGGAGATGCACATGGAGAAGGGTCATCTTTCCTTGAACTCCATTCTGTCTGTTATCCGTGAAGATTTGTAATCGATAAGCCCATACTCACTCAGAGGTCGTGTGCTCCTGCCTGCCTTGCACGTTGGCGATTCTATATCTGCTCAGCTAACCAAAAAGTGAGTGAACCTTCCCACCTCAATGTGCCAGTGCTCTGCCCCTTGCCAGCCTAGTTTTGCCCGGTGCTCAAAACTACAGAATCATAGAACCTACAGGGCAGGAAGAGGCCATTTGGCCCATCGAGCCTGCACCGTCACCAATCCCACCCAGGTCCTATCCCCGTAACCCCACATATTTACTCTGCTAATTCCCCTGACACTAAGGGGCAATTTAGCATGGCCAATCAACCTAACCCACACATCTTTCGAGTGTAGGAGGAAACCGGAGCACCTGGAGGAAACCCACACAGACACAGGGAGAACGTGCAAACTCCACACGGACGGTCACCTAAGGCTGGAATCAAATCTAGGTCACAGGCACTGTGAGGCAGCAACGCTAACCACTGTACCGCCGTGCTTTAAATGGCACTATGTATATAGCACCTGCTATTGTCAAAAAGAAGCAATGTAGCGCTGGCCCATTCATTCTGCTTTACCTCCATTTCCCCAAACCGAGCTCAGCTATCCCTCTTCTATATGGAGATGTGTTGAGGCCAATGGAAACACTCTGCATGGTCTCAATGATCATATGTGGACTCAATGGGAAGGCAATGCTTTGAGCAGAGACAGGCTCAGAGCTAGGGTATACTGCAGTCGGTGAGTGCTCTGTTATTGACAAGATGGAACCTTGAGGGCTCGATGACGCGTCTGCATTTTCAGGGTGGCAGCAGGCAGGGAAACTGATGCTATCAAAAAGGAAGCTTTTCTATGTCCGTCAGGCATGTGTGTGTGAAGATGGTTATCATGGGGTGACTTATATCCATCCAACAGTCAGCAAACTGGAGCCCCACACCCCTACCCATCTTGAGGCCGCATTGTATCGGAATACGCCTCCCCTCAATGAGACTGTCGAATGCCCACCCCCTACATCACCCTTTTCCCAATCTACAGGCTGCTAATATCTCCCAAGTGACTGTACCATTTGCACCCAACTGCCATGCCTGAAACCTCCTGGAGAACTGTGTGTGACCACGCCCTGCGCACACTCTGCTGAGCTGTGACTGACAGTGAACTGACATGCCCGAGTCCTGACTGGATTGGGACAAGGACCGTCTTTGGAAGCTCAGTCGTGCAAACTGATCTTCCTCATTCTGTAATCCTCCTAGTCATTTACGTCTCGCTGTAAGAGACTCTCTCCAATTCTGGCCCAAAAGGATGCTTGCTGCTACTGCCCTCCAATCTTTATCCGAGTGCAACCTTTCCTGGTTCTCCCTCTCCTCCCAATACAGCCTTTGCCCTCTGGTCCCCTCTTTTGCCCTCTCTCAGGGGAACAGCTGGCTGGTGGCAATTTAACTCGAGGATCACCACACCTCAGGTGAGGGGCAAAGTTAAGAAGTCAGGGTCTTAGCTAGTGCAGGAATTGAACTCGCGTTTGTTAGCTCTGCACCACAAACCAGCCAGCTGAGCTAACTGACACCCTGGCCACAAAAATGCTAATTCCTTTGTCCCTTCTCGTACGCTCAGGCAACAAGTTGATAATCGACCTCAGCGTCTCGAGGGCCTGGATACAGAAAACTGGAGATATCAAGGATTGGGTGGGGGTGGGTAGGGGTTGCTGATAGGGGATAGGGGGCATGGGTGATGAACGTCCACATTTACCAGTGCCAGCAAGCAGCCCAACCTGTAAATACCACACAGTCCATGTTAACACTAATCATCAACAGAAGGTCTAAAGTGGAGGCCTGGCTTTGTTTGACAACAACAGGCAGTGTGTGTACGGGAGCCTGGGATAAAGAAAACACACAGTGCTCTGCACTGAAACACAGGGTTATGCCGGGGAACGGAATGTTTTTAAAGGAGAGTTGGAGGGAGATAAGCCCCAGCTCTGCATGTGGAATGCGAGATAATTCCCCGTGTTCCTCTTATCTTGGCCGCTCACATGGAGACAGCGATTCTCAGAATTTATGACATCCCTTAAATTTGTTTGCCTCACCTTTCCCCGCCTCCCCTCATCGGCCGCGCTTACACACAGGAAATCATGGTGACTGGTGATGCGGAATGTGAAGTCCCTTCTTGTGCTCAATATGATACATGAACTTCACGTCACGTGAACAGACCTGGCAGAGTGCGCAGGATGCCAGGGGGACTGTAACGTATCCAACCCGAGAGAACTTTTCCAATGGAAAGAGGAAGGAGGTTGGAGGAAACCAGCTCTTTCCAACAGAAATGTTCCCTCGTACTTTTCCTGGTGGTTTTAAAAAATAGATATAAAAATATTCTTCCGCCCCATTGTAAACCAGTGCCCATCCAATCCTCTCTCCGCTGCTGCAAGCTGGCACCGAGTCCCATTTGCTCATTGACCTTGTGCTCACTGACTGACATCAGAGCCCAGACTGGCAACAGCTCAATATTAAAGTTCTGATATCCACACGTTTTTTCAAGTTTACTTAGTAGTATTGCAGATGGACTTACATTAACATTGCAATGAAGTTGCGTAAAAGTTCTTTTGATCTTGCCCAAGGCGACCGCACCCCCATGCCGGGTTCACTAACAGCCAAGCAGGTGTCTGCGCAAAAACGGCATAGACACCGGAGGGACTGGAAATTCTTGTCGGCAGCCGATGCTGTTGCTGCCACTGGCAAGCGTGCCACAGGGGAGTGAAGCTGGAAATCGCGCCCCCCCAGAGTCTTTGAATATCTTTCAGGCAGAGGTAGACCGATTCTCGAGGAGCAAGAGAGCAAAAGGTTATCGTTGTAGTAAGTAGTCCAATCCCTCGCAAACTTTTTGAAACCCATTTCCATAACCTCCTCCAGCCATGTAACCCTCCAAGATCTCTGCACTCTTCCAATTTGGATTCCTTGCACAATTCCCAGGTTTTAAATACTCCACCATAGGCAGTCATGCATTTAATGTTCCTCGGCCTGACACTGTGGACCTCCCTCTCTGAAACTCTCCGACTTATTGCCGTTCAAACACAAATTTCTGTCCATAATTTTGTCTTAATACTTCCTTATGTGGCTTGGTTACCAAATTTTATTTAACATTCCCGTGAAGTGCCTCGGGTCAGTCACCAGATGTAGTTCTTGGTCCCTTTAGCCCCAAGAGATATGGGGGGGGCGGGGGAAGAGAGGATCTGCATATCAAATTTGAAGATCAGCAATGATCAAGATGAATGTGGAGCAGGCTCGAAGGGCTGAATGGCCTACTCCTGCTTCTAGTTTCCACGTAATAATGTCTGATCTGATTGTAACCTCCTGCTTACTACCCCGATAACCTTTTGCCCTCTTACTCCTCAAAAGAATCTATCTACCTTTGCCTGAAAGATATTCAAAGACTCTGGGGGGGATTTCCAGCCTCACTCCCCTGTGGCCGAGATGGCATTGGCTGCCAACAAGAACTTCCAGTCCCTCCAGCGTCTATGCCGTTTTTGCGCAGACACCTGCTCGGCTGTTGGTGAACCCAGCATGGGGGTGCGGTCGCCTTGGGCAAAGTCAAAAGAAATTTGGCCAGAAAGTCTGTTTCCACTGGTCCGGCCGGTAGCCCGGACTTTGAACTGATGTTGCCAACTCTGCTTGGGTGCGTTCGCCCCACAGCACTCTGGAATCTTGTCTCATTTCCATAACTTCAGTTACTGAGGGTTCAAAGACAATGACAAAAAAAAACCCATATCCCGGAAAAATTGGCAACCTTATTTGGGATGGTGCAAATCTTGGGAGCGGTAAGCGGGACTGGTGGCAGATTGCTGGATTTTTTAGGGACATCTGTTGCCACCTCAACTTAAAAGAAAGAAGTTTTGAGCCCTCTTGAGGACCCCTGGCTAGACTACTCAGAGCCTGCTGCAGTTGATCAGAAGGGTGTGTGACATTCTACTTATTTTTGTTTAGAAAGAGTAGTCAAATTCTTGCAATGTCTTAAAACCAAGTTTTGCCTATTCAAATTGCTCAAAGCAGGTGGGCTCATTTACATGCCTCACTGTAAATTCCTTCAGGTGAGTCTTGGGTCTCCAACGTGGACACCCGTCATCACCCCCCCCACCTCACCCTCCTGCTGCAATCTACAGTTGCCTGTAGTTGGAATTATATCCTGTCTCCTCCCAGCCACCAAGTTGTTGCATGACAGCAGAGTCACTGCCAGTTAACGGCTGAACTTCTATCATCAACAGTGCCCGCATGAAGCACAGAGCACAAATAAAACACAACAATCCGGCTCGAGTCATCATTAACGTCACTGAGCGACAAAACATTCCAGTTATCAACTCCCATTGCTGGTCCACACTCACGCGCATGCACACATAAACACATGCAAACATGCATGCGCAAACTCACGCACATCATGGCTGATCATCAAATTCAAGATCCCCCTTCCCCCCAAGAGCTGTATCTAATTTCTTCTTGAAATCAGACAATGTGTTGGCCTGAATTACTTTCTGTGGTAGTGAATTCCACAGATTCACTACTCACCTCATTCCTGAAAGTTTTACCCCTCAAACCGTCACCCCTAGATTGGCCTCTTCGAGTCAGATTCGTATCAAATCCGCTTTTCCTTCCAGATCATTTTTAACAACAACTTGCATTTATGTACCACCTTTAACATAGCAAAGTGTTTCCAGGTACTTCACAGCAGCAACTAAGAAGCACAATTTGACACAGCGTCATGTAAGGAGATAGTGCGACAGGTGACTAAAAGCTTGGTCAAACAGTAAGGCTCTCAGGAGTTTCTTAAGGGAGCACAGATAGAGAGGTGCAGGGGTTGGAATGAGAGAATTAGACAATTCAGGGCCCAGATGGCCACCAGTGATGGAGCAATTAAAAATGGGGGTGTTGAGGAAGTCTGGATTGGAGGAGTGCAGGGATTCTGGAGGCTTGCAAGGCTGGAGGAGGTTACAGAGGTAGGGAGGCCATCGAGGGATTTGAACATGTTAAGGGTCATAGAATCATAGAGGTCAGTAGCACCAAAAGGCCATTCAGCCCAACTGGTCTATGCTGCCCTCCCAGCTAGCCCCTATTGCCTACGTTTGGCCCATATCCTTCTAATCCTTTCCCATCCATCTACTTATTCAAATGCTTTTTAAATTTTGCTATTGTACCTGCCTCAACCACTTTCTCAGGCAGCTCTGGCAATAGCCCTGGGTGGCACAGTGATTAGCACTGCTGCCTCACAGTGCCAGGGACCCGGGTTTGATTCCCAGCTTGGATCACCGTCTGGGCAGAGTCTGCACATTCTCCCCGTATCTGCGTGGGTTTGCTCCAGTCCTACAATCCGAAAGATGTGCTCGTTACAGGCATTGGCCTCAGTGTACCCAAACAGGTGCCAGAGTATGACGACGCGGGGAATTTCACAGTAACTTCATTGCAGTGTTAATGTAAGTTGACTAATAAATAAACTTTAGACTGTTTAGCTCATTCCATATATGCACCTCCCTCTGCTTGAAGACGTTGCCCCTCAGGTTTCTTTTAAATCTTGTCCCTTTCATCTTAAAACACTTCTTAAATGTTATGAGGGTTTCTGTTTCCTTCAGGCTGTGAGTTCCAGACTCCCGCATCCCCTCTAAACCTGACCTCAAACCTATGCCCCCTGCTCACTGATCGCTGCACCCAGATGAGAAATGTGATGCTGTGCAAGGAGGAGGATCTGTTTGGTGGTGTGACCAATCCTTCCAAAGGGGTAGGGTTTAAGAAGGGCCATCACTTTTGCAAATGGGCAGAAATGTTGGCTGGAATCTGACCACGGTTCACACTGGTGGGATTTTCCCACCCCACCGACAGCGAACGAAGATTTGGCTGGCCACCAAATTCTCCAGCCTCGCTGCAGCGGGAGTGTGGTGTGAACGGCTGGTAAGATCGCACCTGTCGTGTGCAGCAAAGCCTTTGTCCTATCCTGTGGCGACCATCAATCAATGGAAGAATCTTTCCACAGTACATGGATTTTCCTCCGGTGGACTTTGTTTCCAATAACTGTTTGCTGGAAGGACTCTGGTTATCAGAAAACTCCAATCTGTCCGCCACCTCTGTAGAATGTGTATCCCAGTCGGAACAATCTTTACTGGGAAATCTGCCCAGCATAGTCTTCAGGCGGAGAGGAAACAGGCAGTATGTTCCTACCAATGTGCAATGCTGCTCAAAGGATCCTGTTTGTGAGTAAACTACTGAGAGTCATGCTTTGTGTAGATTGGGGTCAATTTCCTTGTTGACGTGAAATTACTGTTAAAGGTCTCAGTATTCAGCCAGTCTTTTCCAACAGGTCTGATTAGGTGTTAGTGCCACACAATGCGTACAATGGTACTAATACCAATGCTCGTGGACTCTGTCATTTTTGTAACTCAGGCAGTTGTTTACTTGTGGTAATTTTGTTTACACTCAGAGCGAGTCGCCAGACAGTAGCCATCACTGGAATTCATATATAGTGCAGGAATTTGGCCCATCGAGCCTGCGCAATCCCACCAGGCCTTATCCCCATAACTCTATGCATTTGCCCAGCTAGAGCCCTCGACATCCAGGAGCAATTTAGCATGGCCAATCCACCTAACTCGCAGTGTGGGAGGCACGTTGGTACTGTGGTTAGCACTGCTGCCTCACAGTGTCAGGGACCTGCGTTCGATTCCTGGCTTGGGTCACTGTCTGTGTGGAGTTTGCACGTGCGTTTCCTCCAGGTGCTCCAGTTTCCTCCCACAGACCAAAGATTGTTGGGTGGATTGGCCATGCTAAATTGTCCGTTAGTGTCAGGGAGATTAGCAGAGTAATTATATGGGGCGGTGGGGATAGGGTCAGGGTGGGATCGTCGTCGGTGTAGGCTCCATGGGCCAAGTGGCCTCCTTCTGCACTGTAGGGATTCTATGAAACTGGAACACCCAGAGGAAACCCACACTGACAGGGGGAGAACGTGCAAACTCTAAAAAAGACAGTTAATTGAGGCCAGAATCAAATCCAGCATAATGAGGCAACAGTGCTCACCTCTGTGCCACCTGACGCTGCCCTAATTTTCTCCCTAAACCTCCCCTCCTCACCATCTCCTCCTTTAAGAGGCATTTTGACCTCTTGGCTTTTTAATTCACCACTCCCAATTTCGCTCTCCTGCTCTGATACCGTCCCTGTGAAGCACCAGGGAAGGTGTTCATTGCGTTGATGGTGCTGGATAAATGCAAGCTATTGTCTGAAAGTATCAAGGCTGTTCCCTGAGGTTCTGAATTTGTGTTCTTGGAAGTTATAAGAACATAAGAACATAAGAAATAGGAGCAGGAGTAGGCCATCTAGCCCTTCGAGCCTGCCCCGCCATTCAATAAGATCATGGCTGATCTGTTGTGGCTCAGTTCCACTTTCCCGCCCTCTCCCCATAACCCTTAATCCCCTCTCTTATCAAAAACCCATCAACCCGCTTCTTAAAAATATTTAGCGAGGCAGCCTCCACCACTTCAACGGGCAGAGAATTCCAGAGATTCACCACCCTTTGAGTGAAGAAGTTCCTCCTCAACTCCGTTCTAAACCGCCTCCCCTTTATCTTGAGGCTGTGCCCCCTAGTCCTACTGTCTTTTCTGAGCGGGAAGAGTCTCTCCACCTCTATCCTATCCATCCCATTCATCATCTTATACGTCTCAATGAGATCTCCCCTCATTCTTCTAAACTCTAGCGAGTACAAGCCTAGTTTATTCAGCCTCTCCTCATAGCTCAACCCCCTCAACTCCGGTATCAGCCTAGTAAACCTCCTCTGCACTCCCTCCAGGGCCAAAATATCCTTGTACAGGTGCGGCGCCCAAAACTGCACACAGTACTCCAGCTGCGGCCTCACCAATGCCCTATACAGCTGCAGCAAGACCTCCCTACTTTTATATTCAATCTGAAGATCTTCCCTGATGGTCTTTAGCAAAAAGGAATGGGTTGCACACCACATTCCTGCTGAGACTAACCGAAAGCTATCCCTCGCTCCTAAAGCGTAACCTTTCCCTGCGAGATAGGGCTCCCTTGGGGGAAATATCCTTGCAGTGTGAAGGGCTAAGTTATGATCTCTGTTGCTGTGAATGTGGGTCTGGGCAGGGATTTTGCTGTCTGGGGGGGTGGGGGTAACTGGAACTGGATTTCATTGCTCTGGAGCTGACAGCTGTCCAATCGGGCTCTCCTGGAGATTTTGATGGGGATAGGGTCAGGCCTGGCTCATTATGTATGTGTGCGAACCACCGGAGGGAAAGATAAAAGATATTTTGCTGACAAGAGAGACGCATTGCTGAAGCTTTTGGTTTTGCACTCATCGGGGCAAATGCAAGAATACCAAACTTCAAAAGATTATGACAATTTGTTCTACGGGAGAAAATTGTGCTGACTGAGGCGTTGGCGTGGAGAAAATAATGGTGAACTACAGACTCCCAGAATTCCTGGGTAATTCAGAACTGGCACAAGACTTGAAGCCTATTCCTTTTGTTTGTGCAGAACTAACATTCTAATGAATAAAATTTTCTTTACCAATTATTTATTTACCTCTCTTAAAACTAATGACAGTGTCGTATCCAGGAGACTAATTCATAGCTTGACTGACTTTTTAAAAATGGTTGTCAGTGCAGCTGTTATCACACTCAGGATTGTTCAGTAGGTGTTGCCCAATCACAGTTTACAGTCGATGTTCTAAGTTGAATTTTGCAAGTGAGGGCTGGTTGGGAATGGTCAGTACCCTGCCTATTGCCAACAGCATGGTGTGGAGATGCCGGCTGTTCCTTCGTCACCTGACAAAGGAACAGCGTTCCGAAAGCTTGTGCTGCTTGCTATCAGATAAACTTGTTGGACTTTAACCTGGGTGTTGTGAGACTTCTTACTGTGTATTATTAACGGCCACAGGGACAAACTGTTTGATTCAATCAGCTAATCACTGGGACGTACGACCAGACCTGATATCACACTGGCACCAAAGGATATTCAGCCCTGTGCCCGAAGCAGTACTTTTGGAATAGTTTTACCCACACCCTAGATTCTGGCTGTCTCTGTAAGTAAGGACATTTCACTGCTCAGAGCTAAACTCAGGCTGCTCAATGAATTAGGAACCTTGGAACATAGGAATTAGGAGCAGAATGAACCCAGAGAGTAGATCCAGCCTACAGACCAGGGAGACGTGAGGCTGGATTCCCAATCCATTCAGGTGCTGGGTTGGTTGCTCTCAGACAGGTTGGTGGCAGAGCTACAAGAACTTGTCTCAGAATTCAGGAGAAGCCTCTTGAAAGCTCCATCAGCAACTACTGCAGGGAATGGACAGAATGGTTGGACTTTCACATCCTCACCCGCCCTGGAACTGGGATGGGCGAGGCTCGCAGAACGAAATTCTCTGCTGGCCTCGGGCGGGATATTACAAATTTTGCCCGAGTGAGATCGTAAAATCCCGCTCGTGTCCCACCCTGTCAAATAGCTTGCAATACAAATAAAAATAAAGACTTTTAAAGTTAGAAATATATTTATTGGTGTCACAAGTAGGCATACACAAAGTTACTGTGAAAATCCCCTAGTCGCCACACTCCAGCACCGGTTCAGGTACACTGAGGGGCAATTTAACATGGACAATGCACTTAACCAGCACATCTTACAGACCATAGGGGGTAACTGGAGCACCCGGAGGAAACCCACACAGACACTGACCCAAGGCTGGAATTGAACCCGGATCCCTGGTGCTGTGCTAACTACTATGCCACCATGCTGCATTTAAGTAGAGCCTTTGCTAACCACTGGATATCTCAAAATTCTTTTAGTTTTTGCGACATAGGCCAGAATTTTACTGACATGCCCACCTCAATATGGGGGGGGGGGGGGGGGGGGAAAATGTGCAGGTGGGTGAGGCTCAGAGAACAGCGTTCTCCATTGGCCTCAAGAGGGATCAGACAAACCTTGGGCAGACATGCCAGTAACATGCCGCCTGTGGTCTCTGTGACAACGTACAAAACATGATAGCCCATTTGTGCATAGCAAGCTCCCACAAACAGCAATGGGATAATGACCTGATAATCCATTTCTGTGATGTTGGTTGAGGGTTAAATATTAACCAGGGCAACGGTAACATCCCTGCTCCCCTTCACAATATTACCATGCGACCTTTCACATCTACATGAACCCGAACGGAATGGTGCCCGGGGCAGGCTTTCACCTGTTCCCACAGGGTGAATTAGTTCTGGAGCTGGCCACCAGCCTGTCACCAGAGGCCTATACCTTGAGGGAACCATTCCATATCAAGCATTGCTGACCTGGAGTCTCTCCTGCTTTTAACACTTGCCATCGCCGTGTGTTGGAAGGATTTAAAAGCTGCTACTTCAGCTGTTTGTTGTATTCTGAATGCAGTTGCTTGGCCATCAAGTCCTGGGTGGATCTCGAACCCAGAAATTCTGACTCAAAGGCAGCGACCTTATTCACTGTGCCACCTAGCCGGCAGGTGGGGCTTTAGTTTAACATCTCACTCGAAAAGCAGCACCTCCAACACTGCAGCACTCTCTCAGTACTGGCAACATTGATATCTGTGCTTAAGTCATGGAGAGCGATCCAAATTTGGGGTGAGAATGAAACCCAAGGGCAGCACGGTGGCATAGTGGTTAGCACCGTTGCCTCACAGCATCAGGGAGCTGGATTCAATTCTGGCCTTGGGTGACTCTGTGTGGAGTCTGCATGTTCCCCACATCTCTCTGTGGGTTTCCTCTGGGTGCCCAAATTTCCTCCCACATTCCAAAGATGTGCCTATTAGATGGATTGGTCATGCTAGATTGCCCCTTTGTGTGCAAAATTGTGTACGTTAGTGGGATTAGTGGGTAAATACACGGGGCTTCAGAGGCAAGGCCGAGGTGGGATGCCTTGTTGGAGAGCCGGTGAAGACTCAACAGGCCGAGTGATCTCCTTCTGCACTGTCGAGATTCTATGAGAGTTGAACCCAGGGGTAAGAGTTCAACTCAGGGCGGAAGTGCTACTAACCTAGCCCCAGATGACACAATTATCATTTGAAGAAATGTTGGGAACCTTGCCTGTGCGACGGAGCCATCGCCAAGAGTGAGTGGAAGGAGGAAGTGGAGGGAGAATATTCACTCGGAAATCAAACAATGTCAGGAGGGATTTTGATCCAATAACAAGTCTGGAGGTAATCAGCTGGGAGTGATGATAAACAGAAGCCAGAATGAAGATAAGACTGCCTTTAAATCCCTTTACAGCCAGGTTTTTTTTTTGAAATTTCTGCAGATGCTGGTCAGGAGGTGAAAGCGATAGCAACAGAGCTTGTGATAAACATTTTTGTTTATTGTCTCAGTGACTGCAAGGGATTCAAATGGATCCCAGTTCATGCTCCGTCTCCTCATTTTCCTCTCTTGCCAAAACAAACTTCTTGCTTCCAAAGACAGTTGTTTTCTCTCCCTCGCATACCTCATACACACACGGGGCGAGATTCCCTGGCCTCCCCTCAGTAGTGAGATGGGGCGCGCCGTTCACTTGCAGTGGGATGTTTTGGTCCCGTCGTTGTCAATGGGGCCAAGTCTTTTTCAGTATCTCATAAATATCTTTTCCTCATCTTGATCCTTAATGCTCCTCTTTCATCCTCTAGTATATCAATGTCCCATTCCTTCTGTGGAACCTCACTGCCTCTTCCTCCTCTAGAACTCTAACGCTCCCTTTTCCTTCTCCCAAACCTCAATACCCCTATCTCGTCTCCAGCTTCAAAGGCCCCCTTCCTTTTCTAGAACCTCAATTCCTCTTTCTCTTCCAGAATCTCAATGCCCCTTTCTTTTTCTGGAATCTGTGTCCCTCCATCCTCCTCTTGAACCGCAATGTCCCCTCTTACTTCTTTAGAGCTTCCTCTGTATTGGTCCTTGTCTAGAAGGCTACACAAGCAGGCATCTCTGCAATGGAATGGCAAATACTGATCTATTATTGGGCCTTCAGGGCCATCATAGTGAGCTGATCTTGTCTTCAGTCACACATTCTGGCTGGAACTATAGTGCCCTCACCCCCAGGGGTGGGCTGCCAGGTGGAGGGGGGAGAGGTCATGCTGCACAATTGAGTGCCACGGTTGGATGATGTATCTGAATCTTCCCCCTGGTCACTTGCATTCTACTCCAAGCAGGGGATCCCAGGACCAAGTGCCCAGATTTTACCTGGTGCCGTTACTGCTTTTGTTGGGGGGGGGGGGGGTTTGGTTAGGGGTGGGGGAGATGGGTCGTGTTTGAGCATCTTGTGCCCACTGGAAGCACCTCCCCAAAGCAGTCACTCCTCTCCCACCGCTTTTAACCCCCTTTCCTGCCCTTCTGAACCCAGCCTTGCAACCCTCATGATCAGGGTTTGCCATCTTGGGTCCTGTTGAAAGCCTGGACCTAACCAGCATTCCTGGCTCCACGGTGTCTTTTCCTGAGGACTGTCTGTAATCCCGACCATTACCAGCATTCCTGCTGAGCTTCCTATGGCAAGACAGCTTTGCTTAGCTGATGGATCCTGATGGCCTGGCCTTGATGAGGCAGGCTCACCCAGCTATTCTGCTGAGAGTGATGGAGCCCCTGTCTCAATGTTATTCGGTAAACGATCAGGAGCAAGAACCTTGGTCAATTTTCCATTCTCACCAAAGCCAACTGCAGCCCCTCCAGCTCAGTTACCTCAATCTATGCCTTCACTGTCATATTTTTGTATTCTTTCACAAAGTGTGGACAATGCTGGTTAGGCCTGCATTTATTCTCCACCCCTAATTGCCCTCAAGAAGGTGGTGGTGAGCTGCCTTCTTGAACCGCTGCAGTCCATGTGGTATAAGTACACTCACAATGCTGTTCAGAAGGGAGTTCCAGGATTGGCAACATGGTTCCAGGTCAGTATGGCAAGTGGCTTGGAGGAAAATCTGCAATGAAGTTACTGTGAAAATCCCTTAGTTGCCACACTCCAGCACCTGTTCGAGTACACTGAGGGAGAGTTTAACTTGATCAATACATTTAACCAGCGCATCTTCCAGACTGTGGGAGGAAACTAGAGCACCCAGAGGAAACCCACACAGACACAGGGAGAATGTGTCAACTCCGCACAGTGACCCAAGCCAGGAATTGAACCCGGGTCCCTGGCACTGTGAACCACTTTGCCACCCATATGGTACACAGGGTCAGGGACTACTTCAGTATGCGTAAACCAGTTGAGTCTTCTGAGCTGTTTAATTGCCCCCCTACCATTAAACAGTATTGGCGAGAAACACAAGGCCAGAATTTGTGGACAGCCATTTAGAAGCCCTTTGGTTTCAGGGGGGATACTGCCAGCTAGGGAGGCAGGAGAATTCTGGTCACAGTGGAAGGCTGTTAGACTAGGTAAGATTTAGCCAAAACATTGTTCCTACAGAAGACCACCCACCCACCCAAATCACGGATTGCAAATATTTTCATACTCTCAACACATTGCAGGTGATAGTTGCTTAGAGGTTTATTGGCTTATTCCATTGAGCTCTCTTTTCTCATTAGTCTTCAGGACAGTCACAGAGCATTTACTGTGGCACTTAATTGCTTCCACTTTTATTTCTGTGTGAGAAAAATTGATATTGTGTGACTATAACAGGAAATGCTGTCTTGTCTACCCAGCCCTGTGCTATTTCCTGCATATAAATAATTTTAAACAACGCCCCATCCTGGTCCCGTGGGCTAAGACCCCAGCTCCTGATCTCAATCCGGTAACTCCCGTTGGAATGTGTGTCCGTGTAGGCATTTCTGCTCAGCCCTCTGTCCCAGCTCTGACCTACCTTCTTCGGTCAAGGCTCACTTGAGATGGACAATAGATTTCCTGCTGTCAAGAGGGAGTTAGTGTAGGTCAGCAAGTACAATGAGTCAATCATGAGACACGGTGTTCATTAGAATTGGAAAAGTCAGTTCAAAGTTATGCAGAGCTCAAGGTGGGATGTCAGCCAGGACAGCAATAGAATGCTTGGGCCTAGATCACAACAAAGGCACGGTTGAACAAATTAGCTGGGGTGAGGGTAAACGGGGGTCGATGTAATGGAGGTAAAAGTAGGCGGTTTGGTAATAAAATCATAGGGCTCAAATTTCCCTTATGTCATCATTGATCCCTTCGCCAATTATCTGAAACCTGCTTCTCCATTCTCCTGTTAATGGGAACAGTTTCTTCCTACTTACTCCACCCAGACCCCTCGTAATTCTGAATATCTCCATCAAATCTCCTCTCAGTCTTCTCTAAGGAGTCCCAGTTTCACAATCTATCTACCTGCATTGCTGCTGTTAAGGAGCAAGTTGAGAACTATGTTTGATTTGTTATTACCTCCAGTAAGTTGAGAGATGGTAGAGCCACAACCATCTCAAGTTACGAGGTGAGAAGTGAGGCTAAAACAACACTCATTTCAACAGGGAGATCGAGTATTAGCACGTAATTAGGCCACGAGTGTGGAATGGGTACCAACCAGAGTTTCAGCAAAAATGGGTCTAATTTCTGACACTGTTCAAATCAATGTTGAATTAGTTTGGCAATGTCACGCTGACCCAATTACCGTCATCTCAAAATGATTTACGGGATTATCTCCAGATAATTTCTTCAGTCCCCACTCTTGTGAATGTTACTACAAAAAAACTTAGTTAAGTCTCAGTTGCCTGGTGATTGTGTCTATGCTAATTACACCACATGGGAATAATGCAGAATTGGTTCCAAGAGAAGAAGTGTCTACTGAAATTCCAAATCATATTTCTAGGGTGAAGAACGGGCAAATTTCAGAGCATTGTAAACAACCAAAGGGGACTAGACATCCTCATGATGAGCTTTCTTATTGACTGGGTATAATGATTAATGATGCATAGTACTGTGTCTAGAATATTATCAATCCTATGTATCCGATGTGGGTGGCACGGTGGTTAGCACTGCAGCCTCACAGCGCCAGGGACCCGGGTTCGATTCCAGCCTTAAGTGACTGTGTGGCGTTTGTACTCTCCCCCCGATTTCCTCTGGGTGCTCTGGTTTCTTCCCACAGTCCAAAAGACGTGCTGGTTAGATTCATTGGCCATGCTAAATTCTCCCTCAGTGCACCTGAACAGGCGCTGGAGTGTGGTGACTAGGGAATTTTCACAGCAGCTTCACTGCAGTGTTAATGTAAGCCTACTTGTAATACTAATAAATAAACTAAATAACACTTATTAAAATCCACGGGCAGCACAGTGGTTAGCACTGCTGCCTCGCAGCACCAGGGTCCCAGGTTCAATTCCGGCCTTGGGTCACTGCTTGGGTGAAGTTTGCACATTCCCCCCATCTCTGCATGGGTTTCCTCCAAGTGCTCCGGTTTCCTCCCATAGTCCAAAGATGCATGGGTTAGGATGGTTGGCCATGCTAAATTGACTCTAGTCTAAGGGGGATTAGCAGCGTACATGCTTGGGGTTGTGTGAATAGGGCCTGGGTGGGATTGTGGTTGGTGTAGGTTCAATGGGCCGAACTTTTCTACTGCAGAGATTCTATGTTAAACTGTCCACTCGGGTGGAAGTATGAGATCCCACCAAACTACCTGCGGGAAGAGCAGGGTGTTCTCCGCAGGGCCCTAGCCAACATTTACCCCTCAATTAACATCACATTCAAAAAGATTTCCTGCTCCTTAACATAAATGCTGTAGGTGGGACTGCAGCACGTGTAACCTGGCTGCCCCATTCTCCACATTACAACACAACACGGAGACAAGTCACAGGAACAAATAAAGGTTTTAATGGCAAACTGTTCTTCTCGCACTCCAGTCCTCAGCTGCCTGTGAGGGTGGATTACTCCTCACCCTGGGTCACCCGACCCATTCTCTTAAAGGAGCTACGCCCCACACACATAACAGGCACGTCATAACATTCAAGGCTATGGGCCAAGTGCTGATAAATGGGGTTAGGTGGAGTCAGGTGTTTCCTGCGCGTCAGTGCAGACCCGATGGGTCAAAGGGTCTCTTCTGCACTGTATGATTCTGTGGTCAGAAAAGGTGCTATATAAATGCAAGTCTTTTTTTAAGCATGTACACCAAGACCCCTTGGCTTCCAGAACCATGACAAGGGGGGATGATTTACAGAGGGTAAGTGGAGATAAAAAGCCAAAAATATTTTGAGGAATTCACTCTTTCCTGCCAGGACTCAGCTGTGTTTAAGATATATTCTCCGTAATGGGAATTTCCACTCTGTACAATCTCTCTGTTATGGGGAACTGTGTGAACGAACATGGGCCAAGTTCATAGATCACTAAGTGTATAATCTAGATCAGAATAGAATACTTCAGAGAACAAAGTGACATCACAATGGAACAGAGAGAAAGCAGATGTAAATTTTGAGATAAATGTTATTTGAATTATCAGGGATTAATATCACATTCACACTGCTGCAATGTTTTATAGCTATGATATTGATGTCTATTTCAGTCTCATGTTAAGTCTTTCAAATCATAGCTGGTCCACTGAGGCTGGAGTTTCTCAAGGGTTGATAAAGTGTTAAAATAGTAACTAGACTTTGACAACAGCCACTCATCAGTGGCTGGTAAAAGTTATTAGCGTCCAAGTGGGGTTTAATGGGGTAATTTGTACTGTAAGAGGTTAGGATGAGACAAAGGCCAGATACAAGCCTATCTGTCCAGCTTTTCCTCATCAGAGAACCCTCCCATTCCAGCAATTTGGCCCAGTAAACCCTCTCTAAACTGTTTCCAATGTGTTTATGTCATTCCTTAAATAACGAGACTATTATTGTACAGAGTCCTCCAGAAGTGTGACACAGTGGTTAGCACTGCTGCCTCACACTGCCAGGAACCGGGTTCCATTCCAGCATCAGGTTACTGAATGTGGAGATTGCACATTCTCCCTGTGTTTGCTGGGTTTCCTGCGGATGCTCTGGCTTCCTCCCTTAGTCACAACGTAGAGATGACTGTTTCCAAAAGCTTGTGGGATTACTGTCAAATAAACAGGTTGGACTTAAACCTGGTGTTGTGAGACTTCTTACTGTCTTCCTCCCTTAGTCCAAAGATGAGCAGGTTAGGTGGATTGGCCATGCTAAATTGCCCCTCAGTGTCCCAAGATGGGTAGGTTAGGGGGATTAATAGGGTGAATATGTGGGATTACAGAGATAGGGCCCAGGTAAGGTGCTTTGTTGGAGAGTTGATGCAGACTGGTGCAGTGGCCTCCTTCAGCATTGTAGGGATTCTATGATTCTATAACTGGACCATAAGAGTGGAACCAATAATTTCTTGCTCAAGGTGCAAGTCAAATGGTTTTTTGGCCTCTGGGGTGCTTAGTGTGACATTGTAATAAAACTCAGATAAAAGTGTGGTACAGTGGTTAGAACTGCTGCTTCACAGCTCCAGGGGTCTGGGTCCAAT
The DNA here is from genome assembly GCF_965287045.1 of Carcharhinus amblyrhynchos. Taxonomy (NCBI): domain Eukaryota; kingdom Metazoa; phylum Chordata; class Chondrichthyes; order Carcharhiniformes; family Carcharhinidae; genus Carcharhinus; species Carcharhinus amblyrhynchos. The sequence goes on along the minus strand of NC_137342.1, from coordinate 41,514,481 downwards.
ACCCTTGGTGACATAAGAACATAAGAAATAGGAGCAGGAGTAGGCCATCCAACCCTTCGAGCCTGCCCCGCTATTCAATAAGATCATGGCTGATCTGTCGTGGCTCAGTTCCACATTCCCGCCCTCTCCCCATAACCCTTAATCCCCTCACTTATCAAAAACCCATCAACCCGCATCTTAAAAATATTTAGCGAGGCAGCCTCCACCACTTCAACGGGCAGAGAATTCCAGAGATTCACCACCCTTTGAGTGAAGAAGTTCCTCCTCAACTCCGTTCTAAACCGCCCCCCCTTTATCTTGAGGCTGTGCCCTCTAGTCCTACTGTCCTTTCTGAGCGGGAAGAGTCTCTCCACCTCTATCCTATCCATCCCATTCATCATCTTATACGTCTCAATGAGATCTCCCCTCATTCTTCTAAACTCTAACGAGTACAAGCCTAGTTTATTCAGCCTCTCCTCATAGCTCAACCCCCTCAACTCCGGTATCAGCCTAGTAAACCTCCTCTGCACTCCCTCCAAGGCCAAAATATCCTTGCGTAAGTATGGCGACCAAAACTGCACACAGTACTCCAGCTGCTGCATGGGTTTCCTCCCACACTCCAAGGATATGCAGGCTAGGTAGATTGGTCATGCTAAATTGTCCCTTAGTGTCCCAGGATGTGTTGGGTGGGCGGATCAGCCATGGTAAATGTATAGGGTTATGGGAATAGGGCAGGGGAGAGGGCCTGGGTAAGATGCTTTGTCACAGAGTCAGTGCAGGTCTGATGGGCTGAATGTTGCTTTTGCACTGTCGGGGTTTTATGATTCTATAAGTGTACATGTTGTTGGGAGAAGTAATGGTCCAATCAGTTAGCTGAGTTAAAAATAAACAAGATATCCTCCATTCCAATTTTCTCCCTTTCTATCCGACAGGTGTCGACCGGTGTTCGAGCCAGTATTCTTGTGCAAGCAGGAAGTTATAGGCTATTTGACCACTGCCGCATTGTGGCTATTAATAGTTCAGTTCTAATACAATGTATATGGGTGCAATTTCTTAGAGACTGACCTGGACATTAGTCAAAAACTGGAATCCTGGTTGAGTTGCTCCCCAAGTTCCTTACAGGCCAAGACTACTTCTCGCATCTTCTGAGACAAGCGGCATGGACACAGACCCAGCAACTGGAACCCATTATTGATGGGGAAATCACCTGCTTGATTATCCACTTTGCAGAAGCCAAAAAGTAAAACTGGGGCATGTAACTCAATTTGTTCTAAGGCGCATTTTGCTAAGTCAGAGTCATAGAGGTTTACAGCATGGAAACAGGCCTTTTGGCCCAACTTGCCTATGCTGTCCTTTATTTTTAAACCCCTAAGCTGGTCCCAATTGCCCGCATTTGGTCCATATCCCTCAATACCTGTCTTACCCATGTAACTGTCCAAATGCTTTTTAAAAGACAAAATTGTACTTGCCTCTACTACTACCTCTGACAGCTTGTTCCAGACATTCACACCCTCTGTGAAAAAAGTGCCCCTTTGAACCCTTTTGTAAGTCTTCCCTCTCACCTTAAATCTATGCCCTTTGGTTTTAGATTCCTCTACCTTTGGGGAAAGATGTTGCTATCTGGTTGACATATCCCTTCATTTTTATATAGACCTCTATAAGATGACTCCTCAACCTCCTACGCTCCAGCGAAAAAAGTCACAGTTTATCCAGCCTCTCCTTATAACTCAAACCATCAAGTCCCAGTGGCATCCTAGTAAATCTTTTCTGCACTCTTTCTAGTTTAATAATATCCTTTCTATAAATAGGGTGACCAAGGGAGACAAGTTGTCCAAGTGTTGCCCTGATTAGAACAAATGCCAGAATGCCAAACAATCACAATATATACAAGAGTAGGAAAGGATGCCAGCTAGTTGGCAATTGGCATTCCTTTCTCCCAGTGTAAAAATGCTTGTGATTGTTTGAAAGTAGGTGAGGCCTTGGCCTAGTGGTTTTAATCGCTCGCCTATTAACCCAGAAACTCAGCTGGGGATCTGGGTTCGAATCCCGCCAGAGCAGATAGTGGAATTTGAATTTAATAAAAAATATCTGGAATTAAGAATCTACTGACGACCACAAAACCATTGCCAAACTGTTGGAAAAACTCATCCCATGCCATTTAGGGAAGGAAATCTGCCAACCTCACCTGGTCTGGCCTACATATGACTCCAGAGCCACAGCAATGTGGTTGACTCTCAATTGCCCTCAGGCAACTAGGGATGGGCAATAAATGCTGGGCCAGGCAGCGATGCACATGTCCCATGAATTAATTTAAAAAATTTAGGCATTCTTGAGTTTGTCCTGATGGGGTGCAACACTTTTGCAACATGTCTATATTCTCAGCTATATTCAAGCCCAGCACAAAGAAAGCACTTTGAGCGTTCAGTCCATTCACAAAAGGATTAGCCCACACTGATCACTGTGAATTGAAAAAACACAAAGCGAAGGGAATAAATAGAAAGCTCAAGGACTGTCGAATCAACGACACGAACACAACGGAGAGATCACAAACATCTTCCTTTGTGCTAAGTGTGACTCCAACCCAGCAAATTCCACGGCCAGAGAGTGTGGTAACGCTGCGTCAATAGAGGCATTTCAAAGGGAATTAGATTATTATCTGAAAAGGAGAAATTTGTACAACCCTGGAGAAAAGCATAGATACGATGGGCCAAAGGCCTTCCCCTGTGCTATAACCGTTCTATGGCTCTACAGATGACTCCTCACTTTTCACAAGAGGGTCTCTTCGAGTTAAAATCCAGGCTTCAACCACAGCTAGGTGTGGGGCGGAGGAGAGGGAGGGATGGGCCTTTCCAATATCAACTTTCCCCCAGTTATCATACCATACTTACAGTGCAGAAAGAGACCATTCAGCCCATCACGCCTGCACGGACAACAATCCTGCCCAGACCCTAAATACCCAAGTATTTACCCCGCTAATCCTGCTGACACTCAGGGGCAATTTATCATGGCCAATCAACCTAACCTGCACACTTTGTGGGAAGGAACCAGAGCACCCGGAGGAAACCCAGGCAGAAATGGGGAGAACATTTAAGCGCCACACAGGCAGTGATCCAAGGCTGGTATCAGAGCCTGGGTCCCTGGCGCTGTGATCTGTAAACTGTCTGTGCTTTATATATGCTCTGTCTGAGGCCAGAACTCTCCATTCACCTGACGAAGGGGCTAACCTGAAAGCTTGTGAATTTACTATCAAATAAATCGGTTGGACTGAAACCTGGTGCTGTCAGACTTCTTGCTGTGAGGCAACAGTGCTACCCACTGTGCTACCATGCCACCCACAGATCCCACACAGACACGGAGAGAACGTGTAAACTCCACACAGTCACTGGAGGTTGGTATCGGAACCTGGGTCCCTGTCACTGTGAGGCAGCAGTGCTAACCACTGTTCTCCCCATTAATGGGCTGGATAGGCTACTCACTATTGTGTTGAACCCGCATCTGGCAAGTTTGCCCCTAACCTGCCTCTGTGAGACAGGGAAGTTTCAGCCCATTAATCCAGTGAGATAACCGCTGCATTACTGCGCTCTGATAAAAGGTGCTGGGAACCACACTTCTCATTGTTATAGTTTTTGTCTGAAAAGCAGGAGATATGATCTGACTCAGTTTATCAGACTGATACATTCAGTAAAGAGGTGCCCAGTCTGGAGACCCTTTCGTTTGCTGTCAGGGAGGCACACAGATGCCTGTACAATACTCTGCTGCTCTTTATTGGTGGAAGAATCACAGCTTAAAACAAAGCGCAGTTACTTTCCAGTTGAACTGTTCCAGCAAGTGATTCCTGAAGCACGGTTCACAGCCAACTGTGCTAAGACCTGTCATCGCCTTTATCTACTCACTGTCTCTTATCTCAGCCTCTGTGTGAAAATCCTGCCCATCTTTTATTTCCCAGCAAAAAGACAGACCAGCCACCCCCATGAAAGGTCAGGCTGCACACACAAAAACCCCCCAACACACACACGCACACACATAACAACGCCCCCACATACACATGCACGCACACAAACACACACAAAGCTCCCCCCCACATACACACAGCTGCTCTCACACACACAAACCCCACGCCCCCGCCCCCCCCACATACACAAATATCTGCTCACTAAAACCCACTCACACCCACACAAACACACATCTATTCTCTCAGACACACGAACTTGCGCTCACACACACACATATGCTCTTGCACACATATGGGCTGACACACATACACAGGCGTGTGCACGCGCACACACACACACACACACCCCCACCGTTGAAGTTTTGTATACAGAGGGTAGTGGAAGTCTGGAACTCTCTACCAAATTCAAAACAGAGTGTGATAGAAATTGTTTGGCAAGACCATTAAGGATTGTGGAGAGTCGACAGAGTTCAGATACAGATCAACCAATGATCACACTGAATGGTACACTGGCCCGAGGGGCTGAATGGTCACCTTCTGTTTTTATATTGGTGTGTTGAAAAGCAGTGTTTTATGTTCCGCTAATGATTGGTACCGCACTCTGCCACACAGCACGGACACAGCTTCAGACTTTGGTTGGCTCTCAATTATGTGGACATAGCCAGGTCTAGTGAGCAAAGTTACAATTACACCTCTATTCTATTGAACGATCATGACGTGGAGATGAAGTCACCTGATGAAGGAACAGCGTTCCAAAAGCGAGTGGTGTTTACTACCAAATAATAATTTGGATTTAACCCGGTGTTGTCAGACCTCTTACAATGAATAATCAAACAGGTTTTGCACTCCTGGTTTGAATAAAACTGCCACAAGATAGTAAGGTCTAATTCTCAGTTGAGGACAGGACTGACCATTACTGACGCTTCATCCCAGAGTTAAAATAATTCACTGTTGAGCCTTGCTCAAGAAGAGTGGCTGCGAAGGGAAGACCAATGGGACCATATCCCAGAATGTGGATAGATATCCTCAGTTTGAAGTGTTATTAAATCCAACTAAAATTGTTTAAAACAAAAACTTGCGCCTGCCACAAACTTAGGACATCGTAAAGCACCGAACCACCGGGGAAATCTTCTTTCAAGTGTATTTGATATTGTAGAAAACGCAGCATTCAATTTCTGCACAGTAAAATCCCATAAACAACAAGTGATTGGGCTTTAAATATTGGCCAGGATATTAGGAGAATATCCTGCTCTTCTTTGAGAAATATTGCGTGATCTTTTGCCTCTGCCCGAGAGAAAAAGTGGGAGTTTAATCTCAATCAGAAGATAGGACCTCTGACTGTGCAGCATTCCCTCCCCCGCAAGTGGGGGACATTGCAATGATTTGCCAGCCTAGATCTTGTGCTCAAGCCACTGGAGTGAGATTTGAACACGGCTCAGAGATTAACAACTGATGACTCAGATACATTGATACATACTGCAAACTTCCTTTGGCAATAGGGTAGGGTCACTGAGACTGTGCTCTCAAAATGAAGCCTCATTAGCAGTCTTTGAATATTATGGGCAGAATTCTCCCATCTGAGACTAAGTCCTGTGACAGTACAGGAAACACAGAGTGATTCCCACTGCACGGAGGAAAACATGCCAAATCTTTTGACCCAGGCCTCATGAATTATGTACCTGGGAGTTTTATGCCCTATACAGTGACGGGGCAGGCCTGGATGGTGCGTCATCTACCCTGGGTCCACCTGCCACATTGAAAAGGCACCAATTTCACTGACCCACCCTTTAAGAAAGCACGTGGATATCCTGAAAATGAAGACCGATCTCTAGGAGTAATCCAAGACTGGAAGACGGACCCCTGAGAATGAAAATGGATCTCCAAGAACATTCTGGAGGTTGGAAGATGGACTACTCCGGGACACTGCATCTGTAGATTCTCCCCCGACTCACTGCTTTGGTATTCCAAGGTCCAGGATGGCAGGTGGCATCCATGCTGAGCTCCGAAGGCAGCTCCGAGCAGTGTCCAACTCAGTCCTGACCTCTGCACGCCACGTTATTCTGAACGTGTTTTGCGCTGGTGTGATTTCCCACCAGTATTGTGGGGATCCTGGTGTGAGGGGAGTTAGCTTTCATTTATACTGCATCAATGGGATGCAAATGAGGCTCATGCCAGTCTCTGACCACCAGATCCTGCTGTAAATTCACGCTGGTGTAAAGCCATATTCTCCCATCGCACCAACCATTGACTGCTGTGGTGGGGGCTCCAGAGAACTCCACCTGATGTTTCTCAGCATTACTACATTACATGAAGCTGTCACTAACTCATGTCGGCAATACACCGTGCCTCCTTCGACTGTATCTCCCAACTACATGAGCTCCACCATGGAGCCCACCTGGATCATAAGTTTTGCATCTTGAATTCGGCTGGGATAAGCATATGTCCCACTTTGGGTATGATTTAAATGACCCACTAGGGAGCTTTAATCAAACAAAGTTTAATTAAGAATATAACATGTATAATTAGAAAATTAGCAAGAACTCTTACCGATTACAAACAAGGAACAAACAAATGTGATATAATACAACCCTTAACAAATATATCGAATGCATTCCAAACCAATCCCGTAGACAAAAAAAACCCTTTTCAGAGAGAGAGAGAGAGAGAATACTTTTCAGCTTGATGCACCTTCTATAACTAAAACTCAAACCTGCAACTCCAAACTCAAAATGGAAAAAAAGCTCCCATCACCTGATCTGCCGACCAGTTTTCCTCCTAACAGTGCAGTGTCATAACCATCCCAGTAAAAATAAACAAACCTCCCATTTAAGCAGCAGTAAAAAGAATGCCGTAGACAGCCTGGCAACAATGGAAAATACAAACTGAAAGTTTGCTTACAACTGCAGACGACATGATTTTAAAAAAACGCTTCTTAAAGGTACACCAACATCAGACTCTTTGCAACAAATAAATAAAACAAAGTTGACTTGAGATTATCCAAAGGGAAAAGTCAGGAGGGCACTCTGCCATGAAGCGCAGTAGCCATGCATTAGAACGCTTCATTTATTTGGCTTTGTCAGGGTTTTTGGTTAGCTAGCTCTCCCAAACACTACATGGATTTTGTTCTGAGCTATCTGCCCTGAAAATCTTACAAATCAGTGTGTTTGGCTCCTGGACTCAGTATCCCTGATCAGCTCCCCATTTGATACGTAGGCCATACGCACACTGCCAAACAGTAGCTAAATTCATTCTGAAATCTCGCTGCCAATTGCTAATATAAATGGACTGAGCTGTTAAACACTGAATCAGTATGAGTGTGGGGAATGGGCAGGGGAGGTATGTATGTGAGGGTACAGGGAAACTGAGGCCCACCTCAGCAGTACATCCTGCCCCCTGTGGGTATTTGGACATCCTGAGGTTGGGTTTTTTTTTAAATTCATTCATGGGACATGGGCATTACTGGCCAGCCAGCATTTATTGCCCATCTCCAGCTACCCTTGAGAAAGTGGTAGTGAACTGTCTTCTTGAACCGCTGCAGTCCACATGATGTGGGTTGATCCACAATACCATGAGGGAGGAAATTCCAGGATTTTGACGCAGTGACAGTGAAGGAACGGCGAAACATTTCCAAGTCAGGATGGTGAGTGACTTGGAGGAGAACTTGTAGGTGGTGGCGTTCCCAATTATCTGCTGCCCTTGTCCTGGGTAAAAATGGTTGTGGGTTTGGAAGGTACTCCAAGGATCTTTGGTGAAATGTAGATAGTACACACTGCTGCTACTCAGTGACTGTGGTGGAAGGAATGGATGTTTGTAGATGTGGTGCCAATCAGGTGGGTTGTTTTGTCCTGGATGGTGTTGAGCTTCTTGAGTGTTGTTGGAGCTGCACCCATCCAGGCAAGTGGAGAGTATTCCATCATACTCCTGATTTGTGTCTTATAGATGGTGGATGGGCTTTGGAAGTCAGGAGATGAGTTACTTGCTGCAGTATTCCTGGCCTCTTCTTCCTGGTGGCAAACCTACAGCCCCACCTTCCTGCTGTTTTCCCCAGATGGAAATAATTATCCAGATCCATAGCAATGTGGTTGACCTTTGATTTGATTTGATTTATTATTGTTACATATGTTGGGATACAGTGCAAAGTACTGTTTTTTGTGCACTATATAGACAAAGCATACCATTCATAGGGGAGAAGGAAAGGAGAGGATGCAGAATGTGGTGTTACACTCATAGCTAGGGTATCAAGAAAGGAAATATAAGATAAGTCCATTTAAAAGTCTGATGGCAGCAGGGAAGAAGCTGTTCTTGAGTTAGTTGTACGTGACCTCAGACTTGGAAATGGCCCAGCAAGCCACTCAAGGGTAATTAAAGATGGGCAACAAATGTTGGTTTCCAGTGACACCCACATCCCATGAAAGTGTAAAAGAAAACTGACTTTAGTTTAGGTTAGCTTCCCCTGTTTGGCCAGCTGACTTCTGTCAGTAAAGTTGTTTAGTTGAAATTGAGACATTACATAGTGAATTAAGAGTTCTCCACAGGGGGGAATGTGGGAAGCCTTTAAACCACACTAATGAATTTCCTCTGTGGTCAGCTATGCACTTTGGTAAGTACGGTCTAGCGGGAATTCTTGGGAAGGTACTTAGCAACTGGATACTTGAACAAGGAACTTAATAAACAGAGCTCGGAGATTAGCCTGGACTGAAAGGGACGGGAAGGGAGCAGCTTGAGATGGCACTGGAGCAGGGCTTTGAGGGCAAGGATGGAACAAAGAGAGGTGGGGATGGAACAGAGTAAGAGATATCTTGGGTAAGTGCAAGGATACAATGTAGGAATAAAGCATGAGCTTGTTCATAGCAGTAGATGGGGACAAAGATGGTGATGGACATGGGGACAAGTTCAAAGTCAGGGGGAAGGAGTTCAGTGGAGATGAGTGGGGGAAGTTTTTTTTTAAACAGAGGGTGGTGGGGGCCTGGAATGAATTACCAAGTGAGGTAGTTGAGGCAGTCACATTAGTGACATTGAAGACTTATCTCGGTAGACATATAGACAGGAAATAGAGGGATACAGGCAGTTAGCCTAGATAGGACAACAGGCTTGGTGGACCAAAGGGCCTGTTCCTGTGCTGTACTGTTCTTTGTGGAGCAGAGGCCATGGATGGTTGGAGAGCAATATTATGCACGCCTGCTCCTCTTGACCCTACATTATTGGATATAAGATTACGGAGGAGCTCCTTTTGTCTGGACTGAGAGTTGATAATGGGATGAACACATGATACACAGTAAAAAATCTATTAGTAAAAGATATCATTGATTTGATTTATTATTGTCACATGTACAGGGAAACAGTTTTGTGTGCTATACAGAAAACATACCGTTCATAGAGTACCTAGGGTGCAGAATATAGTGTTGCAGTTACAACTAGAGTGAAGAGAAAAAATAGCTTAAAATATGGTAGGTCCTTTCAAAAGTCTGATGATAGCAGGGAAGAAGCTGTTTGAGTTGGTTGGTATGCGTTCTCAAACTGTTGTATCTTTTTCCTGATAGAAGGTGGTGGTGGTGGAAGAGAGAATGTTGGGGTGCGTGGGGTCCTTCATAATGCTGGCTGTTTTCCCGAGACAGTGGGAGGTGTGGATGGAGACTACCCTGGTCCTATTTGACCAATGTTAACCCTTCAACAACATCACTGAAAGCAGAGGATCTTTTCATCATCACGTCAGCTGTTACTGGGAACTAGCTTTGTGTGAATTGGGTGCGGTGGTTTCTACAACAGAGTAGAAAGTACGCCGTTTATTTTGGAGGTATGTAAGTTGTGAATGCTTCGATATCGACTTGACCTTTTTCACACAAGGATAAAGTTTATTTATCAGTGTCACAAGTAGGCTTACATTAACACTGCAATGAAGTTACTGCAAAAATTCCCTAGTCACCACACTCCAGCGCCTGTTTGGGTTCACTGAGGGAGAATTTAGCATGGCCAATGCACCTAATCAGCACGTCTTTCACACAGTGGGAGGAAACACATGCAGACACTGGGAGAATGGTGGCACAGTGGTTAGCACTGCTGCCTCACAGTGCCAGGGGCCCGAGTTCGATTCCCAGCTTGGGTCACTGTCTGTACAGAGTCTGCACATTCTTCCTCGTGTCTGTGTGGGTTTCCTCCGGGTGCTCTGGTTTCCTCCCACAGTCCAAAAGTGCTGGTTAGGTGCATTGGCCTTGCTAAGTTGTCCCTCCTTGTACCTGAATAGGTGCCAGGAGTGTGGCGACTGGGGGATTTTCACAGCAACTTCATCGCAGTGTGGATGTAAACCTACTTGTGACTAATAAATAAATAAACTTTAAAAGTCAGTGACCCAAGCCAGGAATTGAACCCAGGTTCCTGGCAGCGAAGGGGCAGATTCTCTCCTCTCCTCTGCCTCCTCCCCAATCAAGGACAGTCTAAAATGAGTGCCCTAATGCCATTACTCCCTGCAGAGTCCAGGCTGCAGCCACTAACATTATCAAATCCTTCAATTCAGGCTTGTAGGCTGGTGTTTTTTTTTTAACCGCACCAACACTGAGGCGTTCTCATTTATTGTTAGGGCAGCTTGAGTCAATGGATGCACAGAAATGTCGCTGGCTTTTGACTCTGGCAGGATCCTTTGTCAGATTCCGTCTGCTCACACGGACTACTTTTGAGATTCCCGTCCTCCTACACTCAAAGGCTTCTCAAACCTCCCCATTAAATAATAAATAACACAGTCACATCTGTGAGATAGTCCAGTTACTCGGCACGACCACAGATTTCGTCAGTCTTTTGATCGGGGGGCAAGAAAAAATGTCCATTCTGAAGAGAAGGATGCCTGGGGGTTTGTGACTCTGGTTTTATGAGTTTGCACATCTCCTAGGAGCAAACTGCCCTTCTTTTAATCATTTATCGTGAGCAATGTTTTCGACTAAATCCCTGCGAGCCAGTCGGCTCAGCAGGGTTATGGGGTGAGTCATTAAACTGAGGAACCAGCTACCCTCCTAGGTGGCTATAAAACATCACACTATTATGAAGAAATGTTGTGGGTGGGGGGGTCAGGTTTCTCTGTCTTCTACCTAAAAAATTTATCCCCCCTGCCGAAAGAAAGACAGATTTTCTGCCCACTGCTGTCTGCGAGAGTTTGCTGCGAGACACTGGCCACCACGTTCCCCATCGATTTTAAGAGCGACTACACTTCAAAGTACTTCATTGCTTGTAAAACATGCTGAAAACTCACCAAAGAAACAAATCTTTCTCTTCCTTTCCTTCGCTTGTTTGGTCTTACTCCTCCTAAACCCCGTCTTCCCCCACCTCCATTCAAGGCAGCGCTACAACAGGTTTTAATTGTCACCACGGAGCAAACATCCCTTTTTATTTGATTTATTTTAAGACCTTTTCAGCACTTGAAGCTGGATTCCTTCAGGCAGGCATGAGCCCCATTAATGTAGTATACAGGATCCCAATCTCAGTAATGCAGCGTACAGGATCTCAGTGTTGATGGGGCAGTGACTTACAACCATCATCGACTACCTTTCCCTTTTTACATATCAGAGTAGAAAGAATATAGGAGACCTTAAAATCATTTACAAATTAAAAATAATCTGCCTCTTTATCAAAGGGCAGCACTGCATTTCACCAGTGCTGGTACAAGTGTTGTTCTAACTTAGAATCTCAACAGTGCAGAAGGAGGCCACTCGGCCCATCAAGTCTGTACTAGCTCCCCGGCAGAGCATCTTACCTAGGCCCTGCCCCATAACTCTATGCAATAACCCTGTTAATCCACCTAACCTACACACCTTGGGGCATTTAAAAGGGGCAATTTAGCGTGACCAATCTACCTATTCTGTACACCCTTGGACTGTGGGAGGGAATCGGAGCAAACCCACGCACACATGGGGAGAATGTGCTAACTCCACGCAGTCGGTGACCTGAGGCCGGAATCGAACCTGCGTCCAGTGATGGTACAAGTTTTGTTCTAACTTAGAATCCCTACAGTGCAGAAGACGACCATTCGGCCCATCAAGTCTGTACCGGCTCTTCGACAGAGCTTCGCACTCAGGCTTGCCCCCTGCCCTACCCCGTAACCCCATGCATTTACCCTGTTAACTCCCCCTAACCTACACAACAAGGGACAATTTAGCAATGGCCAATCTCCACACAGACAGTGACCCGAAGCCAGAATCGAACCTGGGTCTCTGGTGCTGGCAGGTAGCAGTGCTAACCATCCGCCATCTTGCCCAGGTGGTGGACAAAAGAAAATTCATGAAAACATGTTAAGTATTTTTCCACGAATATTACCATCAGTAATTTTCAGGATTTTTTTTTAAGCGATAGGTCTTCCTTCCAAAATGGGGTTTTAAATTGACTTTTCACTCATTTAAAGATTAATGTTCTCTGGTTTTACTTCTCTGACTTTGTTGAATCTGTGTACCCCAGCTCCTGGTTCAAAGGGAGGTGATAAGGGAAACTCAATTGACTTCTTTCAAAAGAGGTTTCTACTGCACGACGATCGTGACTCCGTTTCTAAAATACCTCAATGGTTGAGGTATTTGAGAAGACTTTGAGAGGACCTGCGGTCATGGATGGTGCTACATAAATGCACGTCTTTGTCTTTTTTCAATGCCACCCAATTTTCACTCCAACATCACTCAACCTTGGACCTTCTCGGATGTAGAACTGCAGGGAATTTCACTAGAGTCAGGGGCATAACAGTGTGATATCTGAAAAAAAAATTGGAGTGAGTGGGTACGCTGAGGTGGCCTGGTGGCACAGTGATTAATTCTGCTGCCTCACAGTGCCAGGGGCCCAGGCTCAATTCCCGGTTTGGGCCACTGTCTGTGTGGAGTTTGCACATTCTCCCCATGTCTGCATGGGTTTCCTCCAGGCACTCCAGGTTCCTCCCAGTCTGGTTAGATGCATTGACCCCAAACAGGTGCCAGAGTGTGGCGACTAGCAGAATTCCACAGTAACTTCATTGCAGTGTAACATAAGCTTTACTTGTGACTAATAAATACATTTACCCTTTTATGGGTGGTATAATGGTTCCAGATTTCCACTAATCTTGGTATGAAGAATTACTTCCTGACGTCACCCCTTGAACACAGCTTGAATTCTAAGGTTACTCCCCCACCCCCCCCACCCTCATCATGGGCCTCTCCCACCAGAGGAAATAGTTTTGCCCCATCCGTCATAAAATCTCCTTTAATCATCTTAAATACCAGGAAAGAGAGGCTTCGACTGAGGCATGCGCTGTGCGTGTAATGGCGACAGCGATTGCTTATTACCTAGGATCTGTAATTTGTAAGCGGAAAATCGCCGATCAGTGGGTAGAATGGAACGGGCGAATGGACGGGAGGGTTTCATAAACAGTTGTGCGATTTGTAAACTCCCCCCAAAATTATCCGGTTACTCCATTTGCATCGAGCGGGTTAAAGATCCCTGAGATCAGCTCATGAGTTAACGACCTCCATCTTTATTGAGGGCAAGGTGCGGCGGTGCGCATGGATGATCGCCATCTTTGTAAGGGGCAAGATTGTCAATGAGTGCGAGGAGCTTGTTCCCCATTGTTCAGAATGGAGACAACATGTCTATCAAACTGCATCAACCCTCTGAATCCCAATGTCTTATTGATGAGTCAGAGAGGTGACAGAGAAGGAAAGAAACAACAAGATGTTTTCTAAATATTTTAAGGGTAAGAAGGTAATCAGGGAAAAAGTAAGTTGGTAGGTTAGGAATCAATTGCCCATTCAGCAACCTGGACGTGGAGCCAGAAGATGTATTTGAAGTATTAAATGAGTATTTTGTATGAATGTTCACTGTGTGGAAGGACAATGTAGGTACAGAAAGCAGGGACGGTAGTGTGATAGAATTGAACAGATTGTGATTGGTGGTATGGTAAATAGAGAGGAAGACAACCTTATATTACAGGGTCAAAGAAACAGACTGGTCAGATGGGAGGAACAGTGGCAAATGGAATTTAACCCTGAAAAGTATGAAGTGATGAATTTTGGGAGGAGGACAAGGCTAGGGAATACAGAGGACCAGAGGGATAGTGCGGAGCATTCCCAATTATCACTGAAGCCAGTAGGATAGGGAGATAAGGTGGTTATGATAGCTCTGTATAAAACACTTGTTAGGCCACAACTCAGGTCCTGTGCGCTGTTCTGTTTTGAACACTATAGGAAGGATGTGATTGCACCAGAGAGTGCAGACGAGATTCACCAGGATGTTGCCTGGGCTGGACCATTTCAACTATGAAGAGAGGCTGGTTAGGCGGGGGTTGCTTTCCCTGGAGCAGAGAAGGCTGAGAGGTGACCTGACTGAGGTGTACAAGATTATCAGGAACATAGATCAGGTGAATTGGAAGGAACTTTTCCTTTAGTAGAAGGGTCAATAACCAGGGGGATAGATTTAAGTGAAGGGGCAGGAGATTTAGAGTGGAATGAAGGAAACAACTTTCACTCAGAGGGTGGTGGGAATCTGGGACTCACTGTCTTGAAAGAGGCAGGAATCCTCACATTATATAAGAAGCATTTAGAAGAGCATGTGAAACACCATAGCATTCAAGATTATTCAAGATATCAAGATTATGTTAGAATCTGTCATTAAGGAGGAAATTGTGAGGCACCTTGAAGGGAATTGCTTGATAGAGCAGACGCAGCACGGTTTCATTAAAGGGAAGTCGTGTCTGACAAATTTACTGGAGTTCTATGAGGATGTGTCTAGGGCGGTGGATAAAGGAGAGCCGGTGGATGTGGTCTTTCTAGATTTTCAGAAGGCGTTTGACAAAGTACCTCACAAGAGGTTATTGCAGAAGGTCGAGGGACATGGAGTTGGGGGTAGGGTATTAGCGTGGATAGAGGATTGGTTGTCAAATAGGAGGCAGAGAGTGGGGGTCAATGGGTGCTATTCGGATTGGCGGATGGTGACTAGTGGAGTGCCCCAGGGGTCGGTGCTGGGGCCTCAGCTTTTTACCATTTATATAGATGATCTGGAGGACGGAACCGAGTGTAGGGTGTCGAAATTTGCTGATGACACCAAGATTGGGGGAACGGCAAATTGTGCAGAGGGTGTGGAGAGTCTGCAGAAGGATGAGTGCAGAGGAGGTTTACTAGGCTGATACTGGAGTTGAGGGGGTTGAGCTATGAGGAGAGGCTGAATAAACTGGGCTTGTACTCGTTAGAGTTTAGAAGAATGAGGGGAGATCTCATTGAGACGTATAAGATGATGAATGGGATGGATAGGATAGAGGTGGAGAGACTCTTCCCGCTCAAAAATGACAGTAGGACTTGGGGGCACAGCCTCAAGATAAAAGGGGGGCGGTTTAGAACGGAGTTGAGGAGGAACTTCTTCACTCAAAGGGTGGTGAATCTCTGGAATTCTCTGCCCGTTGAAGTGGTGGAGGCTGCCTCGCTAAATATTTTTAAGACGCGGGTTGATGGGTTTTTGATAAGAGAGGGGATTAAGGATTATGGGGAGAGGGCGGGAAAGTGGAACTGAGCAGCGACAGATCAGCCATGATCTTATTGAATGGCGGGGCAGGCTTGAAGGGCTAGATGGCCTACTCCTGCTCCTATTTCTTATGTTCTTATGTTCTAATTGCATCACCACTTCATCTCCTATATTCAAGGAAGTACATGCCCAGTACTATGCAAACATTCCTCGTCACTTATCCTTTTTAGTCATGGCACAATTTTGGTAAATTACTGCTTCCAAGGTCAGTGTATCCTTCCTGAGGTGTGGGATACAGATCTGAACATGATACTCTAGATGGAATCTTACCAGGACTTTATGTAACTGGAACATGACTACCACCCCTTTGTGTTCCAGCCCTTGTGACAGGGGTCAACACTGAATTAGCCTTTTAAATTCTTTTTTTTAGAGCTAGCTTTTAGAGATTTCAGTACGTGGGTTTAACCACCCCCCCCCCCCCGACCAAAACCGGTTTTTCTCCGACAGTTTTGAGTGTCCCATCATTTCGAAAGTACCCTCGATCCATCCTTCTCGGGGGCGGGGGAGTTGTCAGCGTTCTGAAAGTTCTGGGCAGCAGGGACAACATCCCTGTCAGGGAACTCTGATATTATCGCCCTGCTGCTGTGATAGGAAACTGTGCCTTTTGTCGGCGAGTAGGTTCAAAGAATCCGCTGGAGAGATTAAAAGGAGCCGAGACACGCAGATCCCAGAGCAAACTGCACAGGGCAGCAGAGGCAGGCGTTCTAACCAAGACAATGAAGTTCCTTTGGATCCGATTTCGAAAGAATGTCTCAAACAGGATTAGTGCCAACCAGACACTGGAGACAAAAGATTCCCTGAAGCTCCTTCAGCCACCCCCCTCAACTCAGTCAAAAATATATTATTTGTGTAATTTCTCCCATTACGATTCGCTAAGAGGTGGTATTGTGCTCAAAACAATACAACAGGGAATTTTTACAGTAACTACATTGCAGTGATAATGTAAATCTACTTGTGACTGAAATAAACTTTAATTTTACTTTTTTCCCTTCATTTAAAATGCCTCAAGAAAACTACATGCTCCACACAAGCCTCCTTCACTTTACCTCCTTCACTCTCCGCGGCATCTGTCTACTCATTTCTTCCTCATCTATTTATCCAGCATTCCCATAAAAGACATTGATACTAAAAGAGAAAATGCTGAAAAATCTCAGCCTTCGTCAAAGCTCATCTGGACTCGAAATGTCAGCTCTTTTCTCTCCTTACAGCTGCTGCCAGACCTGCTGAGATTTTCCAGCATTTTCTCTTTTGGTTTCAGATTCCAGCATCTGCAGTAATTTGCTTTTATTAAGACACTGGCATTACTCATCTCAACTACACCAAGCGGTAGCATGGTCCACTTTCTAATATCCACTGGGCAAAGATCTTTCGCTTAGAACACAGAAAAACTACAGCACAAACAGGCCCTTCAGCCCACAAGTTGCACCAATGATATCCCTACCTACTAGGCTTACCTATAACCCTCAATCCTATTAAGTCCCATGTACTTGAACTCCCGAGATTTATTAGTGTTTCTCTCGTGTTTGTGATCCCAAGTTTTGGACCTCTGCACAGCTGGCCACCTTGAGCTAAGTTTTCTGATGCTGCCAAATATTGGGCTTGGGCTGGCATGGTAGAGCTGCATTTGACACCAGAACATCCACTGATGCCACCTCCCGAGAGGCAGCCTCCTAACTGATTGATAAGACAGTGGGCACCAGTCAATGATACTGAGTTCCCAACAAAAACAGAGCACGCTGGAAAATCTCAGCAGCTCTGACAGCACGGGGTGGCACAATGGTTAGCACTGCTGCATCACAGTACCAAGGACCTGGGTTCGATTCCCGGTTTGGGTCATTGTGTGTGTGGAATTTGGAAATTCTCCCCGTGTTTGCGTGGGTTTCCTCTGGGTGGCAACTGGGAGATTTTCACAGCAACTTCAATGCAGTGTTAATGTAAGCCTACTTGTGACGCTAATAAATTAAGAGGAGCATCTGCGGAGAGAGAATCTAGGCGACGTTTCCTGTCAGGATGACCCTTCATCAGAGCGACTCTTCATCTGAGGAAGAGTCATCCAGATTGGAAACATTAGCTCTGTTCTCTCTCCACAGATGTTCTCAGACGTGCTGAGATTTTCCAGCACTTTCTGTTTCAGATTCCAGCATTGGTGGTAAGTTGCTTTTATCTTAGTGGGTTCCCAAGGCTGCAATCCCAATCAGAGGGCTTGAGAAAATGTCCGGCTCGCATTATCATCAGGAGGGCTGGATGCTGCTGAGACAGATGGGCGAGCGAGAGGATGCCTCTACATGGCAGTGTCCTCAGGTGCTGCACGGATACCTCAAATAAAGCAGCCTGAAGCCAGTCAGCCATTGGCTTGATGGGGAGCTCCCCCTCCCCTACCCTGACAGGAGCAATGGTGGACTCAGTTGTGTGAATGGTAATGGACAACTAAACTGAAGAAGGAGGCTTCACAAAAATCCTCATCCCCAGCACATCAGTGTAAAAAAATAAAGCTGAAACATTTACAACAATCTTTAGCCAGAAGTGCTGAATGGATGATCCATTTTGGCCTCCTCAGCAGGACCCGACCATCACAAATGCTGGTCTTCAGCCAGTTCAATTCACTCCACGTGATATCAAGCACTGGATGCTGCAAAGGCAATGGGCCTTGACAGTATTCCAACAATAGTCCTGAACACTTGTGCTCCAGAACCTGCTGTGCTCCTAGCCAAGCTGTTCCAGTACAGTCACAACACTGGCATCTACCCAGCAATGTGGAAAGTTGCTAAGGTGTGTCCCATACACAAAAATACAGGTCAAATCCAACCCAGCCAATTACTGTCTGATCAGTCTACTCTCGATTATCAATAGTGATGGAAGGAGTCATCAATAATGCTGGTAAGCGGCACTTACTTAGCAATAATCTATTCACTGACACTCAGTTTGGGTTCTATCAGGAATCACTCAGCTCCTGACATCATTGCAGCCTTGGTTCAAACAAAGAGCTGAATGCCAGAGGTGAGATGAGAGGGACAACCCTTGACCAAGTGCAGCATCAAGGAGCACTAGCAAAACTGGAGTCAATGGGCATCAGGGGAAAAACTCTTTGCTGACTCCTCAAAGTCCACCACCTAAACTCAACTCCTGACTCCCCAAAGCCTGTCCACCAACTACAAGGCACAAGTCAGGAGTGTAATGGAATATTCCCCACTTTACAACAATCTAAGCTCCCTATCTGCTTCAAGATGACGTCCATTATCCCAGAAACCAAACAGTGTGCCTTAATGACTATCGGCCAGTGGCTCTGACATCCAACATCATGAAGTGCTTCGAAAGGTTAGTCATGGCACGAATCAATTCCAGCCTGACGGACTACCTGGATCCACTACAGTTTGTCTACTGTCACAACAGGTCCACAGCAGACACCATTTCACTGGTCCTGCACTCAACCCTGGAGCACCTAAATATCAAAGACACCCATGTCAGACTCCTCCTTGTTGACTACAGCTCAGCCTTCAACACTTTTGTTCCCACAAAAAACTTATTTCCAAACTTCGTGGCCAGGGCCTTGGCACCTTAACCTCTGCAACTCGATCCTGAACTTCCTAACTCACTGACCTCCTCCACGATCATCCTCAGCACCCCACAAGGCTGTGTTCTCAGCCCCCTACTGTACTCCTTATACACCTATGACTGTGTGGCCAAATTCCCCTCCAATTCGATTTTCAAGTTTGCTAATGACACCACAGCGGTGGGTCGCATCTCAGACAATGACGAGACAGGGTACAGAAATGAGACAGAGAATCTGGTGAACTGGTGTGGCAACAATAATCTTTCCCCCAATGTCAACCAAATGAAGGAGATTGTCATCAACTTCAGGAAGCATAAAGGAGAACATGACCCTGTCCACATCAATGGGAACAAAGTAGAAAGGGTCGAAAGCTTTAAGGTTTTAGGTGTCCAGCCCACAACACCTCTACTTTCTCTGAAGACCAAGGAAATTTGGCATGTCAACTATGACTCTCACCAACTTTTACAGAAAGCATTCTTTCTGGTTGTATTACAGCTTGACATCGCTCCTGCTCTGCCCAAGACTGCAAGGAACTACAAAAGGTTGTGAATGTAGCCCAGTCCATCACGCAAACCAGCCTCCCATCCATTAACACTGTCTACACTTCCCACCGCCTCACAAAGCAGCCAGTATGTTTAAGGACCCCACACACCTTGGACATTCTCTCTCCCACTTTCTTCCTTCAGGAGAAAGGTACAAAAGTCTAAGGTCACGTACCAGCCGACTCAAGAACAGCTTCTTCCCTGTTGTCAGACTTTTGAAATGGATCTACCTTGCAGTAAGTTGATCTTTCTCTATACCCTAGCTATGACTGTAACACAACATTCTGCACTCCCTCGTTTCCTTCTCTATGAACGGTATGTTTTGTCTGTATAGTGCACGAGAAACAATACTTTTAGCTGTATGTTAATACATGTGACAATAGTAAATCAAATCAAAACTTTCTTGGATGAGTGCAACTCCAACAACACAAGCAGCTTGACACCATCCAGGCTTGATTGGCACACTTTCCACAAACATCCACTCCTTCCACCACCAACACAAAGTAGCAGCCGTGTGTACCATCTACAAGATGTATTACAGGAAACTCATCAAGGCTCCTTAGGCAGCATGTCCCAAACCCCACAACCGCTACCATCCACAAGGATGAGGGCAGCGGATTCATGTGAACATCAACACCTGCACACTCCCATCCTGACCTGGAAATGTTTCACCCTTCCCTTATTGTATAAAAATCATGAAACTCCCTCCCTCGGAGCACTTAGGATGTAACTACACCACAGGACTGCAGTGATCCATGGAGGTAGTTCATATACACCTTCTCGAGGATAATTAGGAATGGATATTAAATGCTGGCCTTTCCAGTCCGCATGCCCATGAACAACTGATAAAGAAGTCTTAACTATTATGTATGTTGGGGCATGTCTCCTTTAACAGGTCAGATGACCCAGGAATTGCACTCCATCCCCAGTGGAGCTTGCTGAGCCAGTCTTGTGCTGGGATAAAGACGTGTTAATAAATAGTTCCAGATAGTTTACTTCCACTGAACTTGTGGTTTATTATTAGTCTCAGTATCAGACCACAAGCATTGTATTAACGACTTCTTGCAGATTACCACGCAGGTCCCTTCTTTTCAAGCTGCTAGCTTTTCCAGCGTTTCCCGATTGCCCAGACCTCTCCTGACACTGGGGATCATCCTTGAGAAGGTTAAAAAGAGATTTGATGGTGGTGTTTAAGACACTTTGACACTTTTAGTAAATAGGCAGTGGCTGCTTTCAGTGACAGAAGGTGGGAGGCCAAAAAGGGACCAAACTTCAATTGATTGAGGCAAGAACCAGAACTGACACCAGGAAATTTATGTTTTCAAACACAGTGAGTTATTGTGATTGGGCTGTCTAGAAAGGCATTGGAAGCAGATTCAATAGTAACTTACAAAGGAGGATTGGATAAACACTTGAAAAGAAAAATAGGGGACAGGAGCAGCAAGTGGGACTAATGAGGTAGCTGTACTGAAGGAATAGCACAAGCATGATTGGAAAAATCGCCTCCTGCTGTGCTGTATCATCCTATGGCCAGATTTTCTAGCCCTGTCCCAGTGGATGCAGTGGGCCAGCCAGACATCCATTGACTTTTGGCAAGTCTGGAAAATTCTGTCAGTGGGCAGGGTCCAAATCCCGGCCTATGATTCTCTTCTGCGCCATCTTTGCCAGTTAAAGTCTCCCCTGCTTCTTGGAGACCAGAATTTAGCACAGTTTTGAATCTAGATTGGATATAGCACAGAAGGAAGCCATTTGGCCCATTCTGTCTGTGCCAGTTCTCTGCAAGAACAACTCACCTCACGTCACACCCCAGCCTTTCCCCAGAAAAAAAACTATTTCACAATTTGTGAATTGTTCATCCAGAAAGAACTCTTCAAATGTAGACAATAAAAATATAACAAAAACTTACAAATTAGAGAAAAGGTTTAATAAAGAAACTTCATGACTCCCAACTTGAGGCCTCCCCAGGCTTTTCCAAACTCCCCACAATTTCCAACACGTTCTAGTTTATACTGAGTCAGCTGATCATTACCTCATTCTATCATTGGTTCCAATGATTTACTGGGTCAGCTGACCCTTCCAGCTTGTTACTATTGGTCACATTACAACAGATCCAAAGTTATCAGCGGTTACATTACAGGTTTTAGAAGATCTTCAAGTTGTGCTGTTGACCAGAGTACTATAACTCTTGATGCTTATCTTTCCTGATTTAATCTCTGTTATTTTGGTCATCCATAATTGTGTTGTGTGTATTCCAACTCACATCAAGCACTGCTTATTTATCAATCCTGAACCCACTGGCCTTTATTAACCTCCCCTCTGATCCATTCTGGTAATGCCTTGATTTTCAAATTCTAATCCCTGTGTCCATTCCATAATGCCCATGTCTCCTCCTGATTTTTATAACATCCTCTATCCTCACAACCCTGAGATCTCAGTGTTCCCAGAGGAATATACCTTCTTGCACATTCCCAATTTCCATTGCTCCACCTTCTGCTGTCTCGGCCCCAAGCTCTGAATCTTCCTAAACCTTTCCCTACAGCACAGTGGCACAGTGGTTAGCACCGTTACCTCACAGTGCCAGGAATCTGGGTTCAATTCCCAGCTTGGGTTACTATCTGTGTGGAGTCTGCATATTCTCCCCATGTCCTTGTGGGTTTCCTCCGGGTGCTCTGGTTTCCTCCCATGGTCTGAAAGTTAGACTGTGGTTAGGTGTATTGTCTCGAATAGGACTAGAGTGTGGCGACTAAGGGAATTCATAGTAACTTCACTGCAGTGTTAATGTAAGCCTTACTGTGACTAATAAATTAACTTTAACCCAAACGTATCCTTTAAGTTTGAAGTTTATTTATTAGTGTATTACATTAACACTGCAATGAAGTTCCTGTGAAAACCCCTCTAGTCGCCACAATCCGGTGCCTGTTCGGGTACAACGAGGGAGAATTTAGCATGGCCAATGCACCTAACCAGCACGTCTTTTGCACTGGAGGAAGAAATTGGAGCACCTGGAGGAAACCCACGAGGACACGGGGAGAACATGCAGACTCCGGCACAGGCAATGGAAAGGGGCATTCGAGGAACCTGGGTGCTTTATCACAGCTGAGGGAAACTCATTGCTGATTGAAGCAATGAAAGTTGCTCTGGCGTGTGTGGAAATGATGGCGATCGTTAAAATAAATAAGACAACTTTAAAAACTCTGGTGTGGGCCAAACATCACTGCCAGTTAGGAGCTTTCTTTTGTGTGTGGCTTTGATGTGCTGCTTCAGACGAGGTTAGGATGCCCAGTTCTGCCAGAGAAAAGCTGTGTTTACTCCCGGCAGGCATTAATGAGATCCTATTTTGTTACATGCCTGACTCCGCGAACAATTAAAACCCAAAAGGGAGTGAACCGAATGGATTAATTTCCTGCAATGTGCAGCGAAAAAAAAATCTCTTGACACGGGTGGCAAGAACATTACATCAGGAACCCAAAAAAAGTTCTCAAATATTCTTTAGAGCAGCCACAGGAAACTCTTCCTTTTTTGAATATAATTTATGGTGACCTCTTTGTATAGCCCACTTTGTATAGTGTTTGTCTTTTTATTCTCCAGCGTTCAGCCATTGTGACATTAATAGTAAAGGGCTTTGCCCATTTCCACTCAACGTTACCAATGATTGAAACACTCTTTCAACAGTAACCACAACTTGCAAGTAATCATCACATTTAACCCCATAAAATTATCCCGAGGTGCTTCACAGGGGCATTATTAGACAAAAGAAACCGATATCGGGCTACCTGACGGAATACTGCGATGGGAAACCGGAAGCTAGGAAAAAGAGGTGGGTTTACATCCGGAGAGAAAGGAGTGAGGTGGAGATGTTTAGTGAGGGAATTCCAGAAATTAGGATCTAGACAGCCGCCAATCATGGAACAAAGGATATCACGGAAGTGCAAAGGGCCAGAATTGAAGAAGTGCAGATCCCCTGGATGGTTGTTAGTGTGAAGGGATAATGAGGGGCGAGAGAATAGAATCATAGAATCCCTGCAGTGCAGAAGGAGGCCATTCCGCCCATCAGGTCTGCACCAGCAACAATCCCATCCAAGTCCTCTCCCCATAATCCCATGCATTTACTCTCCTAGTCTCCCTGACACTAAGGGCTATTTTATCACGGCCAATCAACCTAACCTGCACATCTTTGGACTGTGAGAGAAAACTGAAGCACCTGGAGGAAACACACGCAGACACAAGAAGAACAAGCAAACTCCACATAGACAGTCACCCAAGGCTGGAATTGAACCTGGGTCCCTGGCGCTGTGAGGCAGCAGTGCTAACCGCTGTGCCATCAAGAGCATAGAGAGATCTGAACATAGACCATAAGATACAGGAGCAGAATTAGGCCATTCAGCCCATTGAGTCTGCTTTGCCATTCAATCACGGCCAATACGATTCTCATCCCCATTCTCCTGCCTTCTCCCTGTAATCCTTGATCTCGTTATTAATCAAGAACCGATTTATCTCTGCCTTAAAGACACCCAATGACCTGGCCTCTGTGGCAACGAGTCCCACAGATTCACCACCCTCTGGCTGAAGAAATTCCTCCTCATCTTGGTTTTAAAGGAGCGTCCCTTCACTCTGAGGTCGTGCCCTTGAGTGTTAGTCTCTCCCACTGGTGGAAACATCCTCTCTACTCTCCAGGAGGATGAGTTTTACAAGTTACAAGGGGATGGGAATTTTCCAGTCAGATCTTGCCTTCCAGCATTTTGCCAATCTCCATATGTGGGTTCAGCAAGTGAGTGTCACTGGGCTGTTCAGCAGTGGGGAGGAACCCATCGTGTTCAAGCACTGTCCTAAGCACTCTCACTTTCCAAGGACAGAGGGATTCTCCCTGATTCATAAGAACATAAGAACATAAGAAATAGGAGCAGGAGTAGGCCATCTAGCCCTTCGAGCCTGCCCCGCCATTCAATAAGATCATGGCTGATCTGTCGTGGCTCAGTTCCACTTTCCCGCCCTCTCCCCATAACCCTTAATCCCCTCTCTTATCAAGAACCCATCAACCTGCTTCTTAAAAATATTTAGCGAGGCAGCCTCCACCACTTCAACGGGCAGAGAATTCCAGAGATTCACCACCCTTTGAGTGAAGAAGTTCCTCCTCAACTCCGTTCTAAACCGCCTCCCCTTTATCTTGAGGCTGTGCCCCCTAGTCCTACTGTCTTTTTTGAGCGGGAAGAGTCTCTCCACCTCTATCCTATCCATCCCATTCATCATCTTATACGTCTCAATGAGATCTCCCCTCATTCTTCTAAACTCTAATGAGTACAAGCCTAGTTTATTCAGCCTCTCCTCATAGCTCAATCCCCTCAACTCCGGTATCAGCCTAGTAAACCTCCTCTGCACTCCCTCCAGGGCCAAAATATCCTTGCGCAGGTGCGGCGCCCAAAACTGCACACAGTACTCCAGCTGCGGCCTCACCAATGCCCTATACAGCTGCAACAAGACCTCCCTACTTTTATATTCAATCCCCCTCGCTATGAAGGCCAGCATCCCATTCGCCTTCCTGACCACCTGCTGCACCTGCAAGCTGGGTTTTTGCGACTCATGCACAAGGACCCCGAGGTCCCTCTGCACCGTCGCCTGCTGCAGTTTTTCGCCACGTAAGTAATAGTCCTTCCTACCATTCTTCCTACCAAAGTGGACCACCTCACACTTGCCAACATTAAATTCCATTTGCCATTTCCTGACCTCAGATCTTTTCACGCTTCCTGTAGCTGTCTTTTTTATTCATTTCTGGAATGTGGGTGTCGCTAGCTGGACCAGCGTTGATTGCCCATCCCTAATTGCCCCTGAGAAGTTGGTGGTGAGCCGCCTTCTTGAGATGCTGCAATTCCGTGTGGTGTAGGTACATCCACAGTGCTGTTAGGGAGGGAGTTCCAAGATTTTTTGACCCAACAATTGCGAAGGAAGAGTGATCTATTTTCAAGTCAGGATAGTGAGTGACATGGAGGGGAACCTCCAGGCGATGGTGTTCCCACGTGTCTGCTGCCCTTGCCTTTCTAGATGGTAGTGGTCATTGGATTGTAAGGTGCTGTTTAAGGAACCTTTGCAGCTCCTGCACTGCATCTTGGAGATGGTACACACTGTTGCCATTGTTTGTTGGTAGTGGAGAGAGTGAGCATGGTGTCAATCAAGCAGACAGGTTTGTCCTTGCGGGTGTTAAGCTTTTTGAGTATTGTTGGAGCTGCACTCATCCAGGGGACTTGTGCCTTGCATATTGGCAGACAGGCTTTGGGGAATCAAAAGGTGAGTTACTGACCATCGGATTCCTAGACCAGGATTTTACGACCTTACACGAGTGAGACTGGAAATTCTTGCCCAGAGTCAATGGGTATTTCCATTGTCTGTCCCTCGCCCACTCTAATTCCATGGTGGGCAAGGTGGTAGAATTCTAGTACTAGTCTCTGACCTGCTCTTGTAACCACAGTGGCACAATGGATAGCACGGTGCCTCACAGCACCAGGGACTGGGGTTTGATTCCGGGTGACTGTGTGTGTGTTATTTGCACCTTTTCCCATTGACTGCGTGGGTTTCCTCTGGGTGCTGCAGTTTCCTCCCACAGTTTAAAGATGTGCAGGTTAGGTGGATTTGCCATGCTAAATTGCCCCATAGTGCCCCAAGTTGTGTACATTGGCTGGATTAGCCATGTTAAAATGTGTGGGGTCATGGGGCTAGGGTGAGGTGGGGCTGAACCTGGATAAGAAGCTGAGTCGGTGCAGACTCAATGGGCTAATTGGCTTCCTTCTGCACTGTAGGGAATCTCTGATTCTATGAACATGGTGAGTCCAGTTGAGTTTCAGTGGTAACCCCAGGATGTTGAGAGTGGGGAATTCAGTGATGGTAATGTCATTGAACGTCATGGGGAAATGGTTAGATTCTCTTTTGTTGTAGACGATCGCTGCCTGGCACTTGTGTATACTGAATGTTACTCGCCACTTATCAGCCCAAGCCTGGATATTGTTCAGGTCCAGCTACATTTCGACGTGGGCTGAAAAGGCTAATGAGCTCTTGGAAGTTTGTTCTCAGTGCCACTCTGGAATGGAAAGGTCACTTGGAGTGACAGTCACTGGGATGTTTCCCTTCTCAGCATTTTGGAGGTCAGGATGTTGCCTAACATACAGAGTTCTGAGAGTTCCAATTTACGCTCGTTCTATGCTATGTTGTGGATATGCCAGATCTTTGCAATTGCTTAATGCTATATTTAACTTTCCTTTGACTGTGTAAAGGCAACTTAAAAGTTTGAAAAATGACTTTAGAATGATAGAATCCCCACAGCGCAGAAGGAAGCCAGTTGGCCCAACAACTGTGGCTGCACCAACAATGATCCCACCCAGGCCCCATCCCCGTAGCCTTGTATATTTACCCTGCTAATCCCCCTGACACTAACAGACAATTTAGCATGGCCAATCCACCTAACCGGCACATCTTTGGACTATGGGAGCACCCGGAGGAAACCCACGCAGACACAGGAAGAACGTGCAAACTCCGCACAGAGTGACCCAAGCTGAGAATTGAACATAGGTCTCTGGCGCTGTGAGGCAGCAGTGCTAACCATTGATTCCGGGGAGGGGGGGGGTGTTTTGGCTGATCTTATTCATCTGTACCAACCCTGCAATCTCAAGATATTTATCTAACGTGATTACAACAGCGCCTGCACTTTAAAAGTACTGACTGTACATCGGGAAGTTGAGGGGTTGGGAAAACACTACGTAAATGCAAGTATTTTCTTTACATAAAACAAATGCTGTTACCAGTAAACTAATTAGGGTTGATGATTGTATTCTCCATCTGGGCAGTGATGTGTCGGTGAAAAGTGTTTGTTCTTTATGGAACCTCCCTGATTTTCATTACTTTGAAATGAATGGAATGATAAGCAGATGGGCTTGACAAAGGGCGGATGACTCACTGCTCCATATTAGTGCCAAGGTGGTCGAAATGCGAATCTATTCCATTGTTTTTATTTTAAATGTTGATTCCTGTTAAGGCAAATATTTCTTGGCTCGAATCGCATATAAATATCCTGAACATTGCCCAATGCTGGACTGATACCCTGGAGTATTTCCTTTGATATTCCTTGTGAGAAATTAGGAATTTTAAAGAAAGGGAGGCTTGCATTTACACAGCACTTCTTGTGATAACCTGTCCTGATTTCTCCATGCTGACACTATAGTTAAGAAAGCCCCCCAGTGCCTCTACTTTCTCAGAAGACTAAGGAACTTTGGCATGTCAGCTACAACTCTCACCAACTTTTACAGATGCACCATAGAAAGCATTCTTTCTGGTTGTATCACAGCTTGGTATAGCTCCTGCGCTGCCTAAGACTGCAAGGAGCATCAAAAGGTTGTGAATGTAGCCCAATCCGTCACGCAAACCAGCCTTCCATCCATTGACTCTATCTACACTTCCCTCTGCCTCAGCGAAGCAGCCAGCATAATTAAGGACACCGCTCATCCCAGACATTCTCTCTTCCACCTTCTTCCATTGGGAAAAAGATAGAAAAGTCTGAGATCACGTACCAACTGACTGACGAACAGCTTCTTCCTTGCTGTCAGACTTTTGAATGGACTTACCTTGCATTAAGTTGATCTTTCTCTACACCTAGCTGTGACTGTAACACTACATTCTACTCTCTCCTTTCCTTCTCTATGAACGGTATGCTTTATCTGTATAGAGTGCAAGAAACTATACTTTGTCACATGTATTAGTATACAGTGAAACAATAAATCAAATCAAATGCGGCCAAGCATTTTACTGCCATTAGGTACTTTTTGCAGTACCTGAGGGAACGTTGTAATATAGGAAACAGGGCAGCTAATTCACACGTGGCTCTGACAAATACCAACATAAAAATGACCAGCTATCGGTTTTGGAATTGCTGATTGAAGGATAAATATTGGTCAGGACCTCTTCCCCCTGCTCTCCTTCAAAATACCACTGTAGGATTATTTACATCCACCTGAGCACATGGCATCCCAGTTTGCTATTTAGTCCAAAAGATGACACCTGGGTAGTACGCTGCATCATCAGTCTTGATTTTTATGCTCAACTTAAGCCCATGAATGGGTTTTGAACACAGAATCTTGAAGCTTATAGGCAAGAGTGCTACCCAGCAAGCCAAAGCTGACCCATTCAGTAAGAAATCTCACAAATATCTTTTCTCAAAGGTAGGGGAGTCTAAAATTAGAGGGCATAGGTTTAAGATGAGAGGGGAGATACACAAATGGGTCCAGAGAGGCAATTTTTTCTCAGAGGGTACTGAGTATCTGGAACAAGCTGCCAGAAGTAGTAGCAGAGGTGGGTTCAATTTTGTCTTTTAAAAAGCATTTAGGCAGTTACATGGATAAGATGGGTATAGAGGGAAATGGGCCAAACGAGGGCAATTGGGGCTAGTTTAAGGGTTAAAAAAAAAGGGGGCAGCATGGACAAGTTGGGCCAAAGGGCCTGTTTCCATGCTGTAAACCGCAATGACTTTATAACACCAGGTTAAAGTCCAACAAGTTTATTTGGTCGCACGAGAGGTGAATGGCGAGTTGGGTTCACAAACACAGCTTATCTGGACGCAGACTCAATTGCAAGATAACGGTTGGAATGCGAGTCTTAACAGGTAATCAAGTCTTTATAGGTGCAGATAACGCGAGTGAAGAGAGAGTTAAGCACAGGTTAAAGAGGTACGAATTGTCTCAAGCCAGGATAGTTAGTGAGAATTTGCAAGTCCTGTTGGACTTTAGTGAGACTTCTCACCGCACTCACCCCAGTCCAATGCCGGCACCTCCACACCATGACCTATTCAGTGACATTTTTAGTGTTTTGGTAGACTATTTTGCTCCACTTGCCTCAAGTAATTAAACAATCCCAAGAGACACCACAATAGATTATGCATAGCTAAGGGCCTTAAATAATCCATTAGCCTTATTTGTGTTCTGCAATGGGTAGCGTGTGCGTCTGTGTGCGCGTGTATGCTGCACACGCTGTGCATACTGCGCATGCTGTTTGAATACAGTAATAGAACAGAGAACAGTACAGAACAGGAACAGGTTCTTTGGCCCTCCAAGCCTGTGCCCAATCATGATGTCTGCCTAAACTTAAGACAGTATGCACTTACGGAATCCATATCCTTCCATTCCCATCCTAATCAGAAGCAAATTAACCTATCACTGACTTTCCTATATCTGCAACCATTTATTTTGGTTGAGGAGCTCCCATGTCACCTTATTGGATTCCCAACCATAGATTAAATACCACTTTTCCCAGGGAAATGGAAGAAATTCCATTTTTGCTGCAACCCATGATTTGCTAACCGAGTCAAAGCAATCACGCATCTCCAGAGAATGCAATTTCGGGAGCGCTAACACAAACCAACAGGCAATCAGGGTGAGCTTGTAATAATGACTGTTAACACTCAGGCAAGAGTAAATATCTCGTCAATTTAACTGACGAATGTCAGGGATTTTTGAATCTCCAGTTCAAACGAATGAGTTTACCAATTTGAACTGATTTGCAATCCCTGTAATCAAGAGAGTTGGGAAACAGCAGTAGTTTCTTTGTTTGTGAAGGACAGGTTTCTCGTTGGCAGAGGAGGTAACAAGTGAGCAACAATAGATCATGAACCCTGTGGAACTGTGGTATTATTCAAAATGGGGAGGACGGGGGAGGGGGGAGGGGGGAGGGTGGGTGGAGAGGGGTTGGGGGGGAGTTCTCCCAGCCTCCTGACTAATGTTTATCCTACAACCAAAATGACTGGAAGTCAGCTATTCTATTGCTGTTCCTGCTTCTACGCCCAAGCTGCTTGCCTCTCCTCGGTTCCTCAGGATTGTGTCCCCAACCCAACTATCTCCAGCCGTTTCATCAATGACTTTCCTTTCATCATAAGGGATGTTTGCTGATGATTGTATAATGTTCAGTGCCATTCACGACTCCTCTGATGCTGAAGCATTTCATGTCCAAATGCTGCAAGACCTGGACAATATCCAGGCTTGGACTGATAAGTGGCGAGTAACATTTGCGCCATACAAGTGCCAGGCAATGACCATCTCCAACAGAAGAGGATCTAACCATCACGGCTTAACATTCAATGGCATTACCATCGCTGAATCCCCCACTATCGACATCCTGAGGGTTACCATTGACCAGAAAGTGACTTGTGCCTTAGACGGTGAACAAGCTTTGAGGAGTTGGGAGGCGAGTTACTCTCTGCAGAATTCCCACCTAGAAGGACAAGAGCAGCAGATGCTTGGGAATACCACTTCCTGGAGGTTCCCTCCAAATCACTCATCGTCCCGACTTGGAAATATATTGCCATTCCTTTGCAGTCGCTAGAATTTCCTTCCTAACAGCACTATGGGTATACCTACACCACAGGGACTCCAGCAGTCCAAGAAGACAGCTCATCACCACCTTCTCAAGGGCAATTAGAGATGAGTAATAAATGCTGGCCTTGCCAATGACACCCACTTCCCGTAAGTCAATTAAAAAAAGTCATTGACTACCACATTAATAATTCACTGACAAAATTATTTATATAGGCACACACATACATATATAATTATATAGTATTAAAGATATTTGGACAAGGTGGCATGGTGGCACAGTGATTAGCACTGTTTCCTCACAGCACTAGGTACACAGGTTCGATTCCCGGCTTGGGTCACTGTCTGTGTAGAGTTTGCATGTTCTTCCCATGTTTGCATAGGTTTCCTCCAGGTGCTCCAGTTTTCTCCCACAGTACAAAGGTATACTGGTTAGGTACATCGGCCATGCTAAATCCTCCCTCAGTGTCCGTGAACAGATGGTGTTCGTAAAACCCGTAAAACATGGTGTGAATGTAGTATGCTTCAGCATTGAAGATTTATACATGCTATAGTGGGAAAGTTTTCTGAGGAGGAACTTCTTTGAACCTAGTCACTGCGCCTCAATATTGGATGTAACATTGGTGGACCACAATTAGAGCACTGTGTGCCATTCTAGTCACTATCTTATTAAAAAAATGATACACAGGCACTGGACAGGGCGCAGAGATTTATAAAGATGGTACCAAAGTGAACACAAATCAGGAAAGGATTGGCGACATGGTGGCACAGTGGTTAGCACTACTGCCTCACAGTGCAAGGGACCTGGGTTTGATTCCCAGCTTGGGTCACTGTCTCTGTGGAGTTTGCACACTCGCCCCATGTCTGCGTGGGTTTCCTCCGGGTGCTTCGGTTTCCTCCCACAGTCCAAAAATGTGTGTATTAGGTGGATTGGCCATACTAAATTGTCCCTCAGTGTCAGGGGGACTAGCTTGAGTAAAAGCATGTAGTTATGGGGATAGAGTCTGGGGGTGGATTCTGGTCGGAGCAGACCCAATGGGCCAAATGGCCTCCTTCTGCACGATAGGATTTTATGACAGAATGGGTTTCTGTCATAAGACCAAGGGGTGACTTAATAGAACTCTTGAAAATGATGAAAGATTTTGGCAGGATGCAGATGAAGAGAGAACGTTTCCTCTTGTGGGGAAGTGCATACTGAGAGGCCACCAATAAATCCAGTAGGGAATTCATAAGAAACATTCAAGGGTGATGGAAATGTGGAACTTATTATTGCAGGGATAGAAAATGCTGGAAAATCTCCGCAGATCTGACAGCATCTGTGGAGATTCAGGTTAGTTCTATTCTCTCTCCACAGATGCTGTCAGACCTGCCAAGATTTTTCAGCATTTTCTGTTTTTGTTTCAGATTCCAGGATTTGCAGTATTTCACTTTTATCAATACAGAGGGAGTGGATGAAGCAAATTACTGTAAAGTTGCGTTAAGGGAGAAACTGGACAGGCTTGTGAAGGTATGGGATCGAATAGAGGGTTAGGATGATGGATTTACATGAGGAAAGATGGGAGGAGACTGCAGTGGAGCATGGAGTAGATGGGCTGCATGGCCTTTGTCTGTGCTGTGTATCCTCTGTAATATTCTAGAAGAATGGCGAGTATGAGCAGTTCAGTCAGTAAGGGGCTACTTGCTGCTCTGGGCAGCTGCCAACTGATGGGCATTAGCCCAATCACTAACAAAATACAACCTCATGTGCTGATGATTGTCACACCAACAAAAACACCTTCAGCTTTACCTGTGGGGGAACCTGTTTCCTCCAGACATCTCTTACTGGGCAGGTGGACCTTTCCACACACACAGCTCGAAGGAAGGGGCATACGTGTATGCTGCTGCTTCTTCCTTAGTTCCCT
Organism: Carcharhinus amblyrhynchos; assembly: GCF_965287045.1. NCBI lineage: Eukaryota > Metazoa > Chordata > Chondrichthyes > Carcharhiniformes > Carcharhinidae > Carcharhinus > Carcharhinus amblyrhynchos. Next base: position 41,481,707 of record NC_137342.1, on the reverse strand, counting down.
GCCCGATGGTTGGTCTGACCCACTGTGCCACGATCTCCGCTACAGCAAGGGGCAGGGGCCAGGTCCCAAATTCACCACAGCCAGAACAGGGATCAAACCCTGTGTTGTTGGCACCAACGTGATCTACGCTGGCTTCCCAACCAGAACCCCTCCCTTCCCGTCCCCCAAGGAGTCCAGGTTGCTGTGGCTACAGACACCTTTACCTACATACTGTTGCTTTCATCCATGGAAAGTGATGGGAGAGGGTCCAGTTTACATTCCATCACACGGCTGACCAGGAATTTCTCTCACACGTCTGTCGTTGATGTGTTTTGGAACAACCCGCTTGACTATGTTACAAATACACCTTCCTTGCCCATCGAGTCCTGGAGTGGGACTCGAACCCGGAGCTTCTGGCTCAGAGTCAGGGAGCCCACCCACTGTGCCACAAGACCAACCTGGTGTGTGTTTCCATTTTCATTAATCTTCAACTGAATAGCTCATAGATAATTACAGGAGCCTGGTGTCTAATTACATGAAATGGGAGTCTCTACAATAAGGCCAGTTTAATTAAGAACTGAGAGGGATTGATTCAAATGGGCACATCCCAAGGCCAATTAGAGGTTAATTGCCAAGGGATGCTTGTATAGATTGGCAGCTACTTGTAATCCCATGGGCAAAAAAAATAAATGTTACCAAGGTCAGAAAAGCCAGGAAGAAATGATTTTCATATGCTTTTGCCCTTTTAAACTGTGAAGTTTGAAATATGTGACATGCTTTATAAATAAGGACATGGTGCAAAAGATCCTTCCTTTCTAAACACGCACGTCAATACAGGCAAAGTACGAGGGTGAACCTGCTCCTGAAACTGGTGCACATTTCCCCCTCAAACCCATCTCCTTTCTCATCCAGGAGTTGGGCCAGGGGCAAGGGAGAGGAAACGTGGGATCCCACACACACTGCAGCAAACACCCAGCACTTGCTGCATTGTGACAAGTTCTCCCTCAATTCCAGCACACTGCAATGAACTTTTCCCTCAACTCTCGCATCCACCCCCAACTCCACAAATAAGGCCACTAACTCATCACTAACAATTTACTAAAACTGACAATTGAAACCCACTGAAACAAACTTGATCTATCTGAAAATCTGAATTATGCAACATAAAAAGCACAGCAACAAACTTACTCCTCCTAGGATCAGAGAGCAGATTTATAGAATCCCTACAGCGCAGAAGCAGGCCATTCGGCCCATCAAGCCCCATTCCATCCCATGGTCAATCCATCTAACTTACACAGCTTTGGACGCAAACAATAATCCCACCCAGACCCTATCCCTGTTATCCCATGTATTTACCCTGCTAACCCTCCCTGACACTAAGAGGCAATTTAGCATGGCCAATCAACCTAACCCACACATCTTTGGAATGTAGGAGGAAACCGGTGCACCCAAAGGAAACCCACACAGACATGATGAGAACGTGTAGACTCCACACGGACAGTCACCCAAGGTCAGCATTGAATGTGGGTCCCTGGTGCTGTGAAGCGGGAGTGCTAACCACCGTGCCGTCCTCTCCCAACTCTACAAACTCAAAAGTAACAATTTTCAAAAACAGACAATTAAACGCCACTGAATCAAACTTGGCCCCTCTAATAATCCAAATTGTACAACATAAAAAGCACAGCAAAGGAGAATTAAAAGAGAAAATGTTTGAAGAAAACAGCATGAGTTTGGGGTTTACTTAAGGTTAGTGTGTCTCTCTCCAAGTTACCACAGGCCATAATTTATACAAATCCCCATTTTTGTTTATCTACAGATCTACGTACATCTCAATACCTGACGTGGAGTTGCATTCCTGCTTTCCAACAGATGTTACTTGATCATGTGACATTCGTCACATCTGTATAGAGGCTCTTGATGTTTACCTTTTACGCTACATCTTCCAAGTCTTTATCCCCACTGCATATATTACTCCTCCAAGAGAAACAGCAAGTTGAGGTTAAGAGCTTGTTATCAGACCTGGGAGAAGGTTTTAAACCTTCTGGCGCTGCCTGAGCTGCTGAGTAATTCTGGCCTTTCCATGATTGCCGATTTCTGTGGTATTTTCTTTCTGTTGCCGCAAAAGTCGGGAACCATTGAATCCCTACAGTGCAGAAAGAAGCCATTCAGCAGTTTGAGTCTGTGCTGACTCTCTGACAGAGTTTCAAAGGGGCAGCAGAGGGTAAATGTTTATGAAAGATGCAGTCTTGGATCGGGGAAAGTATCTGCCAACTTCAGGGCACGAGGATAATTTTGTTGGAGAAGAGTTATGGGATAAACCTTTATCTGTGTGGCTGGTAGCTTAGTGAAGCAGAACTCTCATCCATTGTAGAAATGGTTGAACTCCCACCTCACTGAACTCATTGAATCATCAAGATTGCAGCATGGAAGGAGACCATGATGTGGAGATGCCGGTGTTGGACTGGGGTAGGCACGTAAGTAGTCTCACAGGTTTAACCTGGTTAAAGTCCAACAGGTTTATTTGGTAGCGCTGTCCCTTCATCAGGTGGCCATTCAGCCCACTGTGTCCGTGCTGGTGGACAATCAACTAATCCCACTTTCTGGCTCTTGGTCTGCAACCTTGTAGGTACGACATTTCAAGTGCACATCCAAGAATTTTAAAATGTTGTGAGGCTTTCTACCTCTGTTTCTCTTCCAGGCAGTAAGTCCTAGATCCCCGCCACCCTCCGTGTGAAACAAATTCTTCTTGTATTTCCTCTGAACCTCTGATCTTTGCCCCTAAATTTATGCCCCTTAGTTATGGATCTTTAGACCAAGGGGTACAAAACCTCTCTAACCACTCTGTTAGACCCCTCTGAATTTTATACTCGTCACTTGGGTCTCCACTCAACTTCCTCTGTTCCAAAGAAAATCACTCCAGCCTGTTTGATTCTTCCTCAGAATGAACATTCTCCAGTCTCAGTAACACCCTCTTAAATCTTCTCTGTCGCCGTTCTAGTGCAATTGCATAGTTAACACGATGGAACAGAAACCATTTTACAAAGAGTTCAACGTGGTGAACACAGACCCCATTGTCTCTAAATCCACAAAGATGGCTCTTGACTTTTTTTTAGATATTTAAAAGTTTAGAATGAGGGGGTTACTTTATTTTGGCAACTTGTGCCATAGCTGAGTATAAAGGTGCCAGGACTACCTTCTGTCCGAGAATCAGCACCAACACAGAACTCTGAGTGTTGATAACGCCACCTTTACAAAAGGAGTCAGACAACTGGAGCTCCCAAACTTGAATTTGGCTGACCTTGGCTGGGACAGTGTCGGGGCCTACCATAACAGGCCTTAGTGTTTGTGGCTTATGAACAGAAATGATTAACTAAGGATTCCTGTACCTGATTTTTAGCCACAAACACGTGTTGGGTGATGTGTGAATGCATGGACATTGAATGAAGTTTGACTGTGATGTTTCTGTCCTCCCACCCACCCAACTTGGTTTAATTACCTCATGATGCTCTAATAGTCGCGAAAGATAAAAACTTGCCATTTAGATGGGGGGGCGGGGGGGGGGGCTGCTGTGACCTTCAGTTAAGAAGTTAAACAAAAACTCTCAAGTGTCTGTCCCAGTCTATTTCTTCTCCCAGAAGGCGGTAACTATGTAGAATTATTTACCATGGAGAGCTGTTTAGGCTGGGTTGGTCGTTATGTTCAAGGCTGAGATGGATAGATATTTAGTCAATAAGGGAATGAACGGATAAGGCAGGAAAGTGGAGTTGAAGACTATCATGCATAATCAGTCATGATCTCATTGAATGGCAGACAGACTTAATGGGCCGAATGGCCCACCTCTGCTCCTACGTCTTATGGCCTTACTATCCTCCTCAGTGTCCTGACCAACATTCCTCCCTCAACTAATACAGTCATAGAATTGTTACAGTGCAAAGGAAAGCCATTTAGCCGTCGAGCCTGCACCGACAACAATCCCACCCTGGCCTTAACTATCCCCGTAACCCCATGTAATTACCCTGCATCACCAATCAAGCTAACCATCACATCTTTGGACTGTGAGAGGAAACTCAAACAGATATGGGGAGAATGTGCAGACTCTGCACAGAGTCACCCGAGGCCAAAATTGAACCCAAATTCCTGGAGCTGTGAGGCAGCAGTACTAACCAATGGATCAATTGCCACCCAATTACCTTGCTCATGGGATCTTGCTGTGTGCACAACGGCTAGAAGTTTGCCTACAGAACCCTACTCATTGCACTTTGATATATATCAGTGCATGTGAAATGTCTTGAGATATTTATGAGAGACGTGTTAAGATGCCATATGCAGCTCTTATGAGAGAGAGGCCCGAAAACAAATTTCTCTTCAGGAATATAAAAGTGATTTATTACTAGGAATCCCACCATAGCAAGATTTGATATTGAATTCAAACAACACTGATAATTATGAGTTGATACCAGCTAAATTAGAATCATAGAATCCTTACAGTGCAGGAAAAGGTCTTTCGGCCCATCAACTCTGCACCAACAATCCAATCCAGGCCCCAACCCCGTAACCCCAAATGTTTACCCCGCTAATCCCTCTAACCTACACATCCTGGGACACCAAGGGGCAACTTAGCATGGCCAATGCACCAATCCGCACATCTTTGGACCATAAGAATTGTTGTAAAAAAAAATTGGTTCATTCAGGGACTCGAGCTTGCCAACCCACCCTGCTTTGCCTTACATACAACTCCCGCCACTGATCAACGCTACTGTGTTTTAATACAACAATGTATTAAAACACCCTCAAAGGCAACCAGAGATCAATAGAGAAAAGACCACACCAGTCTCACTGATGACAAATATAGTGAAACAGCAGTAAATTTTATACATATTTTGAGTGATGATGCAAAGGTACAGGAGAAGGCCATTCAGCCCATTGAGACCATTTCCACTATTCAGTGAGATCGTGTCTGATCTGCCAACTAACTTCACATGGCCATCTTTGACTAACAAAAGTCCAGCAAGGCCTTCATATCGGGGCATGGAATTACTGACACAAGGAAAAAAATCTAGAGTGGGAAGTGGAAATTTTGAATGTGGAAATCTATTGTTTGCGAATATCTCATTAAACACCGGACTGGAACTCCAATTGCATCAAATCCATATTTAATCATTTTTAAAAGTACTTTAAAGATGTGTTATATTCCAAATATGTTTTGAATTGTATTCCAGATAAACCAAGAAAGGAAAAGTGGTTGTTTCCTTGATGCGGAAGTCTATTGTTTCCACTTCTGACAACTCGGTTCCAGTCATCTCCAAGAATATTAATATATAAATTCTGGAACCTTCTCCCTTTTTATTTTAATTAAATTGTTGTTGTCCCGCTTTGCAAGTTGTCAGATTCAAGAAAAGCAAATTGCTGCAATTACTAAAATGATTAACGCATCAACTGAAAATATCAAAACTATTTAAGGAGACTTAATTCTCCTGAATCCCACAAAAAAAAACAATTATTCAAGGCTGATGGCTGATTTGTTTTAATATGAAATGTGATGAGCTGCCCAGCTCTGACATAGTGCCAATGCCTACACGTAGCATGTTCAGATTAAGTTTATTTATTAGTGTTACAAGTAGGCTTACATTAACACTGCAATGAAATTACTGTGAAAATCCCCGAGTTGCCACACTCCAGTGCCTGTTCTGATACACTGAGGGTGAATTTAGTATGGCCAATGCACCTAACCAGCATGCCTTTTGGCCTCGGAAGGAAACTGGAGCACCCTGAAGAAACCCATACAGACACAGGGAGAATGTGTTGACTCCACACAGACAGTGACCCAAGCCAGGAATCAAACTCTGGTCCCTGGTGCTGTGAGGCAGCAATGCTAACCACTGTGCCACGACAGACAGGTGCCACCGTGGGGTAACGTGTACAGAAAAGATTTACCAGGATGTTACCTGGTATAGAGGGCACTAGCTATGAGGACAGGTTGGAGAAGCTTGGTTTGTTCTCACTGGAACAACAGAGGTTGCTCCCTGATAGAAGTCTCCAAGATTACGAGGGGCACGGACAGAGTAGATAGTCTGAAGCTTTTTCCCAGGATGGAAGAGTCAATTATTAGGGGGCAAAGATTTAAGATACGAGGGGCAAAGTTTAAACGAGATGTATGAGGCAAGTTTTATTTTGCACAGAGGGTGATGGGTGCCTGGAACTCCTGCTGGGGGAGGTACTGGAAGCAGATACAATAGTGAGTTTTAAGGGGTGTCCGAACAAATACATGAATAGGATGGGAATAGAGGGATATAGTCTCCGGAAGGGTAGAGGGTGTTTAGTTTAGTTGAGCAGTATGGTTGGCACAGGCTTGGAAGGATCTGTTCTGTGCTGTAATTTTCTTAGCTCTTGTACATGTTGCATGTCTCCTGTTGCTATGTACTGACCTGCTCCGTGTGCTATGGAAATGAACTCGGACTTACGTCCAAGTCCCTCCATGGCTTCAACCCCCTTTCCTATCTCCGTCACCCCCTCCAGCCTCATCATCCTCCAAGATCACCGTGCTCCTCCAGTTCTGGCCTCTCGGTTTTCTGTGCTCCACGGGTGGGTGGTCGTGCCTACAGCTGACTCAGCCCTAAACTCTGGATTTCCCTTCCAGAACCTCAATCTCAATCTCTACCTTTCTGACCAAGCATTTGGTCCCTGTACCAATATCTCCTGATGTGGCTCTGTGTCTACCTTCTGTGATATCATTCCTCTGAAACACCTTGAGAGGTCTTACTACTTTAAAGGCAACTATATATAAATACAAATTGGTGCAGACTGCTAACCTCCCAGCAATTTGGCACGTTAAGAGCATGCCACATCTGGAGAATAAAGGCTGACTGGGGATATAACGGTGGCACGATGGTTAGCACTGCTGCCTCACGGTGTCAAGAACCCGGGTTCGATTCCTGTCTTGGGCCACTGTCTGCAGAATCTGCACATTCTCCCTGTGTCTGCATGGGTTTCGTCTGGGTGCTCCGATTTCCTGCCACAGCCTGAAAGACATGCTGGTCAGGCGCATTGCCCATGATAAATTATCCCTTCATGTCCCAAGATTACGAGAATTAGCAGAGTAAATATGTGGGGATAGGGCCTGGGAGAGATGCTCTGTTGGAGAGTCAGTGAAGACTCGGTGGGCTGAATGGCCTCATTCTGCACTGTAGGGATTCTACGATTGGTGATCCTGATCACTTCCGTGGCTGGACTCGCGCACCCCAAACAAGCCTAAGGGTGGGTTGCCTGGGGAGTATTCTGCCCATTACATATGCACCTCTGTACCAAGGGTGGCCCACCCAACCTTAGGACCAATTAAGACTCTTAAGTGACCAATTAGGGGTGACTTAAGGGTCTCCTCCTGCCGTTGCGAGTAAACCCTGGTGACCTGCTTGTGGGCACGGTCGGGGGTGGGATGGCTTCCCTTCTGTTCAGCTGCTCTGCGTACACCACTCAGTGCCCACATGACTGGTCGCAGTGAGGCTGCCCCACTTACCTTCCAGTCCAGCTTGTTCAGGGCTTGCCACATTCTCTGCTCCCAGTGACACTGGAGAGATGCCAAGCACCTGAATAGTCAGCAGTTCCTGGAGGTGTGACATCCTCCCATGTGGGGGTGGAAACCACAATTTCAGGCAACTGGTTGCAGCTTCCAGGGCTGGCAGAGGTGGGGGGGGCCCTCCTCAATTTTCAGTCGGTCTGTGAGGCCCCAGCCTCTACATAAAATTCAGCCGCATGTTTCCATTGGTACATGCCGTGAGTGCAGAAGAGATTTATTAGGATGCCACCAGGACTTGATGGTTTGAGTTATAAGGAGAGGCTGGATAGACTGAGACTTTTTTCTCTGGAGTGCAGAAAGCTGAGGGGTGATCTTATAGAGGCCTATAAAATAATGAGGGGCACAGATCAGCTGGATAGTCAATATCTTTTCCCAAAGGGAGGAGAGTCTAAAACTAGAGGGCATAGGTTTAAGTTGAGCGGGGAGAGGTACAAAGAGTCCAGAGGGACAATGTTCTCACACAGAGGGTGGTGTGTGTCTGGAAAAAGCTGCAAAGGTGGTAGTAGAGGCAGGTACAATTTTGTCTTTTAAAAAATGTTTAGACAGTTACATGGGTAAGATGGATATAGAGGGATATGGACCAAATTGGGACACGGTTAGTGGCTTAATAAAAAAGATTGACATGGACAAGTTGGGCCAAAGGGCCTGTTTCCATGCTGTCAACCTCTGACTCTATGCGTTCTGGGGTAATTCAGAATTTATTCCATTTTTGACCATACACACGTGTATTTTGCATGTTACACCACTGTGATTCATATCCTTTATTCAACCAGATTGTCGACTGACGGGCTTGAAGTTGGATGAGAAATATCCAACAAAACGATAGTCATTGCAGCCTGGAGCAGCATTCCCTAAAATTTACCAAAAATAAAGCTGTAAACGTGAAAACTTTCTTTACAGTTCACAGCTGGGATGTACTGACATATCTGGCATCTGTTACAAGGCCGAGACACATCAAACAGTCCAGAAAGATAGAAGGAGTTTCAGGCATTGGCTACAAGGGGTCCAAGCCTCAAGAGGTGCTGCTAGACCACCCGCTACCTTGAATACTGTTTACTATTCTGATTACCTTCCTTTCGAATTGAGAGAACTTGGCAGAGGGCCAACGCCAAGGCTGAACAGAATGGGAGAGAGGATGAGATTAGGAGGAAAGTCTGAGTTTAGCTATTGAAAGTCTTTTGAGTTGTAGCAGGATTATTCAGCTCTCTGAGAACTAACACACACTTCAGGCTCAAGTCCTTTCACGTTGCTTGGCAATATATTTTTCTACCAATGAGTCCTCTCACGGGGTCTTCTGTTAATTATGTGTACGGCATCTAATTTAAAAAAAAATGTGGGTGGATTTTAAATAAAAGGCAGGGGCCACGTGGCAAGGTGTGCGGAATGATCCAAAAGGATTGATCAGTGATCCACCCTCTGAGGTAGCATTCTTGCCTCTGAATCTGACGGATATAAATCAAAGGCATAGTCAAGAGACTTGAGGTGGGAATTTCCAACTGCACTTGCCCCGAGACCGGAAAATCTCACCTGAAGTCAACGGATCTTTGCATGGCCCTGTCCTGCCCACTACGATTCCATCCTTGAACATAAAATCTAGGCTAATACTTCAGTGCAGTATAGTTTTGATCTCCTTACTTGAGAAAGAATATACTGGCACTGGAGGGGGTGCACAGGAGAATCACTAGGTTGATTCCGGAGTTGAGAGGGTTGGCTTTTGAGGAGAGACTGAGTAGACTGGGGCTATACTCACTGGAATTCAGAAGAATGAGGGAGATCTTACAGAAACATGTAAGATTATGAAGGGAATAGATATGATCGAAGTTGTTTCCACTGGTAGGTGAAATTAGAACTGGGGAACATAACCTCAAAATAAAGGGGAGAGGAGTTAGGACTCAATTAAGGGGAAACTTTTTCAACAAAATGGTTGTGAATCTTTGGAATTCCCCACCCAGTGAAGCATTTGAGGCTACCTCATTGCCTAAAAAATGTACACAGAGAGATAAATTTTTGAACAGTAAAGGAATTAAGGGTTATGGTAAGTGGATGAGTCCACAAAAAGATCAGTCATGATCTTATTGAATGGTGCAGCATGTTTGGGGGGGCGGGGGCCAGATGGCCCACTCCTGCCCCTAGTCCTTATGTTCCTATGTACTGAGGTTGCACAGTTAAAAGGTGCAGTCTTTTGGATGAGACGTTAAACTGAGATTCTGTCTGCCTTCCCTGTTGGATGTAAAAGATCCCATGACGTTATTCTGAAGAAGCGCAGGGGAGTTATCCCCATAGTCCAGGGTCAACTCCAACACTTTCTCAGGACTGCACTGAAGAATCAGTCTATATCACTTGGTCAACACATTGGCATACAGCCCACAAAATACAAATGCAAGAGTTCTACCACTGGGACAGGCAACAAAGGACACAAAGTCAAGGCTGTAATAATAATATCTTAGCTTCTTCAATGAAATCCTCAACTGCCTTACACAAAGCACAAATGTCAAATGATAACTATCATTTCACAAACATGTCAAACACGAATAAATTCATTACATTAAACAAAAACACTGAAAGGTAGGTATGAGCATCAAGGCGGAGGCTGAACCAATCCCTGTACCTACTGCTAAAACAAACCCCTCACGCAGGAAGACTTGGCCACTTGTGAAACCCAAGCCCACATCCACTGTCATGAACCACATTGATGTTATCTGTGAGGGTGTCCCCACTTGAAACACTGGTTTGTGATGCTGTATGGTTTTGCTTTGGAATGGTGCGAGGAGTCACGTGAAACCCCTGCGCAGTTCCTGTGTAACAATTACTAAAGACTTTTTATATAATTAAAAAAAGACAAATACGCACAAACACGACTACAATATCAAAAACAATTAAGTATGTGAATCACTAAACACATATAGTTTGTGTAGAAATTACCCCTTGTTCCAAAATAGATCTACAATTCCTGAACTCCTCAAGATTTTTGCCTTCTCAAATCCAGCTTATGTTTATCACGTGGTACAGGGTTGATGATAAAGTCTGGGGAGCATCCTGGTCCAGCGAAGATACTTAAACTGCCTTCACCAAGGTTTCTGCACTTCTATTGGCGCAAAGAATCAAATGTGGGCTTAGGCCTCCTGGCTGTGTGTTGTGGACTGGCTTCTCAAGCTGTTAGATATAAACAAGCCTCATAGCTCCTAGATGCAAACTGGCTTGCCTGCTTCTGAGGGTGTTGGCAATTATACAATTTTTCCCTCTTTGATTTTTCCTTCTATGCATTTGGCTGCCTGTATCTCTTAAATTCCTTGATTCTAGAAATTAGCATGTGTACACTTCCACTGATCGCTCAGTCATCTAGGTAAGCTGTTTCCTATTAATAAAGTGATTTACACCTGATTCTATCTAGATGCCTGCTAATCTCATTACTAGGAAAATCACATCTTTTGAATGCTGTCTATTTCTGTTGCCAGGCAGATTTTACGTGTCGCTGGGCCGGTCACATCCTATTAGGCCTTCTTAAATTCTTGCTGCTTCTGTTGCTCGGCAGATTCATGACACCACCTTCAGAGGATATTAGGTGGTAATACTTACCTGTGGCAAAGTGGAGAGTGTTGCGTGCCTACTTCCTATGATCACCGTACATTTTTGAGGTCTGGCGGTGGGGAGCAGTGGAGGAATATGGGGGTGGGAAGGGCATTGGCGGAAAGAAGATTTCCTCTGCTTGCTATTTGTAGCAAGATTCTAAATGCATCATTTGTGTCCTTGATGAAAGTTCTAAGTAAAGGATATGCTGGATCAAAAACATTTCCTGCTAGGTATCCTGGGATAGGATGTATCTAACTGTTGATGCTTCATCAATCTAGGATTTTGATGCCAAGAGCTTTGTGCCAGATTTTGTTCCTTATTTACTGAAGATGTTTAATCCTGTGGGTACTATCTACAATCGGTTTTATCCTAAACTCTTTTCAGTTATCAATCACCTATTCCTGCTAGATAATGCGTCCCTGACTTCTCAAGTTTTTGGATGTTTTCCTGATCTCAGTAGTTTAATAACAGCAATCCTCGTCATTCAATGCAAGGTCTTTCTTCTTACGTATATTTCCCTTAACCCGTTATATAAGAAAAAGACCCAGGAGACAAGACGACAAGAAACCACAAGATAAGAACAAGGCATCACAGGGGGCAACAAGGGTTGGACGTGGGCTGAATGAAAAGTGGCAGAGCACAAAGAAAAGGGGACAAGTCCTCTCTTTAATGGACCCTAAAAATCTAACTTAATTATATTTTCATTGATAATATGGGGAAATGGGATGTTCCCTAACCCAAAGAGACCTCACTCATCCCACCCTTACGCATTCCACAACAAGATAATAAACTCTGATTTGCTCGGAGGGAATACTCTTGTTCCTCCGTTGGAAAGTAGTGGGTCCAAACCCCACTCCAGAAAGCGAGCACGTAATCGCAGCTCGTATTTCAGGGAAGTACTGAGGGAGTGCTGCGAGGTCTGACGTCCTTTGGACAAGATGCAAAAGCGAAGCTGCAATGTGCTCTCTCTCTGGTTGATGCAGAAGGTCTCACACAGCACTTGAGGAATAGGGTGATTCTCCTGGTTTCCTGACCTGCCCTCAACTGACACCAAATTTAAAAAAACCCCAGGTGATCTGGTTGTTTTTTGCAAAGCTGTTTGTGGGATGTTGCTGTGCTTAAATGTCACCATCTTATCTAAAAGCCAACCTCCCATCCTTTGACTCATAGAACATAGAACATAGAACATTACAGCGCAGAACAGGCCCTTCGGCCCACGATGTTGCGCCGACCAGTTACAAAAACAATGACCCACTAGCCTATACCAATCCCTTTTCGTCCATAAACCTATCCAGAGATCTCTTAAACGCCCCCAAACTAGACGCATCTACAACTGCAGCAGGCAGGGCATTCCAATCCCTCACCACCCGCTGGGTAAAGAACCTACCCCTGACATCCGTCCTGTAGCTACCCCCTCTTAATTTAAAGTCATGCCCCCTCGTGCTAGCTTTCTCCATCCGAGGAAAAAGGCTATCACTATCCACCCTATCTAAACCCCTAATCATCTTATATGTTTCAATAAGATCCCCTCTTAGCCGCCTTCTTCCCAACGAAAACAACCCTAGATCCCTCAGTCTCTCCTCATAGGACCTCCCCACCATACCAGGCAACATCCTAGTAAACCTCCTCTGCACCCTCTCCAACGCCTCCACATCCTTCTTGTAATGCGGGGACCAGAACTGCACACAGTACTCCAAGTGCGGCCGCACTAGAGTAGTGTACAGTTGCAACATTACACTGCGACTCCTAAATTCAATCCCCCTACCAATAAACGCCAAGACACCGTACGCCTTCTTGACAACCTTATCTACTTGATTCCCAACTTTCAGGGATCTATGTACACACACACCTAGATCCCTCTGTTCATCCACACTATTCAAAGTCCTCCCGTTAGCCCTATACTCGACACATCTGTTGCTCCTACCAAAGTGAATTACCTCACACTTCTCCGCATTAAATTCCATCCGCCACCTCTCGGCCCAGCTCTGCAACCTATCTAAGTCTCCCTGCAGACTATGACACCCTTCCTCACAATCTACCACACCTCCAACTTTGGTGTCATCAGCAAACCCGCCTCAACCCGACTCAACCCGCCTCGGGACAGCAGCGAGGGTAATCAAGACTCTACACACCCCGGACATTCCCTCTTTCACCTTCTTCCATTGGGGAAAAAGATACAAAAGTCTGAGCCCGCATACCAACCGACTCAAGTACAGCTTCTTCCCTGCTGACATCAGACTTTTGAACAGACCTATCATATATTAAATTGATCTTTCCCTTCACCTTACCTGTAACTGCAACACTATATTTTGCACCCTCTCCTTTCCTTCTCCCCAATGTACTCTATAGACGATATGTTTTGCCTCTAAAGCACGCAAGAAGCAATACTTTTCACTGTGTCAAATAATAAATCAATAATAATAAACCAATAAATCAAATCAAACATTTCAAAAGTAAGTCATTTATTGTAAAGCAATTAATGGTGTCCTGAAGTTTAGAAAGGGATTGTATAAATGCAAGTTCTTTCTTTCTTTATATGGGTATCTAAATGCTTTGTTTCTCAGAGTCTGGGGGATTAGGATGGGTTTCTGTGTGTTTAATAAGGTGGCTGACCCAAACAATCTCAATCCGTTGATGTGGTACCATTACTGCGGGCCAGATCTATCACTCACAAGGAATGTGTGTGAGTGGAGGGGATTTGCTTATCGCAACATACTGATTCCACTTGACACAAAATCATTAACAAATTGATGAAACCCAAAATCATAGCCTGTGGCGTTGAAGGAATGAAACTATTATGGGTTACTTTAGTTCAGATTAGCAGCCAATGGGTCCGTCCACATCCCACTGTCAGTTTTCAGTCAAATTTTGAAGAGGAAATGTTTGTTTTGAACAATACAAAATGTAAACTACAGTGGGGATAGGGGAGGGGTGGAATGAACCCCACAAGTGATAAAAGTCCTTAAGATCACAGAATCCCTACAGTGCAGAAGGAGGCCATTTGGCCCAATGAGTCTGCACTGACCACAATCCCATTCTATTCCCGTAACCCCGCACATTTATCCTGCTGATCCCCCTTTACACTAGGGTCAATTTCTCATGGCTAATCAACCTCACACATCTTTGGAGGAAACCAGAGCACCTGGAAGAAACCCACAGAAACACGGGGATAACGTGCAAACTCCACACAAACAGCCACCCGAGACTGGAATTGAACCCGGGTCCCTGGCGCTGTGGGGCAGCAGTGTTAACCACTGTGCCGCCCTCATGAGAGTCCAAACGGAGCTGCATGCTTGTGCATATTATTCATCATGCCACGGGATGACCCAGATTCTGTTCAAAGGCCGTAGCTGAGGTGATAGTAGGCAGACGCGAGCATAGTAACTTTCTGACACATTCCAGCTATAAATCACTGAAGGCACTCCCAATCACAGTGAATATACTCTCAACAAAAGTGTTTGAGGCCTTTTGAAAGCTGGTAAAGCCCAGAACACAGCAAGGTGCAATTGCTATTCATTTCCTATCAACGCCCATGTCGCAGATGTTAAGAATGAATTGAATCAGGGTACAGAGACGCCTGTGATAAAAGGAGGCTTTCTCACATCATTAGATGCACACTGTGCCCATGCATTGAACAAAGAACAATACAACGCAGGAACAGGTCCTTCTGCCCATCGAGCTTGTGCCGATTCCTGATCCTTATTTAGACCCACTACTTATTGCCCATACGTGGTTTCCACCCCTCTGTTCGCCTCCCATTTACGTTCCATCAAGATCTGCCTTGAACACTGCTAATGTACCTACTTCCACCACCTCCCCAGGCACCCACCACTCCCTGCATGGAAAACTTTCCCCGCACGTCTCCCCTAAACTTTCTCCAGTTTATTCCAAAAGATGTGCATTGGCCATGCTAAATTCACTCTCCCTGTACCCAAACAGGTGGCGGAGCATGTCGACAAGGAATTTTCAGAGTAACTTCATTGCAGTGTTAATGTAAGCCTATTTACATGACACTAATAAATAAAAACTCACCGTGAACCCAAGCCCCCTGTAGTTTGAGTGTACAAAAATTACTGAATCAATTTTAGGGGAATGGTACAAGGCTATGGAGGAGCACAGCAGTCTTAAATATTAAAACCATTTTAACAGCTGGGGACTTAGACCCATTGATGCAACTTAGTTCTGGCTCTCTCAACTTCACAATCAGCAGATAATGGCTTGAAATTGCTGCCAGTGCATTAGTAACACCAGAGAGATTTGTAATGTTAGCAGAAAATCCGCTCACACATTCATATCAAATACTTTGTTATTTTGATGAAGGCATCAATTCTTATTTTGCTCGGAACTGCTGAAAACTCTCACTATAGTAACAGAGAAAAAAAGTTTCAAAAAAGAACTCATTTGTCCCACAGGTTGTAAACTCACTTGTGCTCGATATAACAGTATAAAAGTTTTCAGAATAAACCATTTGTGGCACAGTGTTTAGCACTGTCCCCTCACAGCTCCAGGGATCTGGGTTCAATTCCTGGCTTGGGTTGCTGCCTGTGTGGAGTCCGCGCATTCTCATGAATGCGTGGGTTTCCTCCGGGTGCTCCGGTTTCCCCCCCCACTGTCTGAAAGACGTGGGGGTTAGGTTGATTGGCCATGTCAAGTTGGCCCTTAGTGTTGGGGCAGTAAATATGTGGGGTTACAGGGAGAGGGCCTGGGTGGGACTGTTGTTGGTGCAGACTCGATGGGCCGAATGGCCGTCTTCTGCACTGTAGGGGTTCTATGAAACCTGAAGAAGCCACTTTTAATTTTAAAGACAGACACTTCCAGGGAGTGGACGGGAGCACTTCAAAATGCACAACAGGCCGTGGAGGAGAGGGAATCTATCCTAACGGAGTGTGCACAGTTCTGGCCCTGACTAGAGTAATCCCACAAACAGTATGACAGTAAATCCACTATCTGCTCTCAGGTATTTAGTTTTACAAAAAGGATTCTCATCCTTTTTGCTCTGCGGCGTAATAAAGATACTTCCAAATTATAATGACAACCATTACAATGCAACAATCTTCAGAACTTAAGCCTAAGAATGTAGTGATGACTATTTTCTTTGCATCTCTAAAAGGGTCTCAGCTGTCTGAAGGTTTTTTTTCCCCAAGAGACATCCGTTGGGAAGCTATTCTGAGCTGTAGCATCTTGAGCAATGTGTACAATACGGACACGGGCATCGCCTCTCCCCCTGTTCCCTAGTCCCTTTTTGACATCCAACCTTGAAATTACCCGTTGATTCTGTCTACACTTCCTGCTGCCTTGCAAAAGCAACCAGATTAATCAAGGACCCCACACACCCCGGACATTCTCTCTTCCACCTTCTCCCGTCAGGAAAAAGAAACAAAAGTCCGAGATCAGTTACCAGCTGACTCAAGAACAGCTTCTGGCCGCTCCTCTGGGGTGACACAGTGGTTAGCACTGCTGCCTCACAGCACCAGGGACCTAGGTTCAATTCCAGCTCAGGTCACTCTCTGTGCGGAGTTTACACATTCTCCCCGTTTGGGTTTCCTCCGGGTGCTCCGGTTTCCTCCAGCAGTCCAAAGATTTGCAGGTTAGGTGGACTGGCCATGCTAAACTGCCCCTTTGTATCAGGGGGACTAGTTAGAGTAAATGCCTGGGGTTATGGGGATTGCGGTCGGAGCAGACCTGATGGGCTAAATGGCCTCCTTCTGCACCGTATGATTCTTCCCTGCTGCCATCAGACTTTAAAATGGACCTACTGTATATTAAGCTGATCTTTCTCTACATCTTATCTGTAACTTCAACACTATATTCTGCACTCTCTCCTTTTCTTCTCCCCTAAGTACTCTATGAACAGTATATTTTGTCTATATAGTGCAGAAGAAACAATAATTTTCACTGTATCCCATTACGTGCGACAATAGTAACTCAAATCAAAATTGTGAAGTACTTGGGACACTGAGAACTGTGACCACCTGATATGGAGCTTTCTGCTCCGCGAGTTTGGTGTATCTAAAAATCCCACCAGAAACTTTTCTAAGTAGGAGTCTTCCTCATTCGACAGACTCATTTCTGTGGCAAACTACTGGTTTAAACTGGAGCCGCACTGCTGCATATGTGCTGCAGTCACCAGGAAGAGTTAATCTTCAGGACTTAGTCTTCAGAAGTACAGGTGAAAAATCACTAGCACATTTTTTTAAAAAAAATCTATTTTTTCATGGCCTTTGAACATTGTGTAGAATTTACAGCACAGAAACTGGACATTCAACCCAACTAATCCCTGCCTCTGATTATGCTCCACAAAAGTCTCCCTGGACCCCTCTTCATCTCAGTTTATCAGCACAGCTCCTACACCCAACAGCACACATAGCTCTCCTTCTCTCACACTTGTACTCCCCGAAATGCATCAATGCTATTCCTCTCAGTTACTTCACGTGGGAGCAAGATCCACAATCTAAGTTTCCCTCTGATTCTCTAATGGATTTAATCGGGACTGCCATGGCTTCTAATTTTGGTCTCCATGACCACAGTTATCCGTCAATCCCTCTTACCGGCTGCTCACGCCACGCTCCCGCTGCAGCGAGGATGAACGATCTGGCACCCAGCCAAATCTCCGTTCCCTGCAGCAGGGTGGGAAAATCCCGCCGGAATGAATGGTGGTAAGATTCCAGTTCCCCTTGCCAAACTCCTTCAGGATTTTAAAGACCTCAACCACCCCTCGACCGGTCATACGAAGAGTCATCCAGACTCCAAGGGCGGGATTTTCCAGCCACGCTGGCATCAAAACCGGAAAATCCACCCAACGTCAACAGACCTTTGCATGGTCCTCCCCCCCCCCACCGCCCGCTACGATTCCTGTGATGGGTGGGGCAGGAAAACTCCCCTGAATTGTTAGCTCTATTCTGTCTCCATACACCCACAGTGTTGTCAGACCTGCTGCGATTTTCCAGCAGTTTTTGTTTTTGTTTCGGATTCCAGCCTTCACAGTAATTTGCTTTCATCTCAACCCTCTGCCTGGTTGAGTAAAGAGCCCCAACCTGCTCAGTTTACCGCACTAGAAAACCAAGTAAGAAGTCTCACAACACCAGGTTAAAGCCCAACATGTCCATCATGGCTAGAGAACCAAATCGCAGATAGAGGTGTGGGGAAGGGAGGCAATGTTGGGGGGAAGCTATTTGACTGCGTGGGGCAATTGGAGCTGGGAATTATACGATTAAATGCCCACCCAGAGTTGGAAAATCTGGTGATAAAGGTAGAACATCACAAAAGTGAACCGTACTACAAAACAGTGCTGCCTCGAGACAAAGGGTGGGATTCATTGGCCCTTCATGCCGATGGGATTTTCTGGTCCTGTTGCGGTGAACAGGGATTTGGCTGAGCGCCAAACTCTCCATCCTCGCTTGCAGCAGCAGCGAGGCGTGAATGGCCACAGAATCCCAGCCAAACCAGCCCAAGTATTAGCCTCTCCCTCCAGAACACCGTGGCAGAAGAGACGTTAATTGTGTGCAAGTTTGTTTTTACATTCAAGGGGCAGCACGGTGGCAAAGTGGTCAGCAGTGCTGCCTCACAATGCCAGGGACCTGGGTTCGATTCCCAGCTTGGGTCACTATCTGTGTGGAGTCTGCATGTTCTCCCCATGTTTGCGTGGGTTTCCTCCAAGTGCTCCAGTTTCCTCCCACAGTCCAAAGATGTGCGGGTTAGGTGCGTTGGTCAGGCTAGTGTCAGGGGGATTAGCTAGGATAAATACATGGGGTGATAGGGATAGGGCCTGGGTGGTTTGTGGTTGGTGCAGACTCGATGGGCCGAAAGGCCTCCTTCTGCAAAATAGAACTCTATGATTCTATGGCTGGATGTGGCTGACTCAGCCACCATTCATTGCCCTCAAAAAAAATGGTGATCGGCTTTCCTGAACCATTGAAGCCAATGCAGCGTAGATACATCCACAATGCTGTTAGGGAGGAAACTCCAGGAGTTTGATTCAACTCTCCATTCAACACCATTGCGGGCAAGCCAGGTAGTCCTGAGTATAGCTCCTCACCACTGAGCTGCATCACCCTTGCCAGGTGAGTGGGGAGATGAAGGAGCAGCACTCCTAAAGCTAGTGGCGTTTGCTACCAAATAAACCTGGTGGACTTTAACCTGGTGTTGTGAGACTTCTCACTGTGTTTACCCCAGTCCAACGCCGACATCTCTACATCACCCTCTCAGGGGGCTGGGGCTACTGCACAGTGGTGAGGGATTGAGGGACTGGGATAACTGATTCCAAAGCAGGGAGAACTCAGTAGGAATTTACACACATTTGAATGCTCAGGACAAGTGAAATATTGAGTCACAGCTTTCTAGTCAGAAGAAGAAGTAAACTGCTACAGATAAAGGGCAGCTCTGCAAGTGCCCTAGCTGTTCATGAATATTAATTTACGTAAATTTGCAGCAGAAATGTGCAACTGTACCCCAGTGACATCAACCCAACCACTTGTAGCCACCCTACCGCGAAGAATTCCTCCGTTCGCTATGTGTAGCACCATGGTAAATGCCTCCGAAGGATGAATAGAGTTACCATTTCCCCCACTGCACCTCTCAGGCAAGTTGCAACCGCAATGTAATAACCTCACTGGGGTGTAGATATGGGGCGACCTTACTCTGAGAGCTTACGCTCTTGTCCCCACTCAGAACATTGCTCAAACCCGGTCCCCAATAATTATTAAAATAAAACACAAAATAAAGCGACAGACTCACCGAGGAAACAAACAGCAAACAACAGCCTCATCGTCCTTAGTGATACAGTAGGTGTGACTGCTGAATTAAGTTGAACTGTTCATTCAAGTTAGATCTTCTTCGCTTGGGTTTTGTTGCAGGTTGGCTTTCTAAGCAATCCAAAGCTCTTGTGCTTTTCTTCCCCCCCCCTCTCTCTCTGCCTTGTGTGTGCGTAAAACTTCCAGCGTTGATGTCCGCTTCACTGATACTCACAGACAGCAGCCACTGAAATGACAATAGCGCCAGTGCCGCTGAAACAGACAGTCGCAGAGGAAATCCCAAGGCAGAACTTTCCTTAAAGGGACAGGCACCACCCTGACACTCTGCTCAGCTAATTAAAGGGCCCGCCACATTTCAGTCTGCAAAAGAGGCGCAAAAAACAAATTACTGCCGCTACTGGAACCTGAAACAGAAACAGAGAATGCTGAAAAATCTCAACAGGTCCAATAGAATAACACTAGTAAAGTAAATTTGTTAGTCACAAGTAGGCTTACATTAACACCGCAATGAAGTTACGATGAAAAGCCCGCAGTCACCACAGTCCAACACCTGTTCGGGTACACCGAGGGAAAATTTAGCATGGCCAACGCACCTAATCAGCACGTCTTTCAGACTTTGAAAGGAAACCGGAGCACCTGGAGGAAACCCACACAGACACGGGGAGAATGTGCAGACTCCATACAGACAGTCACCCGAGACTGGAATCAAACCTGGAACCCTAGCACAGCGAGGCAGCAGTGCTAACTACTAAGTGCCGCCCACTTGTGCCACCTGTTCTTACTTCACAATTTTGTCCTGATATTTTGAAATAATAGCACAAAATTATGTCACTATAAAATGCATTATTATCTGTAAACTAAAATTATTAGGCTTTAATGATGATTATAAATGAGTAATATAATTACCAATAGTGCCTATGCAGCTAGCTATGGCTCAGTTGCTAGATCGTTGATCTCTGAGTCAGATGATTATGGGTTCAAGTCCCATTCTAAGAGCTTAAACACGTTATTAATTTCTGATGCTCCAGTGTAGTGCTGCACTGCATGGAGAGCATTAATTAGATTTAATTGTGACTTTCAAAAGGGAATTGGGTAGAACTGGAAAGAGCAAAACTTGCCAGGTTACGGGGAAAGGGCAAGGTTGTGGTACTCATTGAATTGCTCTTGTGGAGCGTTGACATGGAAATGATAGGTCAAACTGATTCCTGTGTTGTCAGTGACAAGGCATGGCGATTAGCACTGCTGCCTCACAGCAGTTCAATTCCTGGCTTGGGTTACTCTCTGTGCAGAGTCTGCATGTTCTCCTCGTGTCTGCGTGGGTTTCCTCCAGGTGCTCCGGTTTCCTCCCACAACCAGAAAGACATGCTGGTTAGATGCACTGGCCATGCTAAATTCTCCCTCAGTGTGCCCAAACTGAGTGTGGTGACTAGGGGATTTTCACGGTAGCTTCATTGCAGTGTTAATGTAAGCCTTGAGACACAAATAATAATTAGTGTCACAAGACCAGGACCAGGAAATCCTGCTGGGCTGAATGTCTGGAGAATTCCAGCGCATTCTTTGTTGAATAAATCAGTGACATTTGCTATTTTCCAATCTGATTAGATCTTTCCAGCATCCAGGGACTCTGGGAAAATTAAAACTAATGTACCTACAATCTCAGCAGCCACTTCTTTTAAGACACTAGAAGGAACTCTATCAGGGCCTGGGGGCTTGTCAGCTTTACGTTCTAATAATTTTCTCAGCACTCTGTAATTGTTAAAATTCCTCTCTCCCTTTTTCTTCCTGATTTGTAATTATTTCTGAGATTTCTATACTCTGCAGTGGAGACAGGAGCAATATATCTGTTCAATTCATCCATCATTTTCTAATTTTCCATTATTAATTCTCCATTTTCACTCTCTAGATGACCAAAGCCCATTTCATTTAATTTTTTTTTAAACACCTGTTGTGACGTTAGTATCTCTTTTAGAAAGTTTCTTTTAAAGCATGATCTCTGCAGCTCCCACAGTTTCAGTGGTTTCTTAGCTCAGAACTTCACTGATGTCATTGTTGCTGACTTGACTGGAATTTTCCTTTTATTGCTACTTAAATGGCTTAAATGAGGTTGTGTTGTTTGTGTTTACTCTGGGATGTTTTATGAACCTGCATTGTTAGGAGAAAATATAACGTGTTTTTGGACAGTTTTGTTTTGCTTTCCAGTGAGTTTGAGGTTTTAGTTTTGAAAGTTCAGAGGCTGCAGTTTAGTTAGTTTTAGAAGGGGCATCAAGCAAAAAAGAAGCTAAAGTCCCTGTCTCTCTCTGTCCCCCTGTTCTAATTGGAAGCTCTGCTGGTTATCTCAAGGCAACGTTTTACTTTCTGGAAGGAAAGTGTAGCCTTCAAAAAGATTCCATTCCAGTCAAGTGAGATTTTAATCTATGCTGTGTTAAACCTGTGAAAAGGGTTTTATCTATGAAACATTTTGGTTTGTTTTAATACTTAATTCAGGGTCAATACATTATTTTCTTTCTGTCTCTTTTTGTTTGTAATTGATAAGAGATATTGCTAATTTTCTTTCTATACATGTTAATTATATTCTTAAATGAACCTTTTTTGATAAAGGCTCTTGAGTGGGTTGTTGAGTAGTATCTGGAGTGAATTTGGCTCATCCTAGCCAAATTCAAGATACAAAACTTATGGTTTGGGCGGTCTTCATAAAGCACTTTAGAGTTTCTAACCTGACCCATAACATTGTAGAAACTTACTATCTGTTTTTATATTTCTGGCCACCTTTCTCCCATAGTCTAACTCCCTCCTTGTTAACCTTTTAGTCATTCTTTGCTGAACTTTATATTCTGTCCAATCTTCTGTCCTGCCACTCCTTTCTGTGGAATTTTACACTTTTTTGTTCAATTTTAAATTATATTTAGTTTCTTTGGTTAGCCACAGGTGGTACATCCTTCCCTTAGAGTCTTTTTTCTCACTGAAATGCATATTCTCTGAGTATTCTAAATTATCTCCATAAATGTCTGCCATTGCACCTCTACTGATCTGCTGCTTAACCTAACTTTGCAGTTTACTTTATCCACTTCTGTCTTCATGATTACCCTTATTTAAGTTTAAACCACTAGTCTTAGGTCTGCTCCTCTCTCCCTCAAAGTAAAAGAGTTTTAAACAATTTGTTCATGGGACGTTGGCATTGCTGACTGGACCAAAATTTATTGTCCAAGCCTAATTGCCCTTGAACCAAATGTCTTGCTAGGCCATTTCATAGGGCATTTAAGAGTCAACCACTTTGCTATGAGTTAGGAGTTACATGTAGGCCAGACTGGGTAAGAGCAGCAGATTTCCTTCCCTAAAGGACATTAGCAAACCAGGTGGATTTTTATGATAATTAACTATGGTTTCGTTGTCAACATTGGACTTTTAATTCCAGATTTTATTGAATTCACACTTCACCATCTACTTTGGTGGAATCCAGAGACTCTGGTAGCCAGAGGATTACCCTGGGTCTCTGGATTATTAGTCCAGTGACAATACCACTGTGCTACTGCCTCCCCTGTGAAATTCAATCATATTGAGATCATGTCTGCCTTCATTATGAGGTTCCTTACAGATCAAGCTATGATTCAGAGGTTACGTTTTCCCTTTAGTGTCAGATGTGCCTTTGAATAAGATTTGAGGGTTCAAGACCCATTCCAGGCACTTGAACGCTAAGATCCAGGATGGCACGTCAGGGTACTGAGATATGCTGCCTTTTGGATGAGACTTGGTGATGTAGTGGTATTGTTACTGGATGAGTAATCCAGAGACCCAAGGTTCGAATCCCACCACGGCGGATGGTGAAATTTGAAATCTAGAATTAACAGTCCAATGATGACTATTGCTGTATAAACTCATCTGGTTCACTAATGCTTTGTTTTATTCATCTGTGGGACATGCGTGTCGCTGGCTGGCCACATTTATTGTCCATCCCTGGTTGCCATTGAGAAGGTGAGTTGCCTTCTTGAAACACTGAAATCCATGTGCTGTGGGTTGACCCACAATGCCGTTAAGGAGGGAATTCCAGGATTATGACCTATACACCTTAGCCAAAATGCTCCTGTCCAGCGGGACTCATAGTGGGCAAGGCAGAAATTTCAGTTGACCATTCAAAGGTCCATTTGGGTGTGGGCTTGGGGCTGGAGAATATTGTTCTTTATTTGGTCTGGCTTACATGTGACTCCAGAGCCGCAGACATGTGGTTGGCTCTTAAATAGCCAAGCTACCACTCAGTTCAAGGGCAATTAAAGGTGACAACTAAATCATAAAATCTGTACAGTGCAGAAGGAGGCCATTCAGCCAGATGAGTCTGCACCAATCACAATCCCATCCAGGCCCTATTCCTGTAACACCACATATTTAACCTTCTAATCCCCCTGACAATTTAACATGGCCAATCAACCTAACCTGCGCATCTGTGGACTGTGGGAGGAAACCAGAGCACCCCTTACAGACAAGTATAAGCGAGCGCTAGCAGATACTGAAAATCTACATCAAAGAAGTCAAAAACTGGTTGAAGAAGCCAAGTTATATGGTATTCAAACCCACACAGATATTGGGAGAATGTGTAAACTCCACACAGTGACCCGAGGCTGGAATTGAATCCAGGTCCCTGGCACTGTGAGACTGTAGAACTAAACACTGTGCCACCATAAGTGTTGACGAATGAGCAAAAGAAAAGTTAAACTGAGGCCCAGTCTGCTCTATCGGGTGAATGTAAAAGATCCCACGGTACTATTTTAAAGAAAAGCAGAGAGTTTATCTCTGGTTCCCTGGACAATAGTTTTCCTTCAACCAGATTATCTGGTCATTGTTGTCTGTGGGAACTTACAAAATGAATGCTGTGTTTCTGACGTTACAACACTTTGAAAATTGACTATGAAGTACTTTGAGGGTGTGAAAAGTATTAAGTTATAATTTGAGAAAGTCTTTCTTCTCTCTGGTTTAGTGTTTTACCTAAATGTTCTTTGTTTATTTTGTGAGTTTTTTTATTAGTGTCACAAGTAGGCTTACATTAACACTGCAATGAAGTTACTGTGAAAGTCCCCTAGTCGCCACACTTCAGTACCCATTCAGATACATGAAGGGAGAATTTAGCATGGCCAATGCACCCAACCTATCTTTTGGATTGTGGGACGAAGTTGGAGCACCTGGAGGAAACCCACGCAGACATGGAGAGAACGTGCAGATTCTGCACAGGCCGGGAATTGGTCCCTGGCGCTGTGAGACAGCACTGCCAACCATTGTGCGACTGTGCCAGGTCAGTGGCAAGGGGGTGGGGTTTGAGCGGGGATGGGGCCTGAGTGATGGCAATAATGGTGGGAGGCTATTATGGAGGCATTATGAGATTCTGCACAGACAGTGACCCAAGCCAGGAATCGAACCTGGGTCCCTGGCGCTGTGAGATAGCGGTGCTAACCACTGGGCTACTTTGCCGCCCATACCATTGTGCCATTTTCACTTGAATAGTGAAAGTCAGATTACAAGACATCTGAAGGAAATGTAGTGGTTTGCCTTTTTCTAAATAACAGAAACTGAGACAGCTTATATGATCTGAACTATACTCATAAATTCCACATGACAAATCCATTTAGACCACATATTAAACCAGGGAGTGTGGCCAGGGTTTGTGGTGTTGGAGCAACGTGAGTTATTCGTTACACCTACATTTGGCCCGAGACTTTCTTTGTACTTTCTCACTAGTGGTTGGCATTATTCAAAATCCAGAACAGTGCGATGTCCTCTAAGGGAGTCTGGCATCTGGTACCATGGGGCAAGAATCTATGTGCCAACTAACCCAGTTAGATTATAGAATTATAGAATATTTTGTTGAATGTCAACTCCTGCATTAAAAGGAAAGTAGAGAGAGTAAAAGATTATATAGTAAATGGCAGAATCCTTAGTATTGATAGGCAAAGGGATCTGGGTGTACAGGTGCACAGGTCACTGAAAGTGGCAATGCAGGTGGAGAAGGTAGTCAAGAAGGCATACGGTAAGCTTGCCTTCATTGGCCAGGGCATTGAATTTAATAATTAGTTAGTCATGTTGCAGCTTTATCGAACCTTAGTTAGGCCGCACTTGGAATATAGTGTTCAATTCTGGTCACCACACTACCAGAAGGATGTGAAGGCTTTGGAGAGGGTACAAAAAAGATTTACCCGGATGTTGCCTGGTGTGGAGGGCATTAGCTATGAGGAGAGGTTGGAGAAACTTGGTTTGTTCTTGTTGGTACGACGGAGGTTAAGGGGTGACTTGACAGAAGTCTACAAGATTATGAGAGGCATCGACAGACTGGATAGTCAGAAGCTTTTTCCCAGGGTGGAAGAATCAATTCCTTGGGGGCACATGTTTATGGTGCGAGGAGCATGGTATAAAGGAGATGCATGAGGCAGATTTTTTTACACAGAGTGTGGTGGGTGCCTGGAACTCGTTGCCGGGGGAGGTAGTGGAAGCGGATATGGTCGTGACTTTTAAGGGGCATCTTGACAAATACATGAAAAGGATGGGAATAGAGGGATATGGTCCCTGAAGGGTAGGGGATTTTAGTTAACATGGTCTGTGCAGGCTTGGAGGGCTGAAGGGCCTGTTCCAGTGCTGTAATTTTCTTTGTTCTTTTGTTCTTCATTAAAAGAGAGGGAGATAGAGAGAGAATAGCCCAAAGAAAGGAAAATGAATACTTTCAACAATAATTGATATCTGGAGGAATGTGATTCCATGGGTACAGCCCTCACAGTGCGGGGGTGGGGCTGGAAAATGTGGAAAACTGTTTAAAAGTCCATTGAGTGGGATTTTCTGATTGCACTCGTACCAACGTTGGAAAATCCCGCCTGAGGCCAACAGACCTTTGCCTGGTCTGTGTTCCGCCCACTACAATTACCATGGCGGACAGGACAGGAAAATTCCACTCCATTGACTTTGATGGGACCAGAAAGTCCCACCGACAGCAGGGGCTGTAACACCCACCCTGTGCTTTTCGAGTTCATTTTCAGTGCCAGAGAGGCTGTTCATTAGTAATTAAGACTTAATTAGTCCGCTAAAATTTGAATTACACATGAGTGGACAAGCCCTAATCTTTGATGTGTATTTTGTTGGTATCAACTGGGTAAGTTACCCAAATTCTCACCCTTCTCTGTGTTCGAATGCTGGGTCTCTCTTTCGGCATACCTGTGTAGTTAAACACAGAAACCAGGAAGTTGCTGTCCAAACTGCCTTGATCCTCCAGAAACTTCACTCCATAGATACCATTCCAGAAGCATACCATACATAGGGAAGGAAAGGAGAGGGTGCAGAATGTAGTGTTACTGTCATACCTAGTGTGAGGCGAGCCCATTGAAAAGTCTGATGGTAGCAGGGAAGAAGCTGTTATTGAGTTGGTACGTGACCTTAGACTTTTGTATCCTTTTCCCAATGGAAGAAGAGAGAATGTCAGGGTGTGTGGCGCCCTTGGTTCTGCTGGCTGCTTTTCCAAGGCAGCGGGGAGTGTAGATGGAGTTAATGGATGGATGACTGGTTTGTGTGATGGATTCGGCCATACTCACAATGCATTGTAGATTCTTGCAGTTCTGGTCAGAGCAGAAGCTATACCAAGCTACACTATAACCAGAAAGAACGCTCTCTATGGTGCATCTGTAAAAGTCGGTCGCGGACATGCCAAATTTCAGCCTCCTGAGATAGTAGAGGCATTGGTGGGCTTTGTTAACTAGAGCATCAGCTTGAAGGGACCAGGACAGGTTGTTGGTGACAAATAGCAAGGAGATAATAACCAAGTCATCTGCTATTAATGATACTTTTATAATTATCTGGTGGTTTCAGGGTAACCCCAACTGATATTAGGTTTTTTAAATCCAGATTTAATTTAACCCAGTGAATTTAAATTCCCAGCTGTTTCGGGGTGCGGTCCGAGTTTGTGACTCCATATTGCTAATCCACGCCTTTGGATGACTACTTCAGTAACCGCAATGCGACTAATAGATGGATGAATGTCTTGAAAATAAATACAAGTATTCACACAAAAGCAAATGAAAAGAAAGCACGAGATGGAAAGTGAGGGATGCAGAGAAGTGGATAGATAAGGTTGAACATAGAATAACATTTAGTTCTGTGGACATTGTTGCAGAGTCAAATGATACCATACACAATGCATTTTTATTTGACATTTCGTACGTTGTTATATGTATCAGGGATTCCGCAGGCTAAATGGCTACTGCTGTCTTTCTGTGCCCTGAGTCTTTTTGGTATCTTACTTGAGAAAGAAATTCTGACAGATTCTGGAAAATAGAAACAAACAACATTCCCTTTTACGATGCATGGCCCTCCTCTCTGTGATTTGTGCAATGTTATAATCCAGGTCAGAAACTCCAAAGTGTTTTATGAAGCTTGTCTGGATCATAAGTTAAAGTGTTTTATGAAGCTTGCCTGGATCACAAGTTTTGTAAACATGAGATGTCTCACTTCGAGTATGATTCAAATGACCCACTAGAGAGCTTTTATCAAACAAAGTTTGTTTAAGAATGCAGTTAATAGGTATAGAAAGAAAATTAGCAATAACTTTAATCAATTACAAACAAGGAAGAAAAAGCAACCATAGTACTGTATAAACCTTAACAACTAAATGAAATGTTCCAACCAAACAGACCTCCTTATAAACGTACCCCTGCCATAGGTTTAACACAGAAAACAAGGATGCTCACATTATACTGTTGGATTCTGCAGCTTTCTTGACACACATACATAGACAAGCTTGAAGTCAGGACTGTTTCCCAAAACAGGGAGAGAGAGAGATACAGAACACCGCATCAAGCCTGAAGTAAAACTCCTTGTATCTCAAACAGCCATGATCTTATTCAGTGGCAGAGCAGGCTCAAGGGACTAGATGGCCTCCTCCTGCTCTTAGGTCTTATGTTCTTATGCTCTTATGTAACAGCTAGCAGGCCAAACTGCAAGTGAAAGAACTCCTGTCTGTCAATCATTCTTCCTCCAACAATTCAAAAGGTTATAAACTCCCAGAAAGTGCATTAGACCCAGAATAAAAATAAACAAAACCCCATTTAAACCATTTAACCAGCAATAAAAGGACATCTAATCAGGTAGCCGGTGCCACATCAAAGACCAAAAGGCTGGTCAACAAACCCCAGAAAACGTGATTTAGAAA
Source organism: Carcharhinus amblyrhynchos (assembly GCF_965287045.1). Lineage (NCBI taxonomy): Eukaryota > Metazoa > Chordata > Chondrichthyes > Carcharhiniformes > Carcharhinidae > Carcharhinus > Carcharhinus amblyrhynchos. The sequence continues at coordinate 41,452,666 of NC_137342.1, read as the reverse complement.
AGAAATTCTTAAAGGTGCAGTAGCCTTTCAGTAGGAATATGGGTGGCATGGTAGTTAGCACTGCCACCACGCCAGGGCCTCAGGTTCAATTCCCATCTTAGATCACTGCCTGTGTGGAGTTTGCATGTTTTTCCCATGCCTCCATGTGTGTCCTCCAGGTGCTCTGGTTTCCTTTTACACTTCAAAGATGTGCTGGTTAGGTGGATTGACCATGCTAAATTGCCCCTTAGTGTCAGGGGGGCTAGCTAGGGTAAATGCATGGGGTTAGGGACTGGGTGGGATTGTGGTCAGTGAAGATGTGATGGGCCAAATGGCCTCCTTTTGTGCTGTAGGATTCTATGAATACAATTCCTTTCTGTGGGACTTCTGAGAAATTTTCCATAAAATTCATAGAACACTACAATGCAAAAGAATAGTCTTTCAGAGAGTCAGCACCGACTCTCTGAAAGAGTATCTTAGCCAGGCCTACTCACATCCTATCCCAGTAATCCTACATATTTACCCTGCTAATCCCCCTACCTACACAGCTTTGGGCACCAAGGGACAATTTAGCATGGCCAATCCACCTCACCTACACATCTTTGGACTGTTTGGAGGAAACCAGAGCATCCAAAGGAAACCCATGGAGACATGGGGAGAACATGCAAACTCCACACAGATAGTGACCTGAGGCTGGAATTGAACCCAGGCCCCTGTTGCTGTGAGACAGGAGTGCCAATCACTGTGTTATTCTGTTGACCCAATTTTGTCATTGGTCTCATTGGCATGATGTTGCCCATCATCTTGATCTGAGTGATTTGCTGGTGTCGGCAATGGATGTTCCGGCAGCTGCACCCCACCACCTATGCTAGGGCCTGGCTTTGATCGACCCTCATCTCCATAGACCCCCAGTGGCATCCAATCAACTCCTTCATTCCTGAAGAATCTCTCTTAATGATGTCATTGGAAAAAGTCATTTAAACAAATTATTTTGCAAGATGAAGAGAAACGATTGGAGTGGAAATTCCTAGGAGGACTTTAATGATAATTCTTCTAAACTATTTATATTCTGAATGTAGCTGATGGTTTGATGCCCATTCTAAACCAGATGAAATTCTGCCCCATTGCCTCATTATCCAACAACAACACACTAAACATTCCAAGAATGCAGCTGCCTTTTCCTTCATTTCCTATCGAGTAAGGAGTTCACTTTATGAACCTATTAGTGAGTGGGTTCGTTCAGATTATTGTTGCTGATAATAATCTTTGAATTTATTTTCTTTAGCCTCGCTTCAAGATGGAGTTGAGCTACTTTTCACATTGAGCCATTTAACCGTGCTGGCATAATGTGGAGGTGATGGCCTTGTGATATCATCTCTAGACTATTTATCTACAAACTCAGCTAACGTCCTGGGGACCCGGGTTCGAATCCTGCAGAAGGTGGAATTTGAATTCAGTAAAAAGAAATCTGGAATTGAGAATTTACTGATAACCATAAAATCATTGCCGATTGTCAGAAAAACCCATCTGGTTCACTAATGTCTTTTAACCAGGGCAATCTGCTGTCCTTATCCAGTCCAGACTCCGTGTGACTCCACACCCACAGCAATGTGGTTGACTCTCAAGTGCCCTCGGCCAACTAGGGATGGGCAATAAATGCTGGCCAGCCAGTGACGCCCATGTCCCACAAATGAATAAAAATAGGAGGTAGTCCCCTTTGAACTCTAGAGGCCATCTTAATTGGCCAACATCACAAAATCAGGCCATTTTCACATTTCTGTTGGGGAAGCCTGCTTAGTGCAAATATGTTCCGACAATTCCCTACTGAGGTGAACTTTCCCAAATTATAACAACAGAAAATGCCGGATAAGCTCAGCAGGACTGGCAGCATATGTGGAGGGAGAAATACAATTAACGTTTTGAGTCCCTCTGACTCTTCTGCAGATCTATTCTATTATTCTGTAGAAGGGTCATTTGAACTTGTGTTAATACTGTTTGTCTGGTGGAGCGGGTAGGGGGAGATGAAAGGTATTGGAAGGGGAAGGGGTGGAGCCACTGGGGGTGATGCAGGTGGTGGATGGAGGGAGTGGGAGGAGTGTGTGGGTGGAGTGGGTGGGAGGGGAGTGTGGGTGGAGGAGAGTATGAGTACGGAGGGTGGAGGGGTGGAGGGGATGGGGGTGGAGCAGGGGTGGGATTGGAAAGGATCAGGGAGTGGGTGTTGTGGACTTTGTGCCACTATTTTGAAGAAGTGCGGGGAAGTCATCCCTGGTGTCCTGGCTAATGCCTATCATCACTCAACATTACTAAAAAGGATTGATCTGGTCATTCTCACAGTGCTGTTTGTCAGAGTTACTGGGTGTATCTTGGTTGCTGTATTTTCTTGTGAAAACAGTGACTACATTTCAAAAATACTTCAGAAAATGTTTTGAGACATCCAATGTTTGTGAAAAGTGCGATACAAATGCAAATCTTTATTTTCGCACCTTCAGTTCAAGTTTTGAACCATGTTGAGGACAGGCAAATATATAGGATGGCACGGTGGCACAGTGTTTAGCACTGCCGCCTCACAGCGCCAGGGATCTGAGTTGAATTCCCAACTTGGGTCACTGTCTGTGTGGAGTCTGCACTTTCTCCCTGTGTCTGCATGTGTTTCCTCCGGTTGCTCTGGTTTCCTCCCAGAGTCTGAAAGACGTGCTGGTTGGGTACATTGACCATGCTAAATTCTCTCTCAATGTACCCAAATAGGCACCAGAGTGCGGTGACTGGGGATTTTCATAGTAACTTCATTGCAGTGTTAACTTAAGCTTATTTGTGACAATAACTTTAACAAACTTTAAATAGTTCTGAGACTTCAGGATCTCGTGATCTGGTCTTTAGGGAGGAATGTCTGTGGAATGTGATAGACCAGGAAAGGATTGGCGATGATGCTGGCATTTAAAATCCCTACCTCTCATTCCACACTGAGAGAGCACAGGCACATCTGTAACTCACTTATCAAAAGGTCTGGCACTTTCCACAGCATACTTTGTACATGAGTCTCCCCAATTCCCTTCTTGACACTTGAACCACTGATATGTAAATAACCGTTTCAATAATGTAAACTATAAATGAGAAATGTGCTTCCAATTGACTTTTTTTTTGTGGTAACTATCCCTGACACCGTCACTCCCCACAGCACAATCCTCCCTGAAATGTCCAACAAAGCCCACTCTTCCATCTTTCAACCCTTTTTTTCTAAGTGTGTGAGCATTTTGGGAACCACTGCAATTTACTTTAAAGGCTGATAAATTCATTTCGGAGTGCCCTCACCAGAATTGTGTTCCAACCTCGGTTAGTGTTTAGGTTTACACTGCTGGAGTGGGATCAGGTCACAATGCATCGGATGGCCCAGCAACTACCAAGAAGCGGTGGCCCAGTGGTTAGCACTGCTGCCTCACAGCGCCAGGGACCCAGGTTCGATTCCAACCTCGGGTCACTATGGAGTTTGCATGTTCTCCCCATGCCTACATGGGTTATCTCTGGCTGCTCCTGTAGAGCGATTATAGTGGCACAGTGATTAGCACTGCTGCTTCACAGCGCCAGGGACCTGGGTTCGATTCCAGCATTGGATTACTGTCTGTGTGGCGTTTGCATGTTCTCCCTGTGCTACATGTGTTGCCTTGGGGTGCTCTGATAGCGTGATACAATAGCACAGTGGTTAGCAATGATGCCTCACAGCACCAGGGACCCAGGTTCAATTCCCAGCTTGGGTCACTGTCTGTATGGAGTCTGCATGGGTAAATCTCGGTGCTCCGGTTTCCTCCCACAGTCTGAAAGATGTGTTGGTTAGGTGCATTGGCTGTGCTAAATTCTCCCTCAGTGCGCAAGCACCGGAGTGTGGCGACTAGAGGATTTTCACAGTAACTTTATTGCAGTGTTAATGTAAGCCTACTTGCGACAGTAATAAATAAAACTTAAACTTAAACTTCCTCCCACAGTCCAAAGATGTGTAGGTTAGTTGATTGCCCATGCTAAATTGTCCCTTAGTGTCCAAAGATGTGTAGGTTAGTGGGGTAAATATGTAGAGTTACGGGGATAGGGCCTGGGTGGCATGCTCTATTGGAGAGTTGGTGCAGACCTGATGGGCTGAATGGCCTCCTTCTGCGCTGTAGTGATTCTATGATTCTAAGTGTGAGGTGGGGCTTGAAATCACCATCGCCAGTTTGAGGCTACTGTCTAGGTTATACATTTTCCCCAGCCAGCCAGTTGGAAATGTTCAAGCTGCCCTTTATTTGGCACCAAAGTGGAAAGGGAGTATTATTGCCTTGTTATACCTGATGTTTTATTCCTGGGGCTGCACAGAACGAGGTAGAAATTACAGCGTGGGAGCAAGCTGCTGGATGTTTACTTTCCACGTGGGTGATAGCACTGATTCCACAAGCCCACCTTACCCCCATATCCCTTCTTCCTTCATCACTATGGCAAGAGGTCTTTCAAAAGAGTTGGCACAGGCACAATGGGCCAAATGCTTCTCTTCTGTGTTGGAAGATTCCACGGCCACACGGAAAAGGCCAGGAGTTAAAAATGTTGCCACTTTACGGACCAATCCATGACAGAGTTGAGGAGGAATTTCTTCTGTCAGAGGGCCACTAGTGTTTGGAATTTTTTTCCCCCGGAAGTCGAATCATTGAATATATTTGAGGCTGAGTTAGGCGGACCAGGGAGTTTGGGGTTATCGGGTCAGATAAGAAAGTGGACTTAAGACCATAATTAGATCAGCAATGATCTCATTGATGGGTGGAACAGACTTGAAGGGCCAAATGGCTATCACTTGTCCTGTTTCTTATGTCCTTATGACACTCCTTACAATACCTCTTTGACCAAGCCTACCATAGAGTCTTAGAAACCCTACAGTGCAGAAAGAGGCCATTTGGCCCAAAGAGTCTGCACCGACCACAATCCTACCCAGGCCCTACCCCTTATCCCTACGTGTTTACCTGCTAATCCCTTTAATCGACACATCTCAGGGCACTAAGGCGCAATTTTAGCATGGCCAATCGACCTAATCAACCTAACACGCATATCTTTGGACTGTGGGAGGAAACCGGAACACCTGGAGGAAGCCCACGCAGACATGAGGAGAATGTGCAAACTCCACACAGATGGCGATCCAAGCCAGGAATCCAACCGATGTCCCTAGAGCTATGAAGCAGCAGTGCTAACCATGTGCTACCATGCCGCCCACAAACTGTGCCTGCCCTTAGATCTACTTTAATGTCTCAGTTTGTCTGGTAAGTCTCTCTGGAAGCATCTCAGGATACCTTACTATTTTAAAGATGCTATATAAATTCAGTAAGCAGTCTCACAATACAAGGTTAAAGTCCAACAGGTTTATTTGGAATCACAAGCTTTCAGAGTACTGATCTTTCATCAGGTGAGTGGAGATAGATTTAGAAAAATGGCATGTATGGGCAAAGACACAATTAAATGCAATACAATATAATTATAAATTCAAGTTGTTGTTGTTACAGGCTGAATGAACCAATTAGACCTTTCATATCTTTACGTTTCTGTACAGCCCCCAACCCTCAGCTAAAAGAAAGAGAGAGACAGCAAACAAGTGAGAATATATTTCGCGAGGATGATTAATAATGATTGATACTGGATTGAATTCGCTCACTTGTGTTTAAATTAAACACCATTAAAGGCCCCAAACATTGAACCTGCTTTAACCCTGGAATGTTATAAATCAGACAGAGACACTCCCTTATCCAGGCTCCCCTCTTGAAGCCTGGGGGCTGTAATCTTTTCGAAGATTCTTGATTTAAATCTTTCTCCCAAAATCCAGGAATCATGAGGATTATTGAGTTTGGTAGGGCCTTTTCATTTAATGTTATTTGTCTGCAAGATGTTGTAGACAATCATATTGTACCCTATAGTGGTGTTACTGACCAAATCTAACACAATATTCATATTCCAATGCTTCAGTACAGCTGGACTGGCCAATTGAAAGTTGAATATCAAACATCAGGAGAAATATATATTTATTCCTGGGCTGGATGATCTTCTCGATATAGAATCACAGTGGAAAAGGAGGTCATTTGGTCCATCAAGCCTGCAGTGAGAAATATCCCACCCAGGCTCTATCCCTGTAGCACCACATATTTACCCTAGCAAGTCCCCCGACACTAAGGGGCAATTTAACACAGTCAATCAGCACATTTTTGAACTGTGGGAGGATACTGGAGCACCTGGGGGAAACCCACGCAGACACAGGGAGAATGTGCAGACTCCACAGTCACCCGAGGCCGGAATTGAACCCGGGTCCCTAGCACTGTGCCACTGTGCTGTGCATATCTGTCACGGCTAAGCGGATACTGCTCACGTGTCAGGAGGTTGTGGGTCTATATCCTGCTCCAGAGACCCGAGCACAAACCCAAGCTGACCCAAGCTGCGTTTTTGGATGTGCTGCTGTTCACATGGGGCGGCACGGTGGCACAGTGGTTAGCACTGCTGACTCACAGTGCCAGGGACCTGGGTTCAATCCTGGCTTGGATCACTGACTGTGCAAAGTCTGCACATTCTCCCCGTGTCTGTGTGGGTTTCCTCTGGGTGCTCCGGTTTCCTCCCACAGTCCAAAGGTGTGCAAATTAGATGGATTGGACATGCTAAATTGCCCTTTAATGCCAGGGGGACTAACAGGATAAATGTGTGGTGTTGTGGGGATAGGGCTTGGGTGGGACTGTGGTCAGTACAGACTCGATGGGCTGAATGGCTTCCTTCTGCACAGTAGGGATTCCCTAATTCTAAGAGACACTAAACTGAGGGTCTGTCTGCACTGTCAGCTCGGTGTGAAAGGTCCCACGGCATAATTTCAAGAAGAGCTGGGAGCTGTTACTGTTCTTTTGGCCAAAATGCATCCTTCAATTGGCATCACTAAGATGGAGGAACTGGCCATGATCACATTGCTGTTTGTGGGAGCTTGCTGTGCCCAAGTTTGCTGCTGAGTTGCAGCAGCAAGTGCAATTAGAAAGCATTTTGGTGGCTGTAAGGTGCTTTGAGATAGCCTGAGGTAACCCGAAGCCCTGTATAAATAAATGCAAGTTATGTTTTCCACGTTCAAACAGAATTGCGGAGAACAGCTGGTGTCTGTGAAAGCTGACAGGGAGGCAGGGGAGGAAGGGATAGAAGACAACTAAAAATAAAATCAGAATTTACAAAAAGTAATGCATCGTGCATTTGTTCTGGTAATGGTCTCATGTCAGAGCTTTAATGCCTTGAGGCAATTAGTATCCTATCAGCTCGGCTGCAGCTCAATGTTATCTCTGCTGTGTGACCTGCTAACTCTCTGAGAGCAGCTCTTGACTTGGACCCTGGTGCTGCCTGTCACTGGGTGTGCTGATAGCCTGAACTCTTTGCTTCTTCACATTCTTCAGTGAGCACCCCCTAGTCCAAGCTGCGGCCAGGCTCAGCAGCACCCGCTCCGGCGTTGCCTTGAGTCCCCCTGGGGCACACCAACAAATGGAAAGAGGCACAGTGGGGGCAGAAACGCTTTAGTCGCTGCACTGAGATTCTAGCATTGAAGCCTGCCAGAAAGCGCTGTTAATGCTGACAGTTAGCAGGAGCTCTGTGGGTGGCATGGTGGCGCAGTGGTTATCCCTGCTCCCTCACAGCTTCAGGGACCCGGGTTTGATTCCGGCCTTTGTGTGGAGTTTGCATATTCTCCCCGTGTCTGCGTGGGTTTTCTCCGGATGCTCCGGTTTCCTCCCACAGTCCAAAGATGTGTGGGTTAGGTTGATTGGCCATGCTAAATTGCCCCTTATTGCAAGGTAAATACGTGGGGTTATGGGAATTGGGTCTGGATGGGATTGTGGTTGGCGCAGACTTGATGGGCTGAATGGTCTCCTTCTGCACTGTAGAGATTCTATGGCGTTGGTTGGGTTCCACAGTGCAATTGGGAAACGGATGGAGTGGGATTTGGCAAATCCATTTTCAGGTTTTGATTCCTCATATTTTTACATTGCACCCCAACTCTCACAGCCCACCTTCCAGGAGCATTCGCTCTATCCTTATTACACATATTTCCCCATTCAGTCCCGAACCAAAACATTCAATACGCTGCTGACCCATGTAATTTCTAAAAAAAAAAATCTTTGGCATTGAACTGTGATTGTGGGTGATTCTAATAGCTGTATTTTAGATGAACAGGCAATGGAAAAGCTACACAGAAGCAAAATATTAGAAATCTGAAATAAAGATAGGAACACCACCCAACTGCATTCTAATATTGCAAAGTTAAGCTCAGGAACACTATCACTACGCCTCTCCACCTGTCCATCCCTCATTTGTCTTTTAAGACACACCTTAAAACCTTGACCAAACTTTTGGGAACCTGTTGTAACATCTCCTTATCAAGCTTTGTTTGATAACTCTCCTATGAAGCTGCGTGGGACATTTCATACATTCAAGGTGCTTTATGAGAGTGATTTTCTGTGCCTGGCAAAGACCACACTGATCGTGGAGAATAACGTGCAGGCTTAAAAATTTACTTTGCACCCCCTCGCCAGTGTCGAAAGGTTTTCAATTGTCCCCGAACCTTTCAAATGGTGCCAATGGGATCATGTCCAGTAGGGCATGAGGTCAATTAGCATATTTAAGGTAGCATTTAAACATGTACAATCCGTTCGACTCAAGGCTCACGGGATCGTCCAACCTTCAGGTGAGAACAGTGAGAATCAATACTGGTCTCCAGTAGCAAAGACCAGGTGAAATGGCTCCAACAGGGGGGCTTGGAGGCCACTGAAGCTCCTGGGTGATTGGAGGCATGGCCAGGTAATGCCCAGCAGGCACCCTGGCAGTACCCACTGGACATCCTAGCAATATTAGGTAGGCATTGCCAGTTGGGTACCGCCAGTGTTTAAGTTTATTTATTAGTGTCACAAGTAGGCATACTACAATGAAGTTACTGTGAAAATCCCCTAGTTGTCACACGCTGGCTCCTGTTCAGGTAACACTGCGGGAGAACTTAGCATGGCCAATGCACCCAACCCATCTTTCAGATTGTGGGAGGAAGTCGGAGCACCCTGAGGAAACCCATACAGACATGGAGAGAATGTACAGATTCTGCACAGGTCGGGAGTTGGTCCCTGGTGCTGTGAGACAGCACTGCCAACCACTGTGCCAGGTCAGTGGCAAGGGGGTGGGGCCTGAGTGGGGATAGGGCTTGAGTGGGGATAGGGCCTGACTGACGGCATTAATGGTGGGAGGCTATTATGGAGGCACTATGACCCAGAGGCTATAGCAGAGGGGCTATAACAGGAGGACTATGCAGTGGGAGTTAGGGTAAGGGTTAATGCAGAAAGGGTTCAGAGAAGAACAGCAGCGTATACAGTTTTCATTGAACCATTGAATCCCTACAGTGCAGAAAAAGGCCATTCAGCCCTCTGAGTGAAAACAATCCCACCCTAGCCACAGAACCCCACATATTTACCCACCAAGCTGGTCCCTGTGACATGAAGGGGCAATTTAAAACAGCCAAATCTATCTAACCCGCACATCTTTTTACTGCGTCCAATTTTGGTGTCTTATTTAAGGAAGTGGGGAGTTATCTTATGCGAAAAATGTGGAGAAACTGGGCCTATCCGTTGGCGTTTAGAAGGATTGGGAGGCGACCTCATTGAAACATGAGGCCCCGAGGAGACTTGAAGGGTGGATGCTGAGAGGGGCATCTATACGGGGTGGATCATGAAGCGGGTTCATGATGGGGAGAATGCTGGGAGTCAGGCAGGGGAACTTTGTTAATCAAGAACTATCTAACGGAACCTTAAAAATATTCAATGACTCTGTCTCCATCGCTCTTTGGTGAAGAGGATTTGAGAAGACTCACAACCCTCTGAGAGAAAAAAATTCTCCTCATCTCCACCTTAAATGAGAAACCCCTGGTTTTTGAACTGTACCTCCTGGTTCTAGTCTCTCTCACAAGGGAAAACTTCCTCTCAGCATCCACCCTTCAAGTCTCCTTGGCCTTGTGTTTCAATGAGATCACCTCCCAATCCTTCTAAATGCCAACAGATAGGCCCAGTTTGTCCAAATTTTTCGCATAAGATAACCCCCTACTTTCTTAAATAAGACACCAAAACTGGACGCAGTAAAAAGATGTGTGGGTTAGATGGATTTGGCTGTTTTAAATTGCCCCCTCATGTCAAGGGGACCAGCTTGGTGGGTAAAAATGTGGGGTTCTGTGGATAGGGGGGGATTGTTGTCACTCAATGGGCTGAATGGCCTCCTTCTGCACTGTAGGGATTCAAGGGTTCAATGAAAACTGTACACAATGCAGTTCTTTTCTGCGCACTGCACAAGAGAATTGGGACATGCGATCAGGGAAGTAGTATGAATTCAGAGAAGGTGTGACATTTCCGTTCGTTTTAGCAGTAGTTGGAACTGATGAAATGTTGGCACTGCCGGATGGGAAGGATGTCACATCACGGCCACAGGACAGGTCTTTCCAATTAGGAAGTAACAAAGGAATCTTACCACCATGATGCTAATTTTGAAAAAAACATCCTGTGCAGAGGGACCTCGGGGTCCTTGTGCATGAGTCGCAAAAACCCAGCTTGCAGGTGCAGCAGGTGGTCAGGAAGGCGAATGGGATGCTGGCCTTCATAGCGAGGGGGATTGAATATAAAAGTAGGGAGGTCTTGCTGCAGCTGTATAGGGCATTGGTGAGGCCGCAGCTGGAGTACTGTGTGCAGTTTTGGGCGCCGCACCTGCGCAAGGATATTTTGGCCCTGGAGGGAGTGCAGAGGAGGTTTACTAGGCTGATACCGGAGTTGAGGGGATTGAGCTATGAGGAGAGGCTGAATAAACTAGGCTTGTACTCGTTAGAGTTTAGAAGAATGAGGGGAGATCTCATTGAGACGTATAAGATGATGAATGGGATGGATAGGATAGAGGTGGAGAGACTCTTCCCGCTCAAAAAAGACAGTAGGACTAGGGGGCACAGCCTCAAGATAAAGGGGAGGCGGTTTAGAACGGAGTTGAGGAGGAACTTCTTCACTCAAAGGGTGGTGAATCTCTGGAATTCTCTGCCCGTTGAAGTGGTGGAGGCTGCCTCGCTAAATATTTTTAAGAAGCGGGTTGATGGGTTCTTGATAAGAGAGGGGATTAAGGGTTATGGGGAGAGGGCGGGAAAGTGGAACTGAGCCACGACAGATCAGCCATGATCTTATTGAATGGCAGGGCAGGCTCGAAGGGCTAGATGGCCTACTCCTGCTCCTATTTCTTATGTTCTTATGTTCTTATGTTCATTATTGTGAGCTCTTTGTTGCTGCATTCTGGCTCTGCTAATGTTCACAATGGGGTAGACAGGGTGTGGTTCGAGTGAGCTGGATGGTGTTGAACTTCCAAACAAGTATTCTTACCTCAGTTCCCTCATCACCAATTCCAGCCCCCTTTACCCCAGAGCTGGAAGCTTGAGATAGAATCATAGAATCCTACAGTGCAGAAGGAGGCCCATCGAGTCTGCATCAACCACAATCCCATCCAGCCCCTATCCCCACAACTCCATGTATTTACCCTAAGGGGTAATTTAGCACGGCCAATCAACTTAACCCCCGAACACCTTTGGAGTGTGGGAGGTAACCGGAGCATCCAAAGGAAACCCACGCAGACACGGGGAGAATGTGCAAACTCCACACAGACAGTGACCCGAGGAATCAAACCCGAGTCCCTGATGCCGTGAGGCAGCAGTGCTAAACACTGTGCCACCATGCCGCCCAGGCAAGTCTTCCTGTTGGGTTAAAGAGCTCAGATTTAGAAGTGTACCTTGCTGTATAGACATTCAACTCAGAATTAAACACACGCCAGATATGGGTGGAATGATGGCACGGTGGTTAGCACTGTTGTCTCACAGCTCCAGGACCCAGGTTTAATACTGCCTCGGATGAGTTTGCACATTATCACCCCTGCTGTGAACATGTGGGTTTTCTCTGGGTGCTCCGGTTTTCTCCCACACATCAAAGATATGCAGGTTAGGTAGATTGGCCATGCTAAATTGCCCCTTAGTGTCAGGGGGACTGGCTAGGGTAAATAGGTGGGGATCGGGCCTGGGTAGGATTGTTGTTGGTGCAGACTCGATGGGCCGAATGGCTTCCTTCTGAACCAAATGAAAGAAGGAGAGGCTTGCATTTATAAGGCAGCTCAGAACATCCCAGAATGCTCTATAGCTGACACAGTGCTCTAGAAGTGTAGTCACTGTTATAATGTGAAGCTTCTTTCTAACTCCTTCAACACAGAGTAATTGCTGTCTAAACAGAAATTGGAGAAGGCAATGAAAAGATTGGGTTTAAAAGAACAACAAAGGGTTCAAAGCAAACTCCTTGCCTCGACATAGAAAAAAATAGTAATTGCAAATCATGGAAAATGAACGGAGAGTTCGGGAACACACACTCTCTATCTGGGAGAGGATGGGTGAGGTCATGTTGCGAATGTACAATCTTCATCAAGCTGTTCTGAGGAAGGACCCACGCCCAAAATCTGAAGTAGCTTTTGTCTTTGTTGATGTGGAAAGACATCTACACCTCTATCTCCTTTATGACTTGGCAGCTCCCTTTACCTCTCTGTCTGTCTGTTATAGAGATTGGTTCCTTCTTTACACTCCATCTTATTTACACTGGTAGTCAGCCTTACTGTAATTTTTTTTGTCGCAATCCAGCCATCAATGTCCCTCAAATCATGGAGAGCCGTACAGCAAACTCAAACCCTTTGTAACTGCAAACATGTTTTATTAGGGTTACCACCTCTGGTTAGAAGTAGTCTCGGGCTCCAGGGAATAAAATGGCTTCCTCCTGCTCCCATTTCTTGTGGAACCTCCCCAGATATTTCTTTCCGTGGCTTGGTGGCAAATTTTGTGTGGGTGGCACAGTGGTTAGCAATGCTGCCTCACAGCGCCAGGGACCTGAGTTCGATTCCAACTTTAGGTGGCTGTGTGGAGCTTGCATGTTCTCCCTGTGTCTGCATGGATTTCCTCCAGGTTCTCTGGTTTCCTCCCACAGTCAAAGATGTGCAAGTTAGGTGGATTGGCCGTGCTAAATGGTCTCTTAGTGTCCCAAACAGAATAGGTTAGGGGAATTAGTGGGGTAAAGTGGGGTTACAGAGATGAGATGAAGAATGGGACTGGGAAAGATGCTTGGTTAGAGAGTTGGTGTAGACTCAATGGACCAAATGGCCTCCTTCTGCACTGTAGGGATTCTATAACTATGGTTCTATCTTTCAAGAGATTTCATCGCTTGATCTCCTGGCTCCAACCTTACTGTCCTTATGCCCCTGCTGTTGGCCAACCAATGCACTCACTGTCATGGTGCACCCATTCTCATAAGCACTGGAGAACTTGGGGGCACCCAGTTGTTCCCTGCTTGGGTGATTCTTGACCATTAGTCCTCCACCTGACCTGCCCCACTCCTGGCGTGACTCCGCCTGACCTGCCCCACTCTCGGCACGCCTCCGCCTGATCTGCCCAATTCCTTTTCTCCCGGGTTTGCTTGCATCTAGGAGAATAATTTTTAATTTAAACCTTTAAACAGAGTCACCTTTTGCAGGACTGGATGAAGCTGCCCAGCAGGTAGGGCAGGAAAATTCTCCCCTTTGGTCAGAACATTCCAGCTGTTCACCCCAGCAGGATCTTCCAGTCCCTCCGACTGTGTACCCCCGTGCCGGGTTTCCCAGTAGCAGGGTTTGAGTTCAGTGAGATAACAGTGGGATCAGAAGATCCTGCTGCTGGCCAATGGCAGGCCACCTTCTACCATGGCAAAACACGTTGTGCGGTAAATCCTCTCATTTATTTTCAGATATATTTCCATCCTTTAGTAGAGGTAAAGAATGCAGAGGCAGCTATGCTTTCTGTTTAGCTCCTCTCTCCTTAGCTCCATCCTAAACCTCGCCACCCCTTTTCTCCTACAAGTCACTCTTTAAAATTTAATCCTTCGACAAACTTGGTGTTACCTGACTTAAATGTCAGGATTTTACGACCTCACTCATCCCGAAACTGTACAATCCTGCCCCAAGTTAATGGACCTTCCCATGCTCCGCCCCTTGTCGCTCCAGTTCCCATGGTGGGCGGGCCAGTAAAATTCCAGCCAATGACTTCTCATACTCAGTGGCGTTTCCAAACCCCTTTGGGGCCTTGCTCCTGCCTACTTCTGTAATCTCCTCTACTCCTGTAATACTCCAAGATCTCAGCACTCCTCAATTCTGGCCTCTCGTGTATTCCCAGTTTCCATCATCCCAGAGTTAATGGCCATATCTTCATCTACCTGGGCCCAAGACTCTGGAATTCCCACCCTAAATCCCTCTACCTCGATACCTCTCCTCACTTGTTGATTTGACTTCTTTCTCGGATTCATGGACTGAGAATTATGATTGACACAATCTCACACTAAATCCAATTATTGACAATTCTAAACAATTCAATCATACAGTTAACCCCCTCCCCACCCTGTGACATATCTGAGATGACTGTCGGTCACTTCAGGTGTAACCTTTGAAAAAGATCTTCCTACTTGGTTCACCTAGACTCTCCCCTTAACCACATATCTTCTGTCTTCTTTCTGAAGCTCCTTCCATGTGAACCTTTGTAATAATAGAATTATAGAATCCTACAGTTCAGAAAGAGGCCATTCGGCCCATTGAGTCTACACTGATCAAAATCCCACCAAGACTCTATCCCCATAACCCCATGCATTTACCCTAGCTAGTCTCCCTGACACGCAGGGGCAATTCAGTATGGCCTATTTGCCTAACCCACACATCTTTTGACTGTGGGAGGAAACTGGAGCACCCGGAGGAAACACATGTGGAGAAGGTGCTCACAGTCAACAACTCAAGCCAGACATCGAACCTGGATTCCTGACGCTGTGAGGCAGCAGTGCTAACCACTGAGCACCGTGCCACCTTCGGGGGATTATACACTGAACGCAGTTTTTGATAACCTCATGCACAATCTCTTCTCCGTGTGAATAGTAACTTGGATTCAAGTTGCTTGGTTAGTGCGTTCTCAATTGTCTTCCTGTGGCTCAGCCATTTAAAATCATTTTCATGCCCTGTTCTGATTACCTATCAGGCTTCGATCAGTTTGATGTGATTGGCTGTTCTATTTCAATGTACTCTCAGCCACTCACCTGATGAAGGAGCAGTGCTCTGAAAGCTCGTGATACCAAATAAACTTTTGGACTTTAACTTGATGTTGTGAGGCTACTTACTGTGCTCACCCCAATCCAACACCTGAATCTCCACATCAACGTAAGTCATCCTATTCAGTTAAGGAGCATCACTTTCATCAACAAGTATGAGGAGGGACTAATGTAATGAGGAGGGAGTGGCGCATGAGGAGAGATTGACTTGGTTAGGATTATATTCGCTGGAGTTTAGAAGAATTCTTTCTCATTCATTTGTGGGACATGGGCGTCGCTGGCTGACTGGCCAGCATTTATTGCCCATCCCTAGTTGCCCTTGAACTGAATGGCTTGTTAGGGCATTTCAGAGGGCAGCTGAGAGTCAACCACATTTTGTGTGGCTCTGGAGTCACATGTAGGCCAGACCAGGTAAGGACAGCAGATTTCCTTCCCTAAAGGACATTAGTGAACCAAATGGGTTTTTTCCCACAATGGTCATCAGCAGCTTCTTAATTCCAGATATTTTTTATTGAATTCAAGTTCAACCACCTGCCGTGGCGGGATTTGAACCCAGTTCCCTAGAACGTTAGCTGAGTTTCTGGATTGATAGACTAGCGATAATACCACTCGGCTATAGTGGTCCCATTTTGCCTCTTACTGTCCAACTGTGTAGGTAGGAGAATTAATAGGATAAATATGTGGGATTACGGGGATAGGGCCTGGGTAAGATGTTCTGTCGGACGGTCGGTGCAGACTTGATGGGCCAAACAGCCTCCTTCTGCATTGCAGGGACTCTACGGTTCTATAATAAACCAGAGAACTTTCTAGGAACGTTTTGCTACATTAAAGGTGCTATGTAAATGCAAGTTATTGGTGCTGACTGGAAGTCCAAGTTGCTGAATTTTTGGCCAGGCGGCACTACCAGAGCTGTATCAGACCTTCAATGTATGTCCTTGCAAGTATAATGTGGGGTCTACATTAAAGCCTAAACAGGGGCACCTTTTAAATATGCACTGCTGGAATGTGAAGTTAATATCCACCAGGTGTTCTGAACAAATGGTCCCCCACGAGCATGGACATTTTATTAGAATCACATGGATGTTTGCAGCACAGAAAGTGACCATTTAGCCCACTGTACCAGTGCCTGCACTTCAGGAGATGAATCAACTATTCCCACTCACTTGCCCCTCTCCCACCCCTGTAAGAATTTCTCCTACAAGTTTCATCCAGTTCTCTTTTAAGCTACATTGTTGAACCTGATTCCATCACGCTGTCAGGGTGGTGCATCCCAGGTATCAGCATTAACTTCAATATTTAGAAATAAAACCCAGTTCAGCTTAAGGGTTTGGTTTGTTTGAGGAGAGTGGAGACGGACTGACTTTTAGATCATGAAATTATGTTGCGCAAATATTAGTGCAGTAAGAAGTCTCACAACACCAGGTTAAAGTTGAACATGTTCACTTGGTAGCGAAAGCTAGTGGCTTGTGCTGCCAAATAAACCTGTTGGACTTTAACCTGGTGTTGTGAAACTTCTTACTGTGTTTACCCCAGTCCAACACCGGCACCTCCATATCACAAATATTAGTGTACAGATGCTTGACGTATGGTTGTATGCAGTTCACTTGAAACTGTGCTGAAAGATGTGCTGGTCAGATGCATTGACCGAACAGGCACTGGAGTGTGGGGAAATTCATGGTAACTTCATTGCAGTGTTAATGTAAGCCTTACTTGTGACTAATAGGTAAACTTTAACTTTGTCCAGTGTTTTAATGGAGACTCCTTTCAACAGCCGAATACCTCCATTTAAATAGCAGGTAGCATGTTAACAAAGGCAGTGTGTTCTTTTAGATCTCTGGGCAATAAGGTCCACATTCTATTGAAGGGATCTATTTTCTTCTGTTTAAGTCAGAGGAACAGGCAGCAATGTTATTGTCAGATGTATTAATATACAGTGAAAAGTATTGTTTCTTGCACTCTATACAGACAAAGCATACTGTTCATAGACAAGGAAAGGAGACGGTGCAGAATGTAGTGTTACAGTCAAAGCTAGGGTGTAGAAAAAGATCAACTTGATGTGAGGTACTTCCATTCAAAAGTCTGATGGCAGCAGGGAAGAAGCTGTTCTTGAGTCTTGAGTGGCAAAATGGTACTGCCTCACAGTGCCAGCGACCTGGGTTCAATTCTGGCTTCGGGTCACTGTCTGTGTGGAGTTTGCACATTCTCCTCATGTCTGCATGGGTTTCTTCTGGGTGCTTCAATTTCCTCCCACTGTCCAAGGATGCATGGGTTAGGTTGATTGGCCACGCTAAATTGACCCTTAGTGTCAGGGGGATTAGCTGAGTAAATATGTGGGGTTACGGGAAGAGAGCGTGGGTGGGATTGTGGTCAGTGCAGACTCAATGGACTAAATGGCCTCCTTCTGCATTTTGGGGTTCTATAATGAAGAAGCCGTTCTCAGACATTTGTATCTCTCTCCCGATGGAAGAAGATGGAAGAAAATATATCCAGGGCGTATGGGATCCTTACTTATGCTGGCTGCTTTTCCGAGGCAGCGGGAAGTGTAGATGGAGTCAATGGACGGGAGGCTGGTTTGTGTGATAGACTGGGCTACATTCACGATCCTTTGTAGTTTCTTGTGGTTTTGGGCAGAGCAGGAGCCATACCAAGCTGAATGAAGAAATAAAAGCAATAGATCTTGAAAGAAGTGTTGCAGGTCAGGCATCACATGTGGGGAGAGAAACCGAGTTACCGTTTGATGGTCTAGCATCAGAACTGGGGATTTAACAGGTTAGAGGCAAATACTGGAGCCAGGGAAAAGTAGGGGGTTGGGTGGGGGAGGCAGAAAAGAACCAAGTGGAGAGCTCTGTGATAAGGTGAAGGATAGGAATGAAAGGAATGATAGTGCAAGGCAAAAAGATCAAGTAAAGAAACAAAATCTGGGGAGCTGTAAATAGTTACAACAACTTGTCACATCTTCCCCAAACTGATTTATTTCTTCACTCTCGACTCACAAACAAGAACTTGCATTTAAACGGCACCTTCCCAAACCTCTTCATATGAGTGCTAGCAAATAAAATCGAACGCCAAGCCACATTGGGAGATATTAAGACAGATGCGGAACCCTTAAGGCACCTGCTGTCCGGGAACATTTGTCTAACCTGTGATCTAAAGTTGCTAAATGCAACCTTATCTGCAGCTATTTCCTCACCCCAGGACGAGTGTTTGGGGAATGGAATGCTGTGCTTTATCAGCCTTCACTTTGCTCTGGATTGATATTAGCAAGGTGCATACCTGCTATCTACCCTTGTCAGTTCATGGGTTAAATTATTGCCAGGTAACATACAATCCACGTACAAACGCCACAGAATCCCCACAGTGCGGAAGGAGACCATTCAATCCAGCCAGTCTGCACCGACTGCAATCCCACCCAGGCCCTATTCCCGTAACCCCATATACTTACCCTGCTAATCCCCTGACACGGGTCAATTTAACATGGCCAATCAACCTCACCCGCACATCTTTGGAGAATGGGAGGAAACCCGGAGCACCTGGAGAAAACCCACGCAGACACAGGGAGAATGTGCAAACTCCACACAGACAGTGACCTGAGGCCAGAATTGAACCCGGGTCTCTAGCGCTGTGAGGTAGCAGTGCTAACCACTGTGCCACTATGCCATCCCATGTTGTGGAAATACTTCCATTATGCGTGAGTTGCTTTAGATGGTAGTTCTGACCACTCTGCCTTCTGCTTGCCAGACTGTGTGCCAACGTCATGCCAAGAAGTCCACCCACTTTTACTTGAACTGCCTTTGGAGCCTTCAGGATAAAATACCAGGCACTGAGGTACTCACTCAAGCTGGCATGTCAAGTGTCCACACTGTGTTGAGATAGGTGTGATTGAATTGGGCTGGTCATGTCTGACATTCATTCACCAAAGTGAGTCTTCTACAGAGAATATGGATGGGACTTTCTTGCCATTCTCACCCCAAAAGCTGAAAATCCTGCCCGAGATCAACAGACCTTTGGATGGTCTGCCCCCCACCGCCCACCTGCCATGAATTCCCCACTCCCCCGCCGTGAATCTGGGGTGTGTCCTGATGGAGGTCAAAGGAAGCAATACAAAGACACTCTGGAGAATTCTCTCTGAAGCACTGGATCCCCACGCTCAGCTTCATTTTTGGGCCCCACCAGCCCTGGACCTGAAGGCCGAAGCCTCCCTCACACACTTTCTCTTCCCCCCAATCCCTGCAGGCACTCTCTCTTCCCTATACCCCTCGCACACATTCTCTCCCTCTGCCTCTCTCACACACTGGGGAGGTGATGGCATGGTGGTATTATCGCTAGACTGTTAACCCAGAAATTCAGCTAATGCTCTGGGAACCCGGGTTCGAATCCTGCCACGGCAGATGGTGGAATTTGAATTCAATAAGAAGTATCTGGAATTAAGAATCTGCTGATGATCGTGAAATCATTGTCGATTATTGGAAAAGCCCATCTGGTTCACTAATGTCCTCTAGGAAGGGAAATCTGCCATCCTCACCTGGTCTGGCCTACATGTGACTCCAGGGCCATAGTAATGTGGTTGACTCTCAACTGCCCTCTGAAATGATCCAGCAAGCCATTTAGTTTCAAGGGCAATTAGGATGGGCAATAACTGCTGGCCCAGCCAGCGATGCCCATATCCTACGATTGAATAAACAAAAAAGGAAAAAAAAACTTTCTTCCCATACCTCTCACACCCTTTATCCACCCTCCCCTCGCCCACACATTCTCTTTCTGTCAACCTTCACACTCACTCTCTTACTCTCACTCTCCCCCACCTCCCCCTACCTGCCACCCCGCACCCCCCCCCCCACCCCAATCCCCCACAACACCCCTCTCTTCACCCTCCCACTACTAATGGTGTGGTGGGAAATTCTGAGGTGCAGAAACTCGAAGGAAATGTGTTGGCCACATTATTTCTCAATCTTCTATTCCATTGTTTTCCTACATTTCGGTCCCCAGAGGTTAGTAAGACAACACACTTTTTAAGTGAAAAATCTTAATGCCAGTGGCATTTTATTTCAAAGCATGAATCATTGAATCATTAACCTTTAGCATAACTAGAACTTCATTATATAACGTTTTAATTATTCAGGTAATTCAGTCCTATTAAATGTATTAATGATAAAGCTTCACTTACAA